>NW_028135854.1:0-333000 GCF_964662115.1 Mustela nivalis
CGGCCAGGCCCCGGGGTTCGGCCCTGAAGACGTGCCGCGTCCGAGGTGTCTTCGCCGGGCGTTTTCCGGCCAATTCTCACGAGCGTTCTGCCCAAACCGGGATCGGTTTGGGCAGAACGCTCGTGAGAATTGGCAGGCGTTGGGCAGTCCTGCGGACTTCCCTGCTCTCCAGGGCCCAGGGTCCTTTCTCGCCCAGGGCATGTTGCGGCCGCCTGGAAATCGCACGGAAAAGACGCGGCCCACCCGGGGGCGCCAACGCAGTGGAGCATTCCGGGAGCAGATTTGAAGGACAGATGGCGGCCGGACATGCGCCTTCGTCTTTCGGGAGGATGGGGCGCCCAAGGATGGGGTTGACCTCATTTTGTCATGAAGGTTTATCTCACTTTGAGGGTTTTTCGAAGCGCCGGGAGTCGCGGTTGGCGCCTTCGTGGTTGGGAGATGCGTGGCTGCGGGACTCAGGTTTCCCGATATGGAGGCCACGAGGATAAGGACCCCGGAGGCAGAAGGCTGGGGAATCGAGCGAGCGTTCGAGCCCGGTCTTCGTGATGGGCCCGGACCCATGGGATAGCGCCAGGGACGGGACCCCCGCTGGCCGAGGATCCGCAGGCGTTCACCTCGCACCAGTCCATCTCAGGGCATGCCTCTTGGATGTGTTCGGGAGCGGGCACTCACAATGCGCGGCCAGGCCCCGGGGTGTAGCCTTGAAGACGTGCGGCACCAGAGGTGAGTTCGCCGGGCGTTTTCCGGCCAATTCTCACGAGCGTTCTGCCCAAACCGGGATCGGTGTGGGCAGAACGCTCGTGAGAATTGGCCGGCGTTGGGCAGTCCTGCGGACTTCCCTGCTCTCCAGGGCCCAGGGTCCTTTCTCGCCCAGGGCATGTTGCGGCCGCTTGGAAATCGCACGGAAAAGACGCGGCCCACCCGGGGGCGCCAACGCAGTGGAGCATTCCGGGAGCAGAGTTGAAGGACGGATGGCGGCCGGGCATGCGCCTTCGTCTTTCGGGAGGATGGGGCGCCCAAGGATGGGGTTGACCTAATTTTGTCATGAAGGTTTATCTCACTTTGAGGGTTTTTCGAAACGCCGGGAGTCGCGGTTGGCGCCTTCGTGGTTGGGAGATGCGTGGCTGCGGGTCAGGTTTCCCGATATGGAGGCCACGACGATAAGGACCCCGGAGGCAGAAGGCTGGGGAATCGAGCGAGCGTTCGAGCCCGGGCTTCGTGATGGGCCCAGACCCATGGGATAGCGCCAGGGACAGGACCCCCGCTGGCCGAGGATCCGCAGGCGTTCACCTCGCACCAGTCCATCTCAGTGCATGCCTCTTGGATGTGTTCGGGAGCGGGCACTCACAATGCGCGGCCAGGCCCCGGGGTGTAGCCCTGAAGACGTGTGGCACCCGAGGTGAGTTCGCCGGGCGTTTTCCGGCCAATTCTCACGAGCGTTCTGCCCGAACTGGGATCGGTTTGGGCAGAACGCTCGTGAGAATTGGCCGGCGATGGGCAGCCCTTCGGACGGCCCTGCTATCCAGGGCCTAGGGTCCTTTCTCACCCAGGGCATGTTTCGGCCACCCGGAAATTGCATGGAAAAGACGCAGCCCACCCGGGGGCGCCGGCGCAGTGAAGCGTTCACGGAGCAGAGTTGAAGGACTGATGGCGTCCGGGCGTCGCCCCCGAATTTCGGGAAGATGGCACGCCCAAGAAAGGGGATGACCTCATGTTCGCCACGAAATTTTATCTCACTCCGAGGGTTTTGCGATGCGCCGCGAGTCTCAGTTGTCGCCTTCGTGTTTGGGAGATGGGTGGCTGCAGGACTCAGGTTTCCCGATATGGAGGCCACGAGGATCTGGACCCTGGAAGCAGAAGGCTGGGGAAGCGAGCGAGCATTGGAACCCAGGCTTCGTGATGGGTGGGGACCCATGGTATAGCGCCAGGGACGGGACCCCCGCAGGCCGAGGTTCTGCAGGCGTTGTCCTCGCTGCAGTCCATTTCACGGAGTGCCTCTTGGCAGGGTACGGGAGCGGGCACTCACAATGCCCACCCAAGCCCAGGGGGGCGGCCCTGCACATGTGCGGACCCGAGGTGACTTCGCCGGGCGTTTTCCGGCCAACTCTCACGAGCATTCTGCACCATCCGGGATCAGTTAGGGCAGAACGCTCGTGAGAATTGGCCGGCGTTGGACCGCCAAGTGGACCACCCTGCTCTGCAGGGCCCAGGGCCATTTCTCGCCCAGGGTATGTGTCGGCCACCCGGAAATCGCAGGGAAATGACGTGGCCCACCCGGAGGCACCGGCGCACTGGAGCGTTCCGGGAGCTGAGTTGAAGGACCGATGGCGCCGGGCATTTGCCTCCATCTTTCGGGAAGATGGGGCGCCCAAGTATTGGGATGAACTCATTTTGGGCACGAAGGTTTATCTCACACCGAGGGTTGTCCGTAGCGCTGGGAGTTGCTATTGGCGCCTCGTTGTTGGGGGATGTGTGGCTGCGGGACTCAAGGTTCCCGATATGGAGGCCACGAGGAACAGGACCTCGGACGCAGACGGATGAGGAAGCGAGCGAGCCTTTGAGCTTGGGCTTCGTGTCGGCCCAGACCCATGGTATAGGGCCAGGGATGGGGCCCCCACAGGCTGAGGAACCGAAGGCCTTGTCCTCGCCACAGTCCGTCTCAAAGAGTGCCTCTTTTCGGGGTTCCGGTACGGGCACTCCCAATGCCCGGCCAGGCCTCGGGGTTCGGCCCTGAAGACGTGCCGCGTCCGAGGTGTCTTTGCCGGGCTTTTTCCGGCCAATTCTCACGAGCGTTCTGCCCAAACCGGGATCGGTTTGGGCAGAACGCTCGTGAGAATTGGCCGGTGTTGGGCAGTCCTGCGGACTTCCCTGCTCTCCAGGGCCCAGGGTCCTATCTCGCCCAGGGCATGTTGCGGCCGCCTGGAAATCGCACGGAAAAGCCGCGGCCCACCCGGGGGCGCCAACGCAGTGGAGCATTCCGGGAGCAGATTTGAAGGACGGATGGCGGCCGGGCATTCGCCTTCGTCTTTCGGGAAGATGCCCAAGGGAAGGCGCCCAAGGATGGGGTTGACCTCATTTTGGCATGAAGGTTTATCTCACTCCGTGGGTTTTCTGAAGTGCCGGGAATCACTGTTGGCGCCTTCGTGGTTGGGAGATGCGTGGCTGCGGGACTCAGGTTTCCCGATATGGAGGCCATGAGGATAAGGACCCCGGAGGCAGAAGTCTGGGGAATCGAGCGAGCGTTCGAGCCCGGGCTTCGTGATGGGCCCGGACCCATGGGATAGCGACAGGGACGGGACCCCCGCTGGCCGAGGATCCGCAGGCGTTCACCTCGCACCAGTCCATCTCAGGGCATGCCTCTTGGATGTGTTCGGGAGCGGGCACTCACAATGCACGGCCAGGCCCCGGGGTGTAGCCCTGAAGACGTGCGGCACCCGAGGTGGGTGAGGACAAGGCAGGCATAATCTACAGACCTGAATCGAGTTCTCGTGCTTCGGAAGTCAGGGCGAGGCTCAGACGATCGCTCAGGTTGAAGTTTCTGTCCCTGATGGCCCCTTCATGAAGGGGGTGGGGAGTCACGGGCCGTGCGAGTTTTCCAACGATGGGAGTTGTGAGAAGCTCCAAACTGCAAAGATTCTTCTGCAGGATAATTGTGACCTGTTGGTTGGCTCCAGGGCAACGATTCTGAGCCGGGGTCTAAGGATGGATGGCTGGGTAGCCCACCTCGCATCCCAATAGTGTCCTCGCAACAAGACAGGTTAGATCTGCTGGATCTGGGGGAGCAACCAAGGAGGCTGAGTTGAAATGGACTCTCCAGTGAATTGGTCCTAATGTGTTTTTGTGTCTATGGATACCTTGGAATGAAGTGGTGGCACTGGGGCCCTGAATGGTTATCCTAAACAGAGGCTTTGACACAGCTCCAACGTGCAAGTTTACCATGTGTAGATGAGATTTGTTCTGACAGGTGAGTCACGAAACAGCCATATTCTGGTATTAAAATCCAGGCCTCTGAGGAGAGATGCCTGGAAACCAAAGCAATGGATCCGATTAGTGCCTAGGGGCTGTTAGTTCCTTTTTAACTCTGGGGACATCTGTCTATGGGTCTGAGTGCAGGTAGGTACTCATATGGGCTCAGATTGCCCCTGTTTGTTCTGGGAAGCCCCCACTATTGGGAAGGCCTCAGGGACTTTGGAGGTTTATCCTATTAGTAGGGTTGTGGCCATTTGGAATGGGCACACACAATTCCCCTGGGGAGGGCAAGTACAGTCCTCAGTTTTAGTTCCAGGAGCCTGAGCCTGTAGGGTTTGTAGGACAGGCCTTTTGGATAGTTGTCTGAAAACACAAACTCGGCTTATGTTTCAGGTCATAGGTATGGCAGGACTGATCTACAGACCATGAGAACTTTTCAGGATATGAAAAAATGGCGAGTGTGAGGCTCTTGCTCAAGTTTTTGTCTCTGGATATCGTGTCACTCATGGTTGTGAAATTTCCGGTTGACTTCATGGGAAATGGACAAGTCTTACTCTCTGGGTTTTGGCCCCGTCCACAGAGTTTGGGGTCATTCTGTGGGATGGAAGAAGTCCGTTTTTTTCTTGTTGTTGTTGTTTTGTTTTCTTTTATTTTTTAACCTCAGGTGTCCCACCGAATGTGGGATTCCAGAGTTGAGCCCTGGGGAGGGGCAACTGGACAACCAGAAATCTGGTTAAAAATTGGGGCCTAGGGACATGTCAAGTCCACTATGACTTCTAATTGTCCAGCCACTGACAGGACTTACTACAGGACAGGACTCACGCTGAGGGTCACAATGCGTGTTTATGCCCTCGTCGCACTCAACAATGGGTGGGGCCTCAGGGTGAATGCTGGTTTCTCCTACACTGAATGTTGGAAAACATGCCAACCACAAGGTTTCTTGCCATGGGTAAGGAGGAGTTCTGATTTCTGCATCACACTCACCCCTGGGCAGGGATTCGAGATAAGGTCTAGGTTCTGAGGCCTGAAAACTGAGGTAGGGAAGAGATGATGACCTAAGGCCATGGCGGGTCTGATGTGCTCTGTGTGGGTGGGTGTTGGTCAGGAGGTCCGGGCTCAGGTTGTGTCAGACAGTGCATTAGTGCCCAGGTTAGACTATATAATTTGGGTACAGTCGAGTGCCATGTAGGTTTATCCTCATTTAAGGTGCCTGGGCAGCTCATTAGGCAATATCTTTTTTCTAGAGGGCAAACAGAGTACTGCATTGTGGGTCCGGATTTGCCAAACTTGGGGGCTTCGGGCCCAGGAGTGTAAGGTCAGATGTCTGAGTACACAAGCTAGACTTGGGTTTCAGGGCGAGGGCACGGCAGGAACTCCCTGCAGATCTGAACCAATATCTCATGCATCTGATGTCAGAGCGAGGATCAGACGTTGGCTCAGGTTGGAGTTTCTGTGCCTGACGGCCCCTTCATGAAGGGAGCGGAATCTCGAGGCCATGGAGGTTTTCCCACGTTGGGAGTTGAGGGATGCCCCCTTCAAGGATTCCTTCTGCGGGATAATTGAGACCTGTTGGACAGCTCCAGGACATCCCATATGGAATGACTCCAGAGCACCGTTCGAGGATGGATGCCTGGGAAGCCCGCCTCGCATTCCAGTTGTCTCCTAGCAACAAGAAAGTTTAGATCTGATGGCTCTGCGGGAGCAACCGGGGTGGCTGAGTTTAAATGGACTTTCCTGAGGATGGGATCTAATGTGTGTTTGTGTCCATGAGGGCCTTGGAATGGGGCGGTGGCACCAGGACCCTGTAGTAGTCTCCTAATCTTTTGACATAGCTCCCATCCACAATTTTCCTTGTGCAGACGAGTTTTGTTCTGATGGGTGCCTCAGGAAAACCTCTATGCTGGTATTGGAATCCAGGCTTTTGAGGAGACATGACTGTAAACCAAAGCAATGGATCCGATTATGGCCTAGGGTCCTTTCTGGTTCAATCTTCTTCTCTGGGGACATCCATGTATGGTATGAGTGGAGGTAGATGCTCAGCTTGTGTCAGACTGCCCTTTTTTGTCCCGGGCGACCTACACTTTTCGGATGGCCTCAGGGACTTTGGAGGGTTCTCCTAATTTGTACGATTTTGGACAATGGAATGGGCAGAATTCCCATGGATTGGGTAGGCACAGTCCTGATGTGTGGCTCCAGGGGTCCCTGCCTGGAGGGTGTGTGGCCCAGGACTTTGAGGACAGAATTCTGAAAAAAAAAACTCAGCTTAGGTTTGGGGACGTAGTTATGACAGGCCCTATCTAAAACCCATGAGAAGAACTCTTCAGGATATGAAGAAAGAGCGAGTCTGAGGCACTTGCTCAGGCTTTTGTCTCTGGATTTTTTATCAGTGATGTCTGTGGAATGTCGGGCAGGCCTCATGGGCCATGGACGAATCTTCCTCTCTGTGGATCTGGTCCGATCCCAATTCTTTTTCGTCAATCTGTGGGATGGGAGGACTCCTTTTAGGTTTGTTACCTCAGGCGTCCCACCAAAAGAGGAATTTCAAAGCAGAGCTCTGGGGAAGAGTGAAGGGACAACCCGGACTATGGTTAAAAATTGGGGCCAAGGGGCATGGCAAGCCCAATATGCTGTCTCTTCATCCAGCCACTGAGAGGCCTTACCTGAGGACCGGGCTCAGGCTGAGGGTCACAATGTGTGTTTGTGACCAAAATGGCCCGCAAGCATGGACGGGGCTTCATGGGCAACACTCTTTTCAACTACACTGAACGTTGGACAACATGCCAACCACAAGGTTTCTTGCCATGAGGAAGGAGCCCTGATTTCTGCATCATTTTCAAACCTGGGAAGTGATTGGAGATAAGGTCTAGGTTCTGAAGCCTGAAAACCGATTGGGACGAGATGACGACCTAAGGCCATGGCGGGTCGGATGTGCTCAGTTTGCAGCCAGCTGTCTGGGTGGGGCCAGGATGTCCAGGCTCGGGCTGTGTCAGTAAGAGCATTAGTGCCCAGGTCAGCCTATATATTTGGTGTACTGCCAAGTGGCGTGCAGGTTGATCCTCTTTTGGGATTTTTGGGTAGCCCCGGAGGGCAATGTTTTTCTTCTGGAGGGCAGGCAGAGTGCTGCATTGTAGTTCTGGATTGCCAAGCTGGAGGGCTTGTGGGCCAGTAGTCTGAGGACAGAAGTCTGAGAACACAAGCTAGGTTTAGGTTTCTGGGTGAGGACATCGCAGGCACAATCTACAGACCTGAATCGAGATCTCGTGCATCTGAAGTCAGGGGGAGGATCAGACATTTGCTCAGGTTGGACTTTCAGTCCCTGATGGCCCCTTCATGAAGGGGGGGTGATCACGAGGCCATGGGGGTTTTCCCATGATGGGAGTTGTGAGAAGCTCCAAACTGCAAAGATTCTTCTGCAGGCCAATTGAGACCTGTTCGTTGGCTCCAGGCCAACGATTCTGAGCAGGGTTCTAAAGATTGATGGCTGTGTAGCCACCAGGCAATCCCATTGTCTCCTAGCAACAAGACAGGTTAGATCTGCTGGATCTGCGGGAGCAACCAAGGAGGCTCAGTTGAAATGGACTCTCCAGTGGATGGGTCCTAATGTGTTTTTGTGTCTATGGAGACCTTGGAATGAAGTGGTGGCACTGGGGCCCTGAAGGTTTCTCCTAAACAGAGGCTTTGACACAGCTCCAACGTGCAAGTTTCCCATGTTAGATGAGATTTGTTCTGACGGGTGAGTCAAGAAACAGCCGTATGCTGGTATTGAAATCCGGGCCTCTGAGGAGAGATGCCTGGAAACCAAAGCAATGGATCCGATTAGGGCCTAGGGGCTGTTAGTTCCTTTTTAACTCTGGGGACATCTGTCTATGGGTCTGAGTACAGGTAGGTACTCATATGGGCTCAGATTGCCCCTGTTTGTTCTGGGAAGCCCCCACTATTGGGATGGCCTCAGGGACTTTGGAGGTTTATCCTATTAGTAGGGTTGTGGCCATTTGGAATGGGCACACACAATTCCCTTGGGGAGGGCAAGTACAGTCCTCAGTTTTAGCTCCAGGAGCCTGAGCCTGTAGGGTTTGTAGGACAGGCCTTTTGGATAGTTGTCTGAAAACACAAACTCGGCTTATGTTTCAGGTCATAGGTATGGCAGGACTGATCTACAGACCATGAGAACTCTTCGGGATATGAAAAAAGGGCGAGTGTGAGGCCCTTGCTCAAGTTTTTGTCTCTGGATATCGTGTCACTCATGGTCGTGAAATTTCCGGGTGACTTCATGGGAAATGGACGAGTCTTACTCTCTGGGTTTTGGCCCCGTCCACAGAGTTTGGGGTCATTCTGTGGGATGGAAGAAGTCCGTTTTTTTGTTGTTGTTGTTGTTGTTTTGTTTTCTTTTATTTTTTAACCTCAGGTGTCCCACCGAATGTGGGATTCCAGAGTTGAGCCCTGGGGAGGGGCGACTGGACAACCAGAAATCTGGTTAAAAATTGGGGCCTAGGGACATGTCAAGCCCACTATGACTTCTAATTGTCCAGCCACTGACAGGACTTACTAGAGGACAGGACTCACGCTGAGGGTCACAATGCATGTTTATGCCCTCGTCGCACTCAACAATGGGTGGGGCCTCAGGGTGAATGCTGGTTTCTCCTACACTGAATGTTGGACAACATGCCAACCACAAGGTTTCTTGCCATGGGTAAGGAGGAGTTCTGATTTCTGCATCACATTCAACCCTTCTCAGGGCTTGGAGTTAATGTCTAAGTTCTGAAGCCTGAAAAGTTAGGTTGGGAAGAAATAACGAGCTTAGGCCATGGCAGGTCTGATGTTCTCAGTGTGTGGTCAGCTGTCTCGGTGTTGGTCAGGAGGTCCGGGCTCACTCTGTATCAGACAGTGTATTAGTGGCCAGGTTAGACTATCTAATTTGGGTACATTCGATTGCCGTGTATGTCTATCCTCATTTGGGTTTTGTGAGAAACTCCATAGTGCAAAATTTTTCTTCTGGAAGGCAGGCAGAATGCTGCATTTTGTGTCCCGAATTGCCAAATGTGAGGGCTTGGGGGCCAGGAGTGTGAGGACGGAAGACTGAGAACACCAGCTAGACATAGGTTTCTGGGCGAGGGCTAGGAAAGCACACTCTGCAGAGCTGCATCGAGATCTCGTGCAACTGAATTCAGGGCGAAGTTCAGACGTTGGCTTAGGTTGGAGTTCCTGTCCATGATTTCCCCTTCATAAATGGGGGGGGGGAATCACAAAGCCATCTAGATTTTCCCAGGTTGGGAGTTGTGAGATGCTCCAAAACTCAAGGATTCCTTCTGCTGTACATTTTAGATCTGTTGGATGGCTCCAGGTCATCCCATACGGAATGACGCCAGAGCAGAGCTCTAAGGATGGATGGTTGGGCAGCCCGCCTCGCATTGTCTCCTAGTGACAAGACAAGTTCAGTCTGCTCGCTCTGGGGGAGCAACCAAGGGAGCTGAGTTGAAATGGAATTTCCTGCGGATGGGTTCTAATGTGGATTTTTGTCCATGGAGACCTTGTAATGGGGCAGTGGCACACAGGCTTTGAAAGCTTCTCCTAACTGGAGGGTTTGAGACATCTTCAAAGGATAATTTTCCCATGTGGACATGAGATTTGTTCTGATTTGTGCCTCATGAAATCCCCATATGCTAATATTGGAAACCAGGCCTCTGAGTAGAGATACCTGTAAACTAAAGCAATGAATCTGATTCAGGCCTAGGGTCCTGTCTGATTCAATCTTCTTCTCTGGGGACATCCATCTACGCTGAGTAGAGGTAGATGCTCAGCTGGTTTCAGATGACCCTTGTTTGTCCTGGGCGGCCTACATTATTGGGATGTCCTTGGGGACTCTGGAGGTTTTTCCTAATTTGTACGATTGTGGACAATGGAATGGGCAGAATTCCCGTGGTATGGACAGGCACAGTCCTGATGTGTGGCTCCAGGGGCCCCAGCCTGAAAAGTCTGTGGGCCAGGAATGTGGGGACAGAAGTCTGAAAACACAAACTCGGCTTAGGTTTGGGACGTAGGTATGGCAGGCCCGATCTACAGACCGTGAGGAGAACTCTTCGGTATACGACGAAAGAGTGAGTGTGAGGCGCTTGCTCAGGCTTTTGTCTCTGGATTTGTTGTCAACGATGGCTGTGGAATCTCGGGGAGGCCTCATGGACCATGGATGAGACTTCCTCTCTGTGAATTTGGTACAATCCCAATTGTTTTGGGTCAATCTGAAGGATGGGAGGAGTCCTTTTAGGTTTGTTACCTCAGGTGTCCCACCAAAAGAGGGATTCCAAAGCAGAGCTCTGGGGAGGGATGAATGGAAAACCCGAACAATCCAATTGGGGTGAGGTCGAGAACCGAGCAGGTTGATCCTCATTTGGGGTTTCTGGAGATCCCCATAGAGCAACATTTTTCTTCTGGACGGCCAGCATAGGGCTGCATTGTGGTTCCAGAATTCCAAGTCTTGAGGGCATGTTTGCCAGGAGTGTGAGGAAGGAAGTCTGAAAACACAAGCTAGCACGAGGTTTGGGGCCAAGAGCATGGCAGGCCCACTCTGCAGAGGCTGAATCGAGATCTCCTGCATCTGAGGTCAGGGCGAGTATCAGATGTTGCCTCAAGCTGGAGTTTGTGTCCATGACGGCCCCTTCCTGAAGGGGGAGGGGGCCTCATGAGGCCAGGGGGGTTTCCCTACGCTAGGAGTTGTGAGCTGCTCCAAACTTCAAAGTTTCCTTCTTCAGGACAGTCGAGTACTATTGGATGGTTCCAGGATGGCCCATACAGAAAGACTCGAGAGCTGGGGCCTAAGCATGGATGCCGAGAAACCCCAACTCACCTTCCCATTGCCTGGTCGAGACAAGGCACGCTCAATCTGCGGGCTCTTGGGTGAGCTACCCAGAAGGCTGAGTTTAAATGGACTCTCCTGAGGATGAGTCATAATGTGGGTTGGTGGCCATGGAGACCTTGGAATGTGGCAGTAGCTAAGGGACTCTGCAGGATTCTCCAACCCGAAGGGTTTGACACAGCTCCAACAAGGAAGCTTCCCATGTGGATATGAGAGGTGTTCTGTCTGGTGCCTCAGGAAAGCCCCATATGCTGGTCTTCGAACCCAAGCCTCTGAGGAGGGATACCTGGACACCAAAGCAAGAGTTCATAATAGAGCCTAGGGGCCTGTCTGGTTCAATCTTCTGTCTCTGCGGATATCTGTCTGTGTGTCTGCATGGAGGTAGTAGTTGCTCAGCTTGTATCATAATGCCCCTGTTTGTCCAGTGTGGCTTGTGGTAGTGGGATGTCCTTGGGGACTTGAGGTTTCTACTATTTTGTACAGTTGTGGCCAATGGAACGGGCAGTATCTTAGGAGAGAGCAGGCACAGTTCTGTGGTGTGGCTCCAGAGACGCCAGCCTGGAGGCTGTGTGGGCCACGGCTGTGCAGACAGACATCCAAAAACCCAAACTCAGCTCAGGTTTGGGGCCGAGGTTACGGCAGGCCTGATCTACAGTCCGTGAGGGGAGCTCCTCTGGATATGAAAGAAGGGTGAAAGGGAGGCAGTCGCTCAGGCTTTTGTCTCTGGATGTTTTGTCCACAATGGCCGTTTAATGTAGGAGTTGCCTCATGGGTCGTAGAAGTCTCCCTCTCTGGTAGTTTGTCCAGCCCCCAAGAGTTTGGGGTCATTCTGTGGGAAGGGAAGTGTCCTGTTTTCTGCTTCATGTGTCCCCCCAATAGAGGGATTCTAGAGCATAGCAGTGGGTACTGACAACTGGAATACTCGCCCTCTGGTTAAGCCTGGGGGCCTATGGATATGACAAGCCCCATATGCAGGATCTTGGTCCAGCCACTGAGAGGCATGAGAGGGACTCACGCTGCAGGTCACAATGCATGTCTGTGCTCTAGGCGGCCCTCAAGCACTGGCGTGGCCTTTCGGACAATGCAGGTTTTCCCACATTGAACGTTGGACAACATGCCAACCACAAGGTTTCTGGCCATGGGGAAGGAGGAATTCTAATTTCTGCATCACGTTCACCCCTGGGCAGTGATTGGAGATAAGGTCTAGGTTCTGAAGCCTGAAAACCGAGGTTGGGAAGAGATGACAACCTACGGCCATAGCGGGTTCTATGTGTCCAGGTTGGGGCCAGCTGTGTGGGTGTCATTTGGGATGTCTGGTCTCAGGCTGTGCCAGACAGGGCATTAGTATACAGGGTAGGCTGTATAATTGCTTTACAGTCGAGTGACATGCATTAGATAATCATTAGGGGTTTCTTATTAGCAGCATAGGGCGAAGTTTTTCTTCTGGAGGGCAGGCAGAGTGCTGCATTGTGGCTTCGGAATTCCCAAACTGGAGGGCTTGTGGGCCAGGAGAGTGAGGAGGGAAGTCTGAGAACACAAGCTAGGCTTAGGTTTCGGGGAAAGGACATGGCAGGCACACTCTGCAGAGCTGAATTGAGATCTCATGCATCTGAAGTCAGGTCGAGGATCAGACTTTGGCTCAGGTTGGAATTTCTGTCCATGTTGGCCCCTTCATGAAGGGGGGGCGGCATTATGAGGCCATGGGTGTTTTCCCACTATTGGAGTTGTGAGATGCTCCTTGGGGCGCCTGGGTGGCTCAGTGGTTTGGGAGTTGTGAGATGCTCCAAACCGCAAGGATTCCTTCTGTGGGACAATTAAGATTTGTTGGATGGCTCCAGGACGTCTCATAAGGTATTTTTCCAGAACAGGGTTCTAAGTATGGATGCCTGGGCAGCCAGCCTCACATTCCAATTGTCTCCTAGCAACAAGAAACGTTTGATCTGCTGGCTTGGGGTAGCAACAGAGGGGGCTGAGTTGAAATGGACTTTCCTGAGGATGGTCTTAATGTTGGTTTGAGTCCATGGAGACCTTGGTATGGGGCAGTTTCACCAGAGCCCTAAAGGATTCTCCTAACCAGAGTTATGACAAAGCTCCAATGAGCAAGTTTTCCATTGGGAGACAAGATTTGTTCTTATTGGTGCCTCAGGAAACCACCATATGCTGGTATTGGAAACCAGGCCTCTGAGGAGAGATGCCTGGAAACCAAAGCAATGGATCTGATTAGGGCCTAGGGGCCTGTCCGGTTCAATATTCTTCTCTGGGGACATCTGTTGTCTCAGTGGAGGTAGTTGCTCAGCTGGTTTGAGATCACCCCTGTTTGTCCTGGGCGGCCTACACTATTGGGATGGCCTCGGTGACTTTGGAGGTTTGTCCTAATTTGCAAGGTTGTGGCCAATGGAATGGGAAGAATTCCCTTGAAAGGGAAGCACAGTCCTGAGGTGTGGCTCCAGGGACCCAAGTGTGGAGCGTGTGTGGTCCAGGGCTATTTGGACAAAAGTCTGAAAACACAAACTCCACTTAGGTTGGGGGATGCAGGTATGGCCGGCCCGATCTATAGACCGTGAGGAGAACTCTTCAGGATATGAACAACGGGCGAATGTGAGGTGCTTGCTCATGCTTTTTTTTTTTTTCTGGATATGTGTCACTGATGGCCATGGAATGTCGGGGTGTCCTCATGGGCCATCGATGAGGCTCCCTTTCTGGGGATTTGACACGATCCCAAGTGTTTGGGGTCATTCTGAGGGAAGGGAGGAGGCCTTTCTGTTTTTGTTTTTTTTTTGTTTTGTTTTGTTTTGTTTTGTTTTTACCTCAGGTGGACCACCAAAAGAGGGATTCCAGAGCAGAGTCCTGGGGAGGGTCGACTGGACAACCAGACCTCTGGTTAACATTGGGACCTAAGAACATGGCAAGCCCCATATGTGGGCTCTTGGTCCAGACACTGAGAGGCCTTCCTTGAGGATAGGGCTCACACTGAGTTTCACAATGTGTTTTTGTGCCCAAGGAGCCCCTTAAGTCAGGGCGTGGCCTAATGTACCATGCTGGTTTCTCCTACACTGAACGTTGCACAGTATGGCAACCACAAGTTTTCTGGCCATGGGGAAGAAGGAGTTCTAATTTCTGCAACACTTTCACTCCTGGACTGTGATTGGATTTAAGGTCTAGGTTCTGAAGCCTGAAAACTGAGGTTGGGAAGAGATGAAGACCTAAGGCCATGGTGTGTCTGATGTGCTCAGTGTTTGGCCAGCTGTTGAGTGTGGGTTGGGTGGTGCAGTCTCAAGCTGTGGCAGACAGGGAATTAGTGCCCAGGCTAGACTATATCATTGGGGTGCAGTCGAGTTTCGTGCAGGTAGGTACTCATTTGTGGTTACTGGGTAGCCCCAGAGGGCAACATTTTTCTTCTGGAGGGAAGACACAGTGCCACATAGTGGCTCCAGAATTCCCAAACTGGAAGGCTTGTGGGCCAGGAGTGTGAGGAAAAAATTCTGAGAACACAAGCCAGACTTAGATTTCGGGGTGAGGGGACGGCAGGCACTCTCTGCAGAGATGATTCAAGATCCCGTGTACCTGAAGACAGAGCTAGGATCAGACGTTGGCTCAGGTTGGAGTTTCTGTCCATGATGGCCTCTTCATGAAGGGGAGGGTGTCACGAGGCCATGGAGGTTTTCCCACGATGGGAATTGTGAGATGCTCCAAACCACAATGATTCCTTCTGTGGGAAGGATGAGACCTGTTGGATGGCTCCAGGACATCCCATAAGGAAGTTATCCAGAGCAGGGTTCTAAGGATGGATGCCTGGGCAGCCTGCCTCCCATTCCAGGTGTCTCATAGCGCCAAGGCAAGTTCGATCTGCTGGATCTAGGGGAGCAACCGAGGCGGGTGTGTTGAAATGGGTGAGTTGAGGATGGGTCATAATGTGCATTTGTGTCCATTGAGACCTTGGAATGGGGTTCTTGATCCGGGGCCTTGAGGGATGTTCATAACCGGAGGTTTTGATGGAGCTCTAAAGAGTACGTTTCCTATGTGGAGAAGAGAATTGTTTTGATGAGTGCCTAAGGAATCTCCCATATGCTGGTATTGGAAACCAGGCCTCTGAGGAGAGATGCCTGGAAACAAAAGCAATGGATATGATTAGGGCCTAGGTGCCTGTCCAGTTCAATCTCTTTCCTGGGGATACGTGTCTACGGATCTGAGGGGAGGTAGTTGCTCAGCTTGTGTCAGATCGCCCCTGTTTGTCCTGGGCAGCCTATAATATTGGGATGGCCTCGGGACTTTGGAGTTTCTCCTAAACTATAGGGTTGTGGCCAATGGAATGGGCAGAAATCCCCTGGAGAGGGCAGGCACAGTTCTGAGTTTGGTTCTAGGGGCCCAGCCTTTAGGGTGTGTGGGCCAGGCCTGTGGGGACAAAAGTCTGAAAACACAAACTCCGCTTAGGATTGGGGACATAGGTATGGCACACCCAATCTACAGACCGTGATAACACTTCGGGATATGAAAAAGGGTGAGTTTGAGGTGCTTGCTCAGGTTTTGTCTCTGGATTTGTGTCAACAATGTGGGTGGAATGCTGGCGTGGCCTCATGGGTTGTGGACGGCTTTCCTTCTCTGAGGATTTGACCCGATCCCAATGGTTTGGGTACATTCTGTAGGATGGGAGGAGTCCTTTCTGTATTTTATTTTATTTTATTTTATTTTATTTTATTTTATTTTATTTTATTTTATTTTATTTTATTTTATGTACCTCATGTGTCCCAATAAAAGAGGGATTCCAGAGCAGAGTCCTTGGGAGGGACAACTGGATAACCCCACCTCTGTTTAAGTTTGGGGGCCTAGGGGCATGGCAAGTCCAATATGTGGGCTCTTGATTCAGACACTGAGAGGCCTTCCTTGAGGACAGGGCTCATGCTGAGGGTCACAATGCCTATTTGTGCCCAACATGGCCCTTAAGCATGGGAAGTGCCTCATGGGCCATGCTGGATTCTCCTACACTGAACGTTGGAGAATATGCCAACCACAAGGTTTCCGGCCATGGCGAAGTAAGAGTTGTGATTTCTGCATCACGTTCACCCCTGGACAGTGATTGGAGTTTAGGTCTAGGTTCTGAAACCCGAAAACCGAGGTTGGGAAGAGATGAAGAACTAAGGACCTGACAGGTCCAATGAGCTCAGTGTGCGGCCAGCTGTTGAGCGTAGGTCTGGAGGTGTGGGCTCATGCTGTGTCAGACAGAGCATTAGACAGGGTAGACTATATTTGGGGTGCAGTCAAGGGGCGTTCAGTTGATCCTCATTTGGGTTTCTAGGTAGCTCCATAAGGCAACGTTTTTCTTCTGGAGGGCAGGCCGAGTGCTGCATTGTGGTTCCAGTATTGCCAAACTGTAGGGCTTTTGGGCCAGGGATGTGAGGAGGGTAGTCTGAGAACACAAGCCTGGCTTAGTTTTTGGGGTGAGGGCACAGAAGGCACACTCTGCAGAGCTGAATCAAGATCTCATGCACCTGAAGCCAGGGCGAATATCAGACGTTTGCTCAGGTTGGAGTTTCTGTCCATGATGGCCCCTTTATAAAGTGGAGCGTCTCAAGAGGCCATGTAGATTTTCCCACAATGGGAGTTGTGAGATGCACCAGACTGCAAAGATTCCTTCTGTGGGACACTTGAGACCTGTTGGATGGCTCTAGGATGTCCCATATGGAATGACTCCAGAGGAGGGTTCTAAGGATGGATGCCTGGGCAGCCCGCCTCCCATTCTAGTTGCCTCCTAGCAACAAGGCAGGTTTGATCTGCAGGGGGTTGAGTTGACATGGACTCTCCCGAGGATAGATCATAATGTGGGTTTAAGTCCATGGAGACCTTGGAATGGGGCGCTTGATCTGGGGCCCTGAAATATTCTCCTAAACAGAGGTTTTTATAGAGCTCCAAAGAGTACATTTCCTATGTGGAGACGAGATTTTTCCGATGAGTGCCTCAGTAATCCCCCATATGCTGGTATTGGAAACCAGGCCTCTGAGGAGAGATGCCTGGAAACAAAAGCAATGAATCTGATTAGGGCCTAAGTGCCTGTCCAGTTCAATCTTATTATATGGGGATATCTGTCTATGGGTCTGAGTGGAGGTAGTTTCCTAACTTGTGAAAGATCATCCCTGTTTGTCCTGGGCAGCCAACACTATTGGGATGGCCTCAGGGAGTTTGGAGGTTTCTCCTAATCTATAGGGTTGTGGCCAATGGAAATGGCAGAATTCCCCTGGAGAGGAAAGCCACAGTCCTGAGGTGTCGCTCCAGGGGCCCCAGCTTGGATGGTGTGTGGGCCAGGACTGTGGGGACAGAAGTCTGAAAACACAAACTCAGCTTAGGTATGGGGATGTATGTATGAAGGCTCGATCTACAGACCGTGAGAATTTTCCAGGCTATGAACAAAGGGCGAGTATGTGGCGCTTGCTCAGGCTTTTCTGTCTGGATTTTTTGTCAACAGTGGCCGTGGAATGTCGGGGTGTCCTCAAGGGCCATGGACAAGTCTTTCTCTGGTGATTTGGCCTGATCCCAAGTGGTTGGGATCATTCTGTGGATGGGAAGAGTCCTTTCTGTATATATATATATTTTTTTTACCTCAGGTGTCCCACCAAAGAGGGATTCCAGAGCAGAGCCCTGAGTAGGGGTGACTAGACATCTCGAACTCTGGTTGAGATTGGGGGACTAGGGGCTTGGCAAGCCCCATATGTTGGCTGTTGTTCCAGTCACTAAGAGGCTTTACAGGAGGATAGGGCTCACGCTGAGGGTCACAATGTGTGTTTGTGCAAATTGTGGCCCTCAGGGATAGGTGGGGCCTCATAGTCCATGCTGCTTTCTCCTACAAGGAACGTGGGACAACATGCCAACCACAAGGTTTCTTGCCATGGCGAAGGAGAAGTTCTGATTCTTGCATCACGTTCACTCCTGAGCAGTGAGTGGAGATAAGGTCTAGGTTCTGAAGGTGAAAACTGAGGTTGGGTAGAGATGATGGCCTAAAGCCATTGTGGGTGTGATATGCTCAGTGTACGGCCAGCTGTCTGGGTGTTGGACTGAAGGTCTGCCCTCAGGCTGTGTCAGACAGGGCTTTAGTGCACAGCCTAGACTGTATAATTGGGGTATGGTTGAGTGGCATGCAGGTTGTTACTCATTTGGCGTTTCTGTTTAGCCCTATAGGGCAACATTTTTCTTCTGGAGGGCAGGCAGAGTGCTGCATTGTGTCTCCAGAATTGCCAAACTGGAGGGGTGTGGCCAGGATTGTGAGGACGGAAGTCTGAGAACACAAGTTAGGCTTAGGTTTCGGGGCGAGGGCACAGCAGGCACACTCTCAAGTGCTGAATCGAGATCTCGTGCTTCTGAATTCAGGGCGAGGATCAGACTTTGGCTTAGGATGGAGTTTCTGTCCATGATGGCCCATTTATGAAGGTGTGGGGCATCATGAGGAAATGGAGGTTTTCTCACAGTGGGATTATGTGATGCTTCAAACCACAAGGATTCATTCTGCGAGACAGTCAAGACAGGTTGTTTGGATTCAAGACGTCCCATAAAGAAGTTCCCCAGAGCAGGGTTCTAAAGATGGATGCCTGGGCAGCCCACCTCGCATTCCAACTGTCTCCTAGTGACAAGGCAGGTTTGATCTGCTGGCTCTGGGTGAGCAGCTGAAGGGGCTGATTTGAAATGGACTCTCCTGAGGATGGATCATAATGTAAGTTTGTGTCCTTGGAGACCTTGGAATTGGGCCATGGTGCCAGCGCCCTGAAGGATCCTCCTAACCTGAGGTATTGACACAGCTCCAAAGAGCAAGTTTCCCATGTGGAGATGAGATCTGTTCTGATTGTTTCCTTAGGAAACCCCCATATTCTGATATTGGAAACCAGGCCTCTGAGGAGAGATACCTAGAAACCAAAGCAATGGATCAGAAGTTGGCTCAGGTTGGAGTTTCTGTCCATGATGGTCCCTTTATAAAGGGGAGCATCTCATGAGGCCATGTAGGTTTTCCCACGATAGGAGTTGTGAGTTGCTCCAATCTGCAAGGATTGCTTCTGCGGGACAGTCAAGACCTGTTGGAAGGCTCCAGGACATCCCATATGGAACGGTGCCAGATCAGGATTCCAAAGATGGATGCCTAGAGAGTCTGCTTTGCATTCCAGTTGTCTCCTAGCGACAAGGCAGGTTTGATATTCTGGCTCTGGGGGAGTAATCGACGGGGCTGAGTTGAAATGTACTCTCCTGCCGAATGGTCATAATGCAGGTTTGTGTCCATGGAGGCCTTGGAATAGGGAGGTGGCTCCGCTTACCTGAAGGTTTCTTTTAACTGGAGGTTTTTACAGAGCTCTAAAGGATAAGTTTCCCATGTGGAGACAAGATTTGTTCTGATTGGTATCTCTGGAATCCCCCATATGCTGGTATTGGAAAACAGACCTCTGATGGAACCAATTACGTTCTGGGGCCTGTCCAGTTTAATCTTCTTCTCTTGGGATAGCTGTCTACGAGTGAGTTGAGGTCGTTGCTCAGCTTGTGACAGATCGCCCCTCTTTGTCCTGGGCGGCCTACACTATTGGAATGGGACTTTGGAGGTTTCTCCTAATCTGTAGGGTTGTGGCCAATGGATTGGGAAGAATTTCCTTGGAGAGGGCAGGCACAGTCCTGAGGTGTGGCTCCAGCCACACCTCCTCAGCCTGGAGGGTGTGTGGGACAGGGATGTCAGGATAGAAGTCTGAAAACACAAACTCGGCTTAGGTTTGGGGACGTAGGTATGGCAGGCCCGATCTACAGACTATGAGGAGAATTTTTTGGGCTATGACCTAAGGGTGAGTGTGATGCACTTGCTGAGGCTTATGTCTCTGGATTTCGTGTCAATAGTGGCCGTGGAATGACGGGCTGGCCTCATGGGCCATGGACGAGTCTTTCTCTCTGGGGATGGCGCGATCCCAAGTGATTGGGGTCACTCTGTGAGTGGGAGGAGTCCTTTCTGTGTTTATTTACCTCAAATGTCCCACCAAAGATGGATTCCAGAGCAGAGCCCTGAGTAGGGTTGACTAGATGTCTCTACCTCTGGTTAAGATTGGGTGACTTGGGGCATGGCAGGCCCCATATGTGGGCTCATGGTCCAGCCACTGAGAGGCTTTACTTGAGGACAGGGCTCAAACTGAGGGTCCCAATGTGTGTTTGTGTCCACCACAGCTCTTAAGCATGGGCAGGGCCTAAGGGACGCTACACTACCCTCAGGGGCCTACACTGAACGTTGGACAAGATGCCAACCACAAGATCCTGGCGAGAGGGAAGGAGGAGTTCTGATTTCTGCATCACGTTCACCCATGGGAATAGAGTAGAGGTCTAGGTTTCTGTAGCCTGAAAACCGAGGTTGGAAAGAGATGGCGACCTAAGGCCATAGCGATTCAGATGTTCTCAGGGTACGGCAAGCTGTCTGGGTGTCAGTTGGGAATTCAGGCCTCAGGTTCTGTCAGACAGGGCATTAGTGCACAGGCTAGACTATATAATTGGTGTACAGTTAAGTGGCGTGCAGGTTTATCCTCATTTGAGGTTTCTGGGTAGACCCATAGGGCAACGTTTTTCTTCTAGACGGCAGGCAGAGTGCAGCACTGTGTCATCGGAAATCCCAAAATGGAGGGCGTGTGGTCCAGGAGAGTTAGGATGGAAGTCTGAGAACACTAGCTACGCTTTGGTTTTGGGGTGAGAGCACAGCAGGTACACTCTGAAGAGCTGAATCAAGATCTCGTGCATCTGAAGTCAAGGCGAAGATCAGCCGTTGGCTCAGGTTGGAGTTTCTTTCCATGATCCGCCTTCATGAAGATTGGGGGCATCATGTGACCTTGGAAGCTTTCCATGATATGAGTTGTGAGGTGGTCCATGCACAAGGACTCCTGTGGGAGAGTTGAGACCTGTTGGATGGCTCAAGGATGTCCCATAAGGAACGACGCAAGAGCAGGGTTCTAAGGATGGATGCCTGAAGAGCCCAACTCGCATTTCAATTGTCTCCTAGCGACAAGGCAGGTTCAATCTGCTGGCTCTGGGGTAGAAACCGATGGGGTTTAGTTGAAATGGACTCTCCCGAAGATGGGTCATAATGTGGGATTGTGTCCATGGAGATATTCGAATGGGGCAGTGGCTCCGGTGACCTGAAGTTTTCTCCTAACTGGAGGTTATGACACAGCTCCATACAGCAAGATTCCCATGTGGAGACGAGATTTTTTCTGATTGGTAGCTCCGGAAACCCCCTTATGCTGGTATTGGAATCCAGGACTCTGAGGATAGATGCCTGAAAACAAAAGCAATGGATCCAATTAGGGTCTAGGTGCCTGTCTTGTTCAATATTCTTTTCTATGGATATCTGTCTAAGGTTATGATTGGATGTAGTGGCTCAGCTTGTGCCAGATGGTCCCTGTATGTCCAGGACATCCTACACTATTGGGATGGCCTCAGAGATTTTGGATGTTTCTCCTAATCTGTCAGGTTGTGCCAAAGGAATGAGCAGAATTCCCTTGGAGAGGGCAGGCACAGTCCTGAGGTGTGGCTCCATGGGGCCCAGCCTTTAGGGTGTGTGGGCGAGGACAATGGAGACAGAAGTCTGAAAACACAAACTCGGCTTAGGATTAGAGGCATAGGTATGGCAGTCCCGATCTATACACCTTGAGAATTTTGAGGGCTCTGAACAAATGGCAAGTGTGTGGCGCTTTTTCAGGTTTTTGTCTCCGGATTTTGTGTCAATGGTGGCCGTGGAATGTCAGGCTGGCCTCATCGACCATGGACGAGTATTTCTCTGTGGATTTGGCCAAATTCCAAGTTTTTGGGGTCATTCTTTGGATGGTAGGAGTCTTTTTTTTTTTTTTTTTTTTTTTTTTTTTTTTTTTTTTACCTCATGTGTCCCACCAAAGAGGGATTCCAGAAAAGAGCTCTGAATAAGTTGACTAGACTTCTCAAGCTCTGGCTAGGATTGGGGAGTAGGGGCATGGCAAGCCCCGTATGCAGGCTCTTGGTCCAGCCCCAGAGAGGCTTTACTTGAGACCAGGGTTCATGCTTAGGGTCCTAATGTGTGTTTGTGCCCATCGCAGCCCTCAAGCATGTCTGAGGCCTCATGGGCCATGCTGGGTTCTCATATACTGAACGTTGGACAACATGCCAACCACAAGGTTTCTGGTCATGGGGAAGGTGAAGTTCTGATTTCTGCATCACGTACACCGCTTAGTTGTGAGTGGAGATAAGGTCTAGGTTCTGAAGCCTGAAGACCAAGGTTGGGAAGAGATGATGACCTAAGGCCATGGCATGTCCGATGTGTTAGGTGTGTGGCCAGGTGTCTGGGTGTCTGTCACGAGGTCTGGGGTCAGGTTGTGTCAGACAGGGCATTAGTGCCCAGGCTAGATTGTATAATTGGGGTACAGTCTAGAGAATTGCAGGTTGATCCTCATTTGATGTTTCTGGTAGACCCCTAGGACAAAGTCTCTCTTCTGGAGAGCAGGCAGAGTGCTGAATTCTGTCTCCAGAATTCCCAAAGTGGAAGGCTTGTGGGCCAGGAGTGTGAGGACGGAAGTCTGAGAACGCGAGCTGGCTTAGGTTTTGGGGCGAGGGCAAGGCAGGCACACTCTGCAGAGCTGAATTGAGATCTCATGCATCTGAAGTCAGGGCGGGGATCAGACGTTGGCTCAGGTGGGAGTTTCTGTCCACGATGTCCTCTACCTGATGGTGGAGGCATCACGAGGCCATGGAGGTTTTCCCACAGTGCGAGTGTGTGATGCTGAAAACCACAAGGATTCCTTCTGCAGGATAGTTGAGACCTGTTGAATGGATCAAGGACACCCCATTAGGAATTTCTCCAGAGCAGAGTTCTAACAACGGATACCTGGGCAGCGAACTCTCATTCCAATTGTCTCCTAGTGACAAAGCAGGTTTGATCTGCTGGCACTGGGTGAGCAACCGCCAGGTTTGAGTTGAAATGGACTCTCCTGAGGATGGGTCATAATGTGGGATTGTGTCCATTGAGACATTGGAACGGGGCGGTGGCTCCAGTGACGTGAAATTTTATCCTACCTGGAGGTTTTGACACAGTTCCATATAGCATGATTCCCATGTGGCATGCGATTTGTTCTGATTGGTAGCTCCAGAAACCCCCATGTGCTGGTATTGGAATTCAGGCCTCTGAGGAGAGATACCTGAAAATAAAAGCAATGGATCTGATTAGGGCCTAGGTGACTGTCCTTTTCAATCTTCTTTTCTATGGATATCTATCTACAGGTCTGATTGGAGGTAGTGGCTCAGCTTTGCCAGATGGTCCCTGTATGTCCCGGACATCCTACAATATTGGGGTGGCCTCGGGGAATTCGGATGTTTCTCCTAATCTGTCGGGTTGTGCCAAAGGAATGAGCAGAATTCCCTTGGAGAGGGCAGGCACAGTCCTGAGGTGTGGCTCCATGGGGCCCAGCCTTGCGGGTGTGTGGGCGAGGACAATGGAGACAGAAGTCTGAAAACACAAACTTGGCTTAGGTTTGGGGACATAGGTATGGCAGGCCCGATCTATAGACCGTGAGAATTTTGGGGGCTCTGAACAAAGGGCGAGTGTGTGGCGCTTTTTCAGGCTTTTGTCTCTGGATTTTGTGTCAATGGTGGCCGTGGAATGTCAGGATGGCCTCATCGGCCATGGACGAGTATTTCTCTCTGTGAATTTGGCCCAATTCCAAGTGTTTGCAGTCATTATTTGGACGGTAGGAGTCCTTTCTCTATTTTTTTTTTAACCTCATGTGTCCCACCAAGGAGGGATTCTAGAGAAGAGATCTGAGTAGGGGTGACTAGACTTCTCGAGCACTGGTTAAGGTTTGGGGAGTAGGGACATGGCAATCTCCATATGCGGGCTCTTGGTCCAGCCATGGAGAGGCTTTACTTGAGGCCAGGGTTCATGCTTAGGGTCCTAATGTGTGTTTGTGCCCATCGCAGCCCTCAAACATGTCTGAGGCCTCATGGGCCATGCTGGTTTCTCCTACACTGCACATTGGACAACATGCCAACCACAGGGTTTCTGGTCATGGGGAAGGAGGAGTTCTGATTTCTGCATCACGTACACGGCTGGCAGTGAGTAGAGATAAGGTCTAGATTCTGAAGCCTGAAAACCGAGGTTGGGAAGAGATGACGACCTAAGGCCATGGCGGGTCCGATGCACTTAGTGTGCGGCCAGATGTCTGTGTGTCCGTCATGAGGTCCGGGCTCAGGCTGTGTCAGGCAGGGCATTAGTCCCTCCCAAGTTAGGGGCATAGATATTTAGAATTGCTAGATCTTCTTGTTGGACAGACACTTTGAGTATGACATAGTGTCCTTCCTCATCTCTTATTATAGTCTTTGGCTTAAAATCTAATTGATATCCTATATGGATTGCCACCCCAGCTTTCTTCTGATGTTCATTAGTGTGGTAAATTGTTTTCCACCTCCTCACTTTAAATCTGGAGATGTCTTTGGGTCTAAATTGAGTTTCTTGTAGACAGCATATTGATGGGTTTTGGTTTTTTATCCATTCTGATACCCTGTGTCTTTTGATTGGGGCATTTAGCCCATTTAGATTCAGGTTAACTAATGAGAGATACGAATTTTGTGCCACTGTATTGCCTGTAAGGTGACTGTTACTGTGTATTGTCTCTGATCCTTTCTGATCTAGTACTTTTAGGTTCTCTCTTTGTTTAGAGGACCCCTTTCAATATATCCCGCACAGCTGATTAGGTGTTTGCAAATTCTTTGCATATTCAGTTTTTGTTTGTCCTGGGAGATTTTTATCTTTCCTTCTATTTTCAATGATAGCCTAGCTGGATATAGTATTCTTGGCTGCATGTTTTTCTCGTTTAGTGCTTTGAAGTTCTTTCTGGCCTGCCAGGTCTCTGTGGGTAAGTCCACTGCCAATCTAATATTTTTACCATTGTATGTTACAGACTTCTTTTCCTGGGCGGCTTTCAGGATTTTCTCTTTGTTGCTAAGACTTGTAAATTTTACTATTAGGTGACAGGGTGTGGACCTATTCTTATTGATTTTGAGGGGGGAATCCCTTGATGCTTGTTCTCTTTGCCATATTAGGGAAATTCTCTATAATAATTCCCCCTAATAGACTGGTGACTAGAACAGGGTCACCCACTTAATTACTTAATTTTGGGAGTATTTCGGTCTCTTAGAAGAAACTATCTCCCGAAATTTTAAAGAATGAAGAACATATTTAAGGGTAAACACAATGAAGGGATGGAATATGCCTATAAAGATGAAAAAAATTTTCTAAAAAAAGGAGCTGATAAAGTAAATTGGTTGGGAGAAAAAAGAAAAAGAAAGTGGGGAGAATTTGCTCGGGCTGGAGACTAGAACAAGCCCAAGATAGATTTAGAGTGTATTTTGATCTATTAGAAGAAATTGTACCCCAAATTTTTTTAGAAGAAGAAAACCCATGTGTATACAAAAATAAAGTTAGATACAATGAAGGATAAAATATGACTATAATAATGAAGGTTAAAAAAGATTATTTTTCAATGAAAGGCATTGTTAAGATAAACTAGTTAACATTAAAAGAAGAAAGGGTAAAAGTTAAAAAAAAATTAGCAGAAGAAAAAAAAGAAAATTAAAAAAACATTAACTGCAAGACTAAAGAATCATGGGGAAAAAGCCATGGATTCTATGCTTTGCTTTCTCCTCCTCTGGAATTGTGCTGTTATCGTTGGTAAATGAACTTGGTCTTGGCTGGATTTCTTGTTGATCTTCCGAGGGAGGGGCTCTTGTAGTGATTCTCAAGTGCCTTTGCCGGAGGTGGAATTACACCGCCTTTACCAGGGCCCAGACTAAGTAATCTTCGGGAGCTTTTCTTCCCTGAACACTTTCTGTAGAATTCTGGAGGACGGGAATGAAAATGCCGGCCTCCCAGTCTCTGCAGCCCAGAGTAGATGAGAGCTTGGGGCCCCACTCCTCAGTGCGCCCTCAGAGAAAAGTGCTCAATTACTCCCATCTCCCTGGTCTCCAGCATCACTCGGAACTCACCCAGCCTGTGCCCGGTTCAAGGTAACCCCGAGTTGATAGCTCACTTCTCTGCTCTGTCTCTGTAGCCGGCTTCCCCACTCTAATACCTGCGAGCTCTTTCATAATCAGACACCCCGGATCTTTCTGTGACCAGAAGGATCTGTGACCGATCCTTCTGGGGCCAAGCTGACCCCACATGGACTTCATTCCAGTTTAGCCTCTGGAGGAATGACCCTCAGTGGAGCAGACTTTTAAAAGTCCTGATTTTGTGCTCTGTTGTTCTGCCACTTGCCAGGAGCTGGCTCCTCCCACCACAAGTCTATCTTGCTGTCACTTTGGATTCACTTCTCTGCTGGTCCTACCTTTCAGAAAGTGGTTGATTCTCTGTTTCTAGAATTGTTTCTCTTCTTCTATTTGATCTCCTGCTGGGTTTGTAGGTGTTCACAATGCTTTGACAAGCTATGTAGCCCATCTCCTGCTACATGGTGTTGTCTTAACCAGCTGCTTCTCCACCATCTTGCGTGTGTGTGTGTGTGTGTGTGTGTGCGTGTGTATGTGTGTGTGTTTAAATATTTTATTTGACACAGAGGGAGAGACATCACAAGTAGGCAGAGCAGAAGGCAGAGAGAGGGGGGAAGCAGGTTCCCTGCTGAGCAGAGAGCCTGATACGGGGCTCAACCCCAGGATGCTGAGATCATGACCTAATCTGAAGGCAGAGGCTTAACCCACTGAGACACCCAGGTGCCCAACACATGTAGTGTTTTATTCTATCATTTTCCTTACTTCTCTGAAGGGAAAAGGAAGTGGTGACTGGAGCCTGGTTTCTGATTTGAAGGAATGTGATATAAGAGATTTGAAAAAATAGTGTTCATGCTGACATGGTCCTCAGTGCACAGTGAGCAAAGGTTTGAATCTTGGACTTGGAGGTGTTGGTGTTCAGGGAAGATGATGTCCAAGTTTCCAGCATGTAGAGTCACTTGGCTGGTCTTCCTACTCGGAACTGTTCCTGCCTTCCTAAGGAGAGCTTGAAAGTGGCTTGGAACCCTAAGGCACTTGAGGAATGATTTGGATGAGACACCTGGGTGGGCCAGTGTAGACAAACTAAGGGAATTCCAGAGCTAATGATGAATACATTTCTGAGGCTGGAGTTTGCTTCTCTGTGAGTAGCATTGAGCTGGGGCGGAAAGCAGTCTCTGGGTCTTAGGACTCATCGTGTGAGCAGGTCTGAGCCGGAATGCATTGTCAGATCAGAGAGCTGGGAGATTGTGAGGCCATGGTGGTGGACCATTACTCTTGAGGGAAGGCCATCCTGCTCCAGAGATAGGGCTCTGCTACCTGGTCAGCCCTACTACTGCAGATGTACCACAAAAGTTATTTTCTCTTTGTTTCTCATGCTCTTGGCTCAGCAGGGTGGTTGGTGGGAAGCCACCCACAGGCAACCTTATTGATTCTTGCCCATGTGCCCCTTGCTTCCTCAGATGAGGCACAGCAGGTATTCTCTACCTGGTGTCTATTAATTCAACCATTAGAAGCACTTCTTTCAGAGCCACACCCCTGAGAAATCCTCCACTTTCCTGTGCTGTGTGGAAGAGGCCAGTTTTCATTTGGAACTGAAATCTCAGATCCTGCTATTAGATTCCAAGGCCACACAGTACTCCATTCTTCATGATGCTCTAGTTGTGTTTGAGTCCTGATGTGCAAGACTGAGGCCAAACCTGGGTATCCTGCTGCTGCTGCTCAATTTGTTTCCCAGAGTCAAGAGTCTCATATGTTTTTTCTCCTTCTCAACTATCTTCCAATTCAGGTTTCCCACCCTGTCCCTATGATCCTCTGTGTTGTTCCTTATATTCCACATATGAGTGAAACCATATGATAACTGTCTTTCTCTGCTTGACGTATTTCACTTAGCATAATCTCCTCCAGCTCCAGCCATGTCAATGCAAACGGTAAGTATTCATCATTTCTGATGGCTGAGTAATATTCCATTGTATATATGAACCACATATTCTTCTTCTTTTTTTAAAGGATTTTGTTTATTTATTTGACAGAGAGAGAGAGAGAGAGAGAGAGAGAGAGAGAGAGAGAGAGATAACTATCCCAAATAGGCAGAGAGGCAGGCAGGGATAGCAGGGGAAGCAGCTCGATCCCTGTGTAGAAAGCCCTATGCATGCTCGATTCCAGGAACCTGAGATCTTGACCTGAGCCACAGGCAGAGGCTTAACACACTGAGTCACGCAGGGACCCCTGAACCACATCTTCTTTATACATTAATCTGTTGAAGGACATCTCTGCTCCTTCCATAGTTTGGCTATTGTGGACATTGCTGCTAGGAACACTGGGGTGCATGTGCCTCTTCATTTTACCAAATCCATATGGTAGATACCCAGGAGTGCAATTGGTGGGTCATAGGGTAGCTTTATTTTTAATGTCTTGAGGAAACTTCATGCTGTTTTTCAGAGTGAGTGCACCAGCTTGCATTCCAACCAACAGTGTAAGAGGGTTCCCTCTTACACTGTTGTGTAATATGTTTCACATCCTCATCAACATTTGTTGTTCCCTGTCTTTTAATTATTGCCATTCTAACAGGTGTAAGGTGGTGTCTCATTGTGGTTTTGATTTTTATTTCCCTGATGGCAAGTCAGGTGGAGAATGTTTTCATGTGTCTGTTAGTCATCTGTATGTCTTTTTGGAGAAGTGTCTTTTTAGGTCTTCTGACCATTTCTTGAGTGGACTCTTTGTTTTTTGGGTGTTGAGTTTGAGAAATTCTGTGTAAATCTTGGATACCAGACCTTTAACTGTAATAGCATTTGCAAATATCTACTCCCATTTTACAGGTTGCCGTTTAGTTTTGCTGATTGTTTCCAAGCTTTTCATCTTGATGAAGTACTGAAAGTTTATTTTTGCTTCTGTTTCCCTTGTCTTTAGAGTCTTATCTTGAAAGAAGTTGCTGTGTTGGAAATCGAAGAGGTTGCTGCCTGTGTTCTCTAGGCTTTTGGTGTGAGACAGGAATTAATCATCTTTCTTTCCTGATTGTATTTGAGACCTCTCTCCTTCTTGGTGAGTCTAGCTAAGGGTTTCTTAGTTTTGTTTATCTTTCCAACAAAGGCAGTTCTTATTTTCATTGATCTTTTGTCTTTTTAGTCATCATTATTCATTTTCACATTCCGTTTTGTTATTTCCTTATTCCTACTGATTTGGGGCTTTGCTTTTTTTTTTTAATACTTATTTATCATGTAAAATTATAATGTTTATAGGAGAGCTTTCTTGTGGACTGACGGGAACATGAATTTCTGTGAAATTCCCCCTTAGAACTAATTTTGCTGTATCCCTTACATTTTTGTAGGTTTTTCTTTTTGTCTCGAGGTACTTTTAAAATTTCTTGATTTCTTATTTGACTGTTGGTAGTTTATTACCATGTTGTTAAATCTCTACATATTTTTGACTCTCTCATTTTCTTCTTGTGATTGATTTCTACTTTCATATCATTGTGGTTGGACAATATTTGAATCAGCAAGTGAGGGGAACATTCAGGATAAAGTTTTGTTTACTGGGATTTTTTTCTGAGGGCAGAGAATGAGCTCCATACAGTGGAAGGTGTTGGGTTGGCAAGTTCCAGGAGTGCAGGAGGAACAATGGAAATGACCGCCGCCGGGTCCCGCCGCCTTCCAGCCTCAACCCCCACTTTCCTTCACCCTTGACACTCCCGCCAAAAGGATGTATGCCCAGGTCATGCCCCCATAGGTAACCTGATACCTATGTGGGAAACAGATGAAAGACCCCTGCCAACTCCCTCCCAGTGTGACTTCCCCTACTCTCTTTCCGGAGTCAAGGAACCTTGACAGAGGGTACCCACCTCCTCCCAGAGCAACTTTCCTGGTACCCCTTCTCTTGAGCCCTGAAACTTTGCAGGAGAGTGCCTTTAATAAATCTTGCCTTGCACCCACTTCGCCTGGCATGTTTATCTCGCCTATAAAACCTTATATTTGGTGCCCAAAACCCGGGAGGGTTTTGAGAGCCTCCCACCCTGGTGAGGAGGCTCTCTCCTCTCCCTAGTCAGACCTGGACCTGCCTTTCCCAACGCCACTTCTGAAGCCATGGTGAGTTTCCCCGGATTCCGTGCCTCTGTCTGGAAAGCCCTGCCCTAATCGAGCCCACGTCAGGGCGGACCCCGCCGGTCACCAGGTGACCTCCGTGACTCTGAGAAGCTGGGAGACATCCTAACCTCTAGGGTATTTGACACAGTTTTTCTGCAACCCAGTGGTGGATGAGGGGATGCCTTCCTCCTGCCCTCGGGTTGTCTGGCAAGAAGTCTTGGGGACCTCCCAATCCAAATTCAACCCTAAAACATCCCGGGGGTGTTTTAGGCCTGTTGGACAATCTTAAAAACCTGGAACTGGACCAGGACCTGCAAAAATGACGTTACTATACTGTAGCTTGGCCACAATACTGATTAGACAGTCAGTCCCAATGGTCTCCAGAAGTCACGTTTAATTATCAGATTTTCATGGACCTAAATGACCTCAATAGACACCAAGGCAGATGGGCCAAGGTCCCTTAAGTTAAGGATTTCTGAACCAGCGCCCTTGTTTACCCGTCCCTCTCCCCACTCCTATCCGAACTCCTGACAAATTTATCCACAGTAAATATGAAACTTTAATCAGTTTACTGAAGCTCTTGTTATTTGTTAAAATCTGTTAGCAAAGAAATGACTAAATGGATGGTTAATTGTCTGTCTCAAAGTTTTAATGGGTAATTCCTGAGATAGCTTTCAAAGTCTTTGGTAACCTGAAAGTTTTAAGTTTTGCTTGGATGACAAATGGGACTAAATCTGTTGGACATTTAGGTTTTTCCAAAGGGATAAAATGCCAAGTCATTTATTACTGAACATAGCTTTGTGCTTTTGACTTCTTACAGCAAAAAAAAAAAAAAATAAGAATATTTAAATCTGTTAGTAAGCATGGTTTGTGTTTAACTGATTCATAAATTGGCATCTAAAGAATTCTGTTATGGCCGTTCATGATTAATAACTGACTAGAGGTTATTAACTAAAGGTGTTTCTAAGAGTACAAAATTCTGCTAAATAAAGGAAGCAACTCTGTATGTAGGAAAGTAGAAGATATATGAGAAAGATTTAAGGAATGGGATTATATTTTATTGAAAGTGAAAGGAGATAATTGTGTCCTAAGTGAGATGGCTTTTTGAGACAAAACCTGAATGCAAAGGAAAGTTGTAGAAGGTTTGTGAAGGGAAATCATTCAGGAACCCAATGAAAACACGGCCATGTTTCTTAACCAACTTACTGAGGCGCTGACTCAATACACTTGCCTAGACCTGGCCTCTCCAGCAGGGGCGATAGTTTTAGCTACTCACTTTATTTCTCAGTCAGCCGCCGACATTTGGCAAAAATTAAAGAAAGTGGAGGAGGACCCTCAAACTCCCATTTTTGATCTGGTGAAAATGGCATTTAAAGTCTTTAACTCGCAAGAGGAGGCGGAACTTAAGCACCAAGCCAGACTCCAACCGAAGGTCCAACTGCGGACCCAAGCCCTGGTAGCAGCCCTAAGGCCGGGAGGTTCTGGGGGTCAACAGAAGTGAGCACCTAACTGCATCCCTCCAGGGGCCTGTTTCACGTGTGAAGCCAAGGGATACTGGGCCCGTCAATGCCCCAATCCAAAAATGCCTACTAGGACATGCCCTCAATGCCGCATGATGGGCCACTGGAAATTGGACTGCCCCAGCCTCAGGGTATTCCCGGCGCCTCCACCTGGGGGAGACCCTGAGATGGTAAGTTCTGTCTTCCAACTTCTCCTATTGGATGACTGATGGAGCCCAGTCTCGGACACCCCTCTCACCCATGCCGAGCCCAGGGTCATGCTCCAGGTAGTGGGTAAGTCCCTTTCCTTTCTATTGGACACGGCACATGCTGTCCTGCCTTTGTACTCAGCTCCTACTCATCCCTCCTCACTTGCAGTTATGGGAATTGATGGTACTTCCTCCACTCCAAAGGCCAGCCAACCCCTTACCTGCAGCCTGTATGGGTTCCCCTTCTCACACTTCTTCCTCATTATCCCTTATTGCCCTGTTCCCTTACTAGGCAGGGACATCCTCCACAAACTTCAGGCCACCATTTGTCTCTCTCCCTCTCCCTTGACTTCTGTTCACCTCATCCTTCCTCTCCTTCCCTATGATTCGTCCTCTATCCCAGACTGTCTCCCCTCTGTAGACCCAGAGATATGGGACATTTCCAGACCTGTAGTAGCAACCCACCAGTGAGGACTCAAGTTCATCAGTGACAGCCTTTGGCAGCAGGGTCTCCTTATTTGCATTAACTCTCCAAGGAACTAGATGTCACTCTCCAGGGATGGCAGCCCTGCCTCAAGGCCCTAGCGGCAGCCACTTCTCTGACAAAGGAGGCCCTCAAACTTACCTTAGGACAACCCATCATGGTCTTCTCCCCCCATGGACTGATGGACTAAGTCAGCCACAAATACTTGGCACAGATCACTCCTTCCCATCTCCAAGTCTACCACCTGCTGTTCATAGAAAACCCACAGGTCACACTCTGTCTCCCTTCGCCTAAATCCCACCACTCTCTTGCCGACACCTTCATCTACCCCCACTCCTCTCCACTCCTGTGCTCAACACCTGGAAGAACTCTCTCCCTCCCATCCAGGACTTTGGGACCAGCCACTGACTGACCCCGATCGCACTCTGTTCATGGATGTGAGCTCTCTCATAGCTCTATATGACGGCGATATGAGACCTATGCATTGGTCACCCTTGATGCAGTCATATAAGCAACCCCCCTTCCCATTGGGACTACTTCTCAAAAGGCAGAACTCCTGGCTCTTACCAAGGCCCTTCACTTATCTGAGGGCCAACGGGTCACTCTTTATACTGACTCCAAATATGCTCTCCTTATTACCCACACTCACTCTGTCCTCTGGCGATAAAGGGGATTTCTCACAACCAAGGGAAAACCCATAGTCAAAGGGCCTCTTATTGCCAAACTCCTTGACGCTCTCAAGTACCCTACTGAGGTGGCTATTGTCCACTGCCATGGCCGTCAGGCCTCCAATGATCCCATCTCTTTGGGGAACAACAAGGCTGACTCTGTTGCCTGACAGATGGCCTTAAACTCCTCTCTAGCCCCTCTACTGTTTCTCAACACTCCTCACAGTCCCTGTACACTGATGAGGAGACTCGGGCCCCTAAAACATTAGTTGGCAGGTTGGATGACAATGGATGGTATTTTGTCCAGGACAAAATTGCCCTCCCAAACAGCCTAATCCACACCCTCTTTACTGACATCCACCAGTCTCTCCACATAGGTCCAAAGGCCCTATACCAATTTCTCCAACTTCTCTTTCACAACCCCCTCCTCCAAAAGACTATTAAGGAGGGACACAAGGCCTGCAGAACCTGTCCTGCAGTCAATGCCCAGGGCGGCCTCCTCAGACCAGGACCCACCCACCAGCTCCAAGGGCATCAGCCAGGCGAGGACTGGCAACTTGACTTCAATCACATGCCTCGACACAAAACTTTAGATATCTACTAACTCTTGTGGACACCTTCACAGGCTGGATCGAGGCATTCCCCACCACTAGGGAAACAGCAGAGGTGGTTGCCACTGTTCTCATTAAGCACATCATTCCGAGGTTTGGACTCCCTTGCACCGTACAATCAGACAACGGACCGGCCTTCATCTCCAGCATCACACAACAGATCTCTGAGAGCCTCAACGTTACCTGGAAACTCCATATCCCCTACCACCCCCAATCTTCGGGTAAGGTCAAGAGGGCCAATGACCTCCTCAAGGAACAACCCACCAAAGGCACTCTTGAAACCTGACTGTCTTGGCCAACCCTTTTCTCACAAGCACTCACCCGCCTTAGGGCTTCCCCTAGCCACCCATCAGGTCTCAGTCCCTTTGAGCTCCTGTACAGCAGGCCCTTTCTACTCAATCGCAACCTGCCTGCCTCTGCTCCACCCCTCCTATCCTATCTGCCCTATCAGACCCTCTTACGAGCCCTCCTAAGGGCTCATGCAGGTTCAACCATCCTCGCCCCTGACAGCCCGAGCGGAGACTTCCCCCAGGCCCTAAATGCTGGGGACCAAGTTCTCCTAGGAGAACTTCACCCAATGTCCTTACTGCCCAGGTGGACCGGCCCCCATACTGTTATTCTTACAACTCCCACAGGGGCAAAATTCCTAGGACACCACCATGGGTACATATCTCCTCTCTAAAACCAGCCCCACAACAGGATGGCTGGACTTCCCAAACCCTGGGGCCCACATGGTTGCAGATTTCCCGCACCACTTCTTCTCACCCTCCTCCTTCTACACCCCCCCATAGCTGTCCCACGGGTGACCCTGAATTCAGGTGGTACTTCTTCCTAGTGGAAACTTGGGCACCACACGGTCTAGTCAGCTGGTCACCACAGATTGCCAGTCTGGAGGGTGCCAGCCCAAGCGGAAATGTCCGTCCTCTCCACCCCCCACCTGTGACAAAAAAGGGCTGTGTTTCTTCCTCTTGATATGGGGGTCTCCTTGGTGTCTTCCCTAGTGGCCACCTGGCTGGGCACCGGGGCCATAGCTCACTCCATAGGTGCTACCCGAGATTTATCTGAACAGGTCTGAACAGCCATGGAAGTCTCAGTTGAGTCCTTGGCATCTCTACAATGACAGATTACTTCAGGGGCCCAGGTAGCCCTACAGAACCAGCGAGCCCTGGACCTGCTCACTGCAGACAAGGGAGGAACCTGTTTATTCCTCAATGAAGAATGCTGCTATTATATCAAAGAATCCAGTGTAGTTGAAACCAATATCAGTGCCCTGACAAAAATCTGCGACTCCCTTGGTGGCCAGCATCACCCTGTAATAAAACCCTCTCAATGGTGGCTCTCCCCCTTAATGACCTGGCTCCTTCCAATCCTAAGTCCCATTATTCTCTTCTGCCTATTAGGACTTATCACCCCCTGTGTTCTTTGCTTCATTCAGGAATGCATATGTGAGGTTTCCAAGGTCACTGTCAACCAAATCCTCCTGGATCCCTATACCTGCCTACCCACATGCAAAGGACCCTATGATGATGCCCCTTTACCAGCAGGAGGTAGCGAGATCTGAGTCGCTGCCCCCATTACACCAAAAAGGTCGGAATGTTGGGTTGGCAGGCTCCGGGAGTGCAGGAAGAACAATAGAAATGACCACCGGATCCAGAGGCTCCTGGAGTGCAGGAGGAACAATAGAAATGACTTCTGCCGGGTCCCGCCATCTTCCAGCCCCCCCTTTTCCTTCACCCTTGACTCTCCCACCAAAAGGATGTATGTGCAGGTCACATCTCCATAGGTACCCTGATACTTATGCAGGAAACAGATAAAAGACCCCCACCAACTCCCTCCCAGTGTGACTTCCCCCTCTCCCTTTCCGGAGTCAAGGAACCTCTCCTGAGGGTGCCCACCTCCTCCCAGAGCAACTTTCCTGGCTCCCCTTCTCTTGAGCCCTGAAACTTTGCAGGAGAGTGCCTTTAATAAATCTTGACTTGCACCCACTTTGCCTGGCGTGTTTATCTCGCCTTTAAAACCTTACAGAAGGTTTTGCGAGATGGTGGGGAGTGGTCAACCCTTGTTAGAATTACTGACTACCATGAAGGCAGTGTACCACTGTTTACACCGTATCCCTGATGGATTTGCACTTCATTAGAAACATTTTCTTTTCTTTTTTTTAAGGTTTCATCCGTTTTTTTGACAGAGAGATCACAAGTAGGCAGAGATGCAGGTAGAGAGAGAAGGTTAAGTAGGCTCCCTGCTGAGCAGAGAGCCCAATGCGGGGCTTGATCACAGGATCCTGAGATCATGTCCTGAGCTGAAGGCAGAGGTTTAACCCACTGAGCCACCCAGGCGCCCCAATTAGGAACATTTTCTATGAGGTGCAGGGTTGACCTTCTCTAACAGAAAGGTGCCATGTGGGTTCATGGTATGGCCCCAGGTCAGCAGCCAGGATGTATGGTATTGTATGGGAACAGAACTGTCTTTGAAAGTGATAGAAACACATCATGGTGAGCTCCATGACAATAGCCGAGGTCCTGAGTGACCCACTGGGTGTTGGTGGTGGGTGGGGTAGTGGGGTCTGTTAATCTGTCTCATAAGGTCCTGTGGAACTCAGGGACACCCTCCTGTATGTTGAGTTGTGTGGATACAGGTAGACAGCAGTATCTGGTCAAACATAAGAGTTGCACTGGACCACCACCAGAGGGGCAGTGTGCCCAGGGAGCACTCCATTTCCATAAAAATAGACCAGGGTCTGTGACCATGATTCTTAGCAGCAGCATGGGGAAAGGAGGTCGGTAGTGGTGGACACTTCCTAGGGTTGTCGTCAAGACTAGTTTGGAGCCCACTGAAGTCAACCATACCTGGCACAGAAGGCATCCAGTCACTGTAGCTGTGAGCACTGTGACAGCTCTGATGCTGCTGCCTCCTATTTTTCATCATCTTTATGGACATGAGCCTCTGCTTTTGCCCCATGGCCTCCAGGGTATTGCCCTCCCTCCATCTGGCCCTCTCCTCTGCCCTGTGTAACCTGATGCCAGGGTACCTTCTCAAGAGGCAGCTCAGTCAGTCCCTTGATGGGACACTTCCATGGATCCTCTGTGAGGTGAGGACAATACCTTGCCCTGGAAGGGGGTTGCAGGTACCCAGTCAAGAAAGCCACATCTCTCTTTTCAGCCTGACCTCCACTTCCATCAGTCTTCCTCAGGGAAGATCTTCTCACTTCATGAGCTGAGAGCTCTGAACTTAAAAACGAATAACGTTTTATATTTCTCAATGCCTTAGTTCATCCATGGCATGTCTTTCAAAACTGCCAGTGGGTTTTTAGCAGTCCCGGAGGTCTGCCTGCTCAAGGAGGGGATGACCTGGGAGTGGCAGCCTTCCTTCCCATCTCCCTCAGCATGTCCCTGAGCCCTGGAGCCATCTGTCCCACTGAGGGTTGAGGGACCCAAGACAGCCCATCTTGAGCCCAGGCTGGGTCAGCTGCGTAGACTGATGTATATTAGTAGTGGTGGGAAGCTGGCATGGGCCAGGTGCAGAGAATTTCTCCTTCTTTTCCCTTCTTCCCTTCCCACACAGAGGTAGCTCAGAACAGACTTCAAGCCCTATATCTCAAGATCCCATGACCCAGGCTCCCTGCTTTCAGCTGGTGACTTTAGTGGTTTCCTGTCCCTTCTGCCTCCCATACCCACTCCCATGGCCATTCCTAGATCAGGGGAGGGATCCAACCCTTGACTGTACTTGGTCTTCCTCCTGTCCCACACCCAGCCCACCCACATTTGTCTTCCAGGTATGTGCTTGGAAGCAAGCCCATCAACAGGAACTTATCAGCCAACAGAACCAGGTAATGACCACTGAATTAGAGATCCAGGGTGCATAAAAACCTGCTCTGGAAGCTTTCCCATACTCTATGACAATCTCACACGAAAACAGAAACAATAATAGCTTTCTGGACAGTGAAGTGACATCTGTCTCTACTTACACTCTTGAAAGCATAGGTGCTGACCCTGGATGGAAAGGTACCATGGCTCCTGTGGGCTACCATTAACAGGAAAAGTATAAAAATTCAGTGAAATTTGAATTCCAAGCATAGAGTGAATAATTATTTTACAGTAAATACTCTCACAAGTAAGTCTTATGAACATTGCATAGCAAAAGTTTTTCCAAATAGTTTACTGAAATAAAAAAAAAAAACTTTTTTATTGTTTATTTTAATTCAGGTAGAGTTAACATACAGTGGTATATTAGTTTCAGGTGTACAATGTAGTGATTCGGTGATTCTATGTATTACTCAATGGATATCAAGAAAAGTGTACTCTTAGTCCCCATAATCCATTTCACTCATCCCTCCATCCACTTCCACTCTGGTAACCACAGAGTCGGTATTTTGCTTTGTATCTTCTTTCTCCTTTATTTATGTATTTGCGTTTCTTAAATTCCATGTAAGAGTGACATTGAAAGGCATTTGTCTTGCTCCAACTGATGGGTTTCACTTAGGACAGTACTCTCTAGCTCCATCCATGTGTCTGCAAATGGCAAGATCTCATTCTTTTTATGGCTGAGTAATTTCCCACTGTGTGTGTGTGTGTGTGTGTGTGTGTGTGTGTATACATATATCATCTCATTAATCAAATTATCAAGAAATACTTGGATTGCTTCCATATGGTAATATTGTAAATAATGTTGCAAGAAATATAGGGGCTCATGCATCCTTTTGAGTTATTGTTCTCATATTCTTCGGGTAAACACCCGGTAGTGTGATTGCTGGATCACAATGAAGTTCTATATTTAACGTTTTGAGGAACAGTCATACTGTTTTCTAAAGTGGCTGCAGCAGTTTGCATTCCCACCAACAGTGTAAGAGGGTTCCCTTTTATCCACATCTTCCCAACATCTGTTTTCTTGTGCTGGGGCTGTTAGCCATTCTGATAGTGTGAGGTAGTATCTCATGGAACTTTTCATTTGGATTTTCCTGTTGATGGGTGATGGTGAACATATTTTCATGTGACTGTTGACATCTGTATTTCTTCTTCTTTGGAGAAATGTCTATTCATGTCTTCTATTTTTTTAACTGTATTATTTGTTTTTTGGGTTTTGAGTTGTATCAGTTCTACATATTTTGGACACTACCACATTATTGCATATGGTATTCGCAAACATCTTCTCCCATTAAGTAGGCTGTCTTCTATTTATTACATTTTCATTGTTCTTCTGCTGTGTGGTAAGCTTTCATATTGATGTAGTTCCAGTAGATTATTTTTGCTTTTGTTTCCTTTGCCTTAGTAGGCATGTCTAGAAAATGTATGGTTCATGGCAGAGAAGTTACTTTCTGTGCCCTCTTGTAGGATTTTTATGATTTCAGGTCTCACATTGAGGTCTTGAAACTGTTTTGAGTTAATTTGTCCATCTGGTGTAAGAAAGCAGTCTAATTTCATTCTTTTGTGCCTAGCTGTCCAGTTTCCCCAAAACCATTTGTTGTAGAGCCTGTTCTTTTCCCTTTTAATACTTTTGCCTGTTTTGCAGAAGACTAATAGGGCTCGTGATTGTGGGTTTATGTCTGAGCTTCTATTCTGTTCCCTTGGTCACTGTGTATATTTCTGCACCAGTCCCATACTGTTAGGATGACTGAAGCTTTGTACTATAATTTGAAATATGGAATTGTGACGGCTCAAGCTTTGTTTTCCATCATAACATTGTGTTGGTTCTTCAGTATCTTTTGTGATTTCATAGAAATTTTTAAGGTAGTTTCTTTGAGTTATTTCATTTTTTAAAAAATTTAAATTCAATTAGCCAACTTATCATACATCATTAGTTTCAGATGTAGTGTTAAATAATATATCAGATGTGTATAACACCAAGTGCTCATTGCATCATGTGCCCTCATAAGTGCCCATAACCCAGGTACCCCCTGCCCCCATCCAGCAACCCTCAGTTTGTTACTACAGTTAGTTACTATTATGGTTTTTTCCCATCTCTGATGACTTCTCATTTTGTTTCCCTTTCCTTTTTCTATGGTTCTCTGCCCTATTTCTGATATTTGGCATATGAGTGAAACCATATCATAGTTGTGCTTCTTTTATTGCCATATTTTACTCAGCATAATATCTTCCAGACCCATCCAGGTTGATGTGATGATAAATAATCATCCTTTCTGATGGCTGAGTAATATTCCATTGAATATATGAACCACATCTTCTTTATCCATCCCTCTGTCCATAGGTATCTGGGTTCTTTCCATAGTTTAGGTATAGTGGATATTGTTGCAATGAACACTGGGGTGCAGGTGTCAGTCCTTTTCATTACATCTCTGTTTTTGTAGTAAAAGCCCTGTGGTGCAATTGCTGTGTTTTAGGGTAACTTTACTTTTAACTTCTGGAAGAAACCCTGTACTGTTTTCCAGAGCGGATGTAACAGTATGCATTCCCACCAGGAGTGTAGGAAGCTTCCCCATTTTCTGTATCATCACCAACACTTGTGGTTTCATGTCTTGTTAATTTTAGACGTTCTTCCTTGTGTGATAGGACACCTTAATGTGGTTTAGATTTGCGTTTCCCAGAAGCCATGTGATGTGGAACATTTATGCATATATCTGTTGGTCACATGTGTGTTGTCATAGGAGAAATGTCTGTTCATATTTTCACACATATCTAGACCTTACATTGGGTTAAGGCCCTGAAGCCTGGAAGATACAGTCATCCAGAACTGTGGAGATCTTCACAAGGTCTGAGTTAAAATGGAGTTTTAGGGTGTATATGAAGCTCAGGGATTGTGTTCAGAGTGTGGATGAAAGTGTAGGTTCACTGACGTTGTCTCAGGTTTGCATTCAGATTTCTCATGCTCTGAATCCAGTCTGGAGTAAAAAAGGGAATTTCCTTTTGTGTGGCAGGCTTATCCTCTGGTGTTGTTCAAGTGTTCCCAATACCCGGTGCTTGGGAGCCAGGCCTCTACAGGTGGTGCTCTCAGAACTCCAAATAGGGTTATGGTTAGGACATAGGAGCATGGAAGGTCTGAACTGCCACCCCTGTGGTGAGTGTCCTGGAGGGCTGAGTTGAGGGCATGGGTTAAGGTGAGTGTGCGGCTCAGGGTTTCAATCCATGAGCCATTGAAAGTGGGAGTTCAGTGGGATGGAAGGAGATGGGCCTTCATATTTCTACTGACCTATATACTTATTGGAGTCCATTATGGAAAGATTTCTTTCTGGGTGGGAGGCTGAGTCCTCTGGTATTGTTCAGCCATCCCCAAATCCTGGGGCTTTGGAGCCCTCCCTTAAGGGACAGTTACCTGAGAGCCCAACATCGGGATAGAGTTAGGGTCAAGGGGCATTGCAGGGCCAAAGAGCTAGAAGTGTGTGTGGAATTAAGAAATGAAAGATGAGTGTTCCCGTTCAGGTCAGGCACAGGGTTTGTAGCCTAGAGGCCACTGAAAGTGGTGGTTTTCTGGGATGGGCTCAGATGGGCAGGCATTTTCTCCTGCTTTGAATATTTCTAGAGGTCTACATGGCACACTTTCCTCCTGTGTGTTAGGCTGAGTCCTGTTGTATGGCTAAGGAGACCCCAGTGCCTGGGGCAGGGGGCCAGGCCCCTAGGAATGGAATGCTCAGGATATGTCAGGCTCAATCTGCCACCCTGAGAGGAGCGACCTGGTGAGCAGAGTTGAGGACGTAGGTCAGTGTGAGTGTTAGGATCCAGGTAGTGAATAGGGGGTTGCTGAGAGTGGGATAGTCTCACGGGGCCACGAAATATTCTGGTATAGTTCAGGTGTAACCCATCAGTGGGGCTTTGGTGTGGATCCTCAGAGGACAGAAGACTGAAAGTATAGCCTAGGGCTAGGGATAGAGCACAGGGGCATGGCTGGCCTGATCTGCTGGTGCTGAGGCGGGATGCCTAGGGCAATGAGTTGAGGGTCATGGTCAAGTGGTGCATTACACTCTGGGTTTGTGCCTGAGGGGTGGCCGATGGTGGAGGTTGCTTCATGGGCTGTTCAGGTTTCTCCCATTCTGAGGGTTCTGTGCAGCTCCAAACAGAACAGTTTCCTCCTGGGTGGCAGACGGAGTCCTGGTTTGGGGATCAGGGGACCAATTATGGAGGAAATGAGGGCCCAGCCTCTGGGGAGGAAGATTGAAAACCCAACCTAGCATTAAGTTAAGGGCCAGGAGCATGGAAGACCTAATTTTCTGGCACTGAGGAGGGATCCCAGGGGGCTGAATTGAGGGCAGGAGTCCGCTGGCATGACAGGGTCCAGGTTTGTGGTCAGGGGACCGCTGACCACAGCGGAGGAGGGTGTGCTCAGGGGGACATGCAGTTTATCCCACTCTGAGGGTTCTACTCAGCTTCAATTGGCACGGTTTCCTCCTGGGTGACAGGCTGAGGGTCAGCCCCCGCATTTGTTGCCAATGGTGTGCAGAAGGTGGGGATGGCCTCAGGTGGGGCATGCAGGTTTCTCCCTCTCCGAGGATTTGGCACAGCTCCAAACAGCATGGTTTCCTCCTGCATGGTGGGCAGAGTCCTGGGGTGTCACCAGGGGTCTTTAATCTTGGGGGATTGGGGTCAGGCCTCTTGGGATGGAAGCCTGAAAACCCAAAATAGGGATAGGGTTAAGGCCTAGGGGCATGGCAGACCTGGTATGACAGTGCTGAGGCAGGTGCCCTGCTGCGCTGAGTTGAATTTGGGTGTCAGACAGTATGTTACCGTCTGGGTTTGTGTCCAGGCATTAACATAACCTGGGAGTGACTTCAGGGGTCCATGGAAGTTTCTCCAGCTCTGAGGGTTCAGCGCAGCTCCAAACAGCACAGCTGTGCCCTGTGTGGCAGGCAGAGTCCCTGCATGAGTATCAGGCATCCTTAATCTGGACTTAAGGACCAGGCCTCTGGGTGCAGAAGCCTGTACACCCCACCTAGGATTAGGATTAGGACCTAGGGACATGGCAGGCCCGATCTTTCAGCACTGAGACATGATCCCCTTGGGGCTGAGTTGAGGGCATATGTCGGGCTTTGCCTCAGAATCCGGGTTTGTGGCCAGGGGGGCTGCAGATGGTGTGTGGGGGGGGGGTCACTTTAGTGGGATATGCGGGTTTCTCCCTCTCTGAGGGTTCTGTGAAGCTTCATATGGCACATCTTCCTACAACATGGGAGGCTGAATTCTGGGATAACATTCAGGGGTCCTTAATGAGGCTGGTTTGGGGGCCAGGTCTTTTGGGATGGAAGCCAGAAAACCCAAACTAGGATTAGGGTTAGGGCCTAGGACCATGGCAGGTTCTCTGGTGGGCTGAGTTGAGGGCACATGTCTGGAGGTGCATCAGATTCCAGGTTTGTGTCAAGGGGTTCCACAGAATCTGGGGTGGCCTCATGGGGTCATAGAGGTATCTCCCATTCTGAGGGTTCTGTGCAGCTCCAAGCAGCAGAGTTGTGCCCTCAGTGGGATGCATAATTCTGGTGTGAGCCTCAAGGGTCCCCCGTGTGTCTGGGTTGTGGGCCAGGTCTCTGAGCATGATAAACTGTGCACCTCACCTAGGTTTAGGCTTAGGGCCTCGGGGCATGGCAGGACTGATCTGCCATTTCTGAGGCATGCTCTGCTCAGGGCAAAGTTGAGGATTTGTCAGTCATTGCATCAGAGTCCGTTTTTGTGGCCAAGGGGCCACCGAAGGTGGTGCTGTCTTTATGAGGGAGTGCAGGTTTCTCCCACTCTGAGAGTTTGGCACAGCTCCAAATCGTCTGGTTTGCAACCACATTGTGGACTGAATTCTGGGGTGTTAATCGGGGTTCTTAATCTGGGGGGCTTTGGAGCCAGGCCTTTAGGGTGGAATCCTGAAAACCCAAACTACGTTAGGTTTAGGGCCTAAGGGCATGGCAGGCCAGATCTACTGGTGCTGAGGCGAGCTCTCTGGTGGGCTGAGTTGAGGGAAGGCATCATGCAGGGCCTCAGTCTCTGGGTTGGTGACCATGGGTGCCACTGAAAGTGGGCGTGGCCTCAGGGAGGCATATAGATTTCTTCTGCTCTGAGGGTTGGGCACAGATCTAATGGCACTGTTTCCATCTGGGTAGCAGGTGGATTCATGGGGTGTGACTCTGGAGTTCTCAATATGTAGATGGAAGCCTGAAAACCCAACCTAGTGTTAGGTTTAGGGTCTGGGGCATGGCAGGCCTGATCTGAAATCGCTGGGACTGGCACTCAAGGGGTATGAGTAGAGTGAGGGTATGGCCATGTATGCACCAGGATTTTAAACTGTTTCTCATGGAGTTTGGACTGTGACCACTTGAGATCATGGGCCAAGCCCAGGTGGCCGCCCTGCATGTCCGTGCTGTCAAAAGCCCTTTCATTGGGGGATTTTCTGGCTAATTATCATGAGCGAGAAGCTCATGAGAATTGGCCGGCATTGGGAGGCAATTTGGGATGCACTCACACCCATTGTTTAGAGTGCTTTCTTCCTAGATGCTCATTATGACCATCCAGGTACTTGGACTGGTCCCATATGGCTCCCCTGCGGGCCCCAGCTGATAGAAGATTTCCTGAGGTAGAGTTGCGGGAGGGTCTTGGGCTGAGAATGAGGCTTCATGTTTGTGGTTCGTTTGGGTGCTGAAGGTGGGGGTGGTCTCAGGAGGGTATGAAGGTTTCTCCCCATCTGAGGGTTTTCTGCAGCTCTAAACAGTAATGTTTCCTGCTTTGTGGCAGTGGAGTCCTGGGGTGCAGCTCTGGGGTTCCCAATCTGGAGGGCTTGGGGACCAGGTCTCTGGGAATGTAAGCCTGAACACCCAACCTAGGGCTAGGTTTAGGTCCTAGGGGCATGGCACAACCATTCTGCCAGTGCTGAGGCTGGCCTCCCAGGGGACTGAGTAGAGGCCAGGACTGCCAGCATTCTGGGGCAACCCCGAGCACGTGTTCCTCTGGAGTTTAGAGCTCTTTCTGGCATGGTTTGGGCTGCGAACCCTCAGGAAAATGGTCCAGATCCAGGCAGCTTCTCTGAGGGCTCCCACCTCTGGATGCAAGTTCAAAGGAGGTTTCTGGCCAATTCACATGAGATTTCTGCCCAAATCGATATTGATTTGGGCAGAATTTTTGTGGGAATTGGCCGGCATTGTGGAGTGATTTTGGTCATGTGTGCTCCTAACGTCTGGATTGCTTTGTCGCTAGGTTCACGTAGCAGCCACCCGTGACCATGGGCGTGGTCTGCACAGGTCCCTGAGAGCTGACACTGATGAGGGCAGAATTGAGTATGGGGGTCACAGTGAACACCAGGCACTGGTTTTGTGGCCTGTGCGGGCTCTGAATGTCGTGGTCACCTCAGGAGGCATGCAGTTTTTTCCTGCTCTGAAGGTTTTGCACATCTCCAAAATTCACAGTCTCATACTGGGTGGCAAGTGTAGTTCTGTGGTCTGTCTCAGGGCCCCCAGTCTGGAGGGACAGTGCCATTGTGTCTTGAGACCTGTGAGGCGTTGTGAGCTGGATTAGGAGACTCATGCCAGTGCATGAATCACAGATGAGATTGACTTGGTGTGTGTTTTGAACATAGAATGTGTTCCTTCATCTAACAGTGTTTATTCCATTGGGCCTACGCGGTGGGGGAATGGCAGGCATCTAGAGCTACGTGGCTGTTTGAGGTCAGATAGTGACTTGGATGATGTCTTTTCCTTTGTCAAAGGTGATGTAAACTAATGGATTCATCTTTCCATCCAAAGAGTTCCAGTGAGGGCAGAGGGCACATTCAAAATGATTCCAAGGAGGCTCGGATGATTTAAAAGGGAAACCTGACCTTCTAGTTTTACTAAATAGATACTTGGACAGCTGTATTTTCTCTGCAGTTCATGGGTGGTGAAGTCAGAAGGAGAATCTTTGGGAATTCCCCCAGATAGAGGCATCCTGGTGGCTTCAAGGGGCTTGGCATCAGGAACCATGGGGTGAATATCTGGGGCTGCTTGCCTGAAACTTGTTGAGTCAGGTTATCCCACAGGTTTTCCATTCCCTCCTAGGGAATTGCAGGAAGGTAACGTTCTGCTTAAAGCAGAACCCTCCCGCACTGTCAGTGGGCATGCAGATTTTTGCAGCCTCTTTTGAAAAGAATATGGAGTTTTCTCCAAAAGCTAAAATCTGAACAACACTAGGACCCAGAAATTGTACTCCTAAGTATTTATCCAAAGGACACAAAAGTGCACATTCAATGGGGTACAAGCACCATGATGTTTATAGCAGTATTATCAAAATAGCAAAACAAAGGAGGGAGTCCCTCTGTCCATTTTCTGATAAATGGAGAAAGAAGATGTGAGAGATTGATATATCTGTCTATCTATCTATATATCCAATAGCATAGGACCCAGCCTCAAAAATAATGAAATCTTGCCATCAGCAAGAATGTGGAAGGATCTAGCGTGGATTAAATTAAGCAAAACCAGTAAGAAAAGACCAATGGCCTATGATTTGACTCCTGTGGAATTTCAGAAAGAAAACGGATGAACATAGTGAGGGGAGAAAGATAGGACAATGAGGGGGCAGTATCAGCCTTAGAGCACAAACTGAGTGTTGCTAGAGGGCAGGGGTGTTGGCAGGAAGGGTTAAATGGGTGACGGCTATTAGGGAGAGTACTTGTTGCGATGAGCTCTGGGTGTTCTATGCAGGTGAGAAATCACAAAATCCTACCCCTAAAGCAAAAGAATGAGCAGTGCATGGAAACGAATTGGAATGGAAGTCAAGGAAGGAAAGAAGAAGACCATGTTCTACTTCAAGAGGAGTGGGGTAAAAATGGAGGGGTTATCGCTGTCCTGTTCTACTAATGATCATTTCCAAACATGATATGGTACAATACACTAGTTTCTGTTTGCATAAGGAGCCCTCAGAAAGCTTGCAGGAAGATTCAGATGTCAGAGCATATCCATGATCCATTGATATGTTCCTTCCAGTCTGCCCAGGTACAAAGGTAAGTGGAAACAAATATGGCAGAAGAGGTAAGGAGGTGTTAAGCATTCAGGAGGTAGCCTTCCCCTTTCTCATGAATGCCTGGACGAGTGTAAATTAAGAAGAAGGATGGGGGATCCCTGAGCTTTGCCGCAGACAGGGGAATTCTAGCTATGCCTAGAGCTGATGGGTTTGCCGAGGAGAGACAAGCTATTAGCATGGCAGGCCAGAACTGCTGGTGCTGAGGTGAGTTCCCCGAGGGGCTGAATCGATGATGGGGGTCAGGCCGTACATCAGGCTCCGGGTTTGTAACTAGGGAGCTGCACAATGTGGGGGAGTTCTCATGTGGGCATGCAGGTTTCTCCAGCTCTGAGGGTTCTTCACAGCTCCAAACAGACTGGTTTTCTGCTGGGTGGCAAGCAGACTCCTACAGTGTAGCTCTAGGGCTCCCAATCTAGAGGTCTTGGGGGACAGACCCCTGGGGAAGGAAGCCTGAAAATGCAACTTAGAGTTAGGTTTAGGGAGTAGGGGTATGGCAAATCTGATCTGCCAGTGTTGAGGCAGGCTCCATGGTGGGCTGAGTTGAAGGTGGGCATCAGGTGACATGTCAGACTCTGGGTTTGTGTCCAGGGGTGCCGCAGAAGCTGAGGGTGCCTCGGGCGACATGCAGGTTTCTCCTGCTCTGAGGGTTCTGGACAACTTCAAAGGGACACGTTTTTCTGTGGGCAGCTGGTGGAGTCCTGGGGTTGAGTCTCAAGGGTCCCCAATCTGGTGGGCCGAGGGGCCAGGCCTCTGGGCATGGAAACCTATACACCACACCTAGGGTTCGGTTTAGGGCCCTGGAGCTTGGCAGGCCTGATGTTCTGATGAGGAGGTAGGCTCTCAAGTCAGCTGGGCTGACGTGGGGGCGGGCATCAGGCAGCATGACAGAGCCTGGGTTTGTGTCCAGGGGCTGTAGAAGCTGGGGGTAGCCTCAGGGTGACATGCAGTTTTCTCCTTGTCTGAGGGTATTGCGAGGCTACAATGGCATGGCTTCCTTCCACGTGGTGGGTGCAGTCCTGAGGTGTCACTCAGGTGTCCTTAATCTGTGGGGCTTCGGGGCCAGGAGTTTTTGGTTGGAAGCATGAAATCGCAAACTAGGGTTAGGGTTAGGGCCAGGGGGAATGGCAGGCCCAATCTTCTGGCACTGAGGCGGGATCACTGGGGGGCTGAGACAAAGAAAAGGGTCAGGCGGGGAGTCAGAGTCTAGCTTGAGGGAAGGGGTCCGGCAGAGGGTCAGCCACCATGTTTGTGACCCACTCGAGTGCTGAAAGTGGGGGATGGCCTCGTGGGTGGGGCATGCATGTTTCTCCTGCTCTGAGGCTTTTGGACAGGTTGTAATTGCATGGTTTCCACCTGGTGGCAGGCGGAGGCCTGGGGTGTGGCTCAGGGGTCCTTAATCTGGAGGGATTGGGGGTCAGTTCTATGGGGACAGAAGCCTGAGAGCTCACATTATGGTTACCGTTAGGGCCTAGGAGAATGTCAGGCCTGATCAGCCAACGCTGAGACGGGATCCACAGAGGGGGGTGTGTGTTGAGGATGAGGGTAAAGCAGCGTGTCAGACTCCAGGTTTTATGGATGGGGCGGGCCACCAAACCTAAGGGTGGCCGCAGGGGTGCATGCAACTTTCTCCCAGTCTGAGGGTTCTGCACAGCTCTGAAGGCCTCGGTATCCTTCAGGGTGGCAGGTGGACTCCTACAGTGTGGCTCCGGGGCCCCCAATCTGGAGTGCTCAGGGGAGAGATCCCAGGATCCGAAGCCTAAAAATCCAAAGGAGGCTTAAGGTGAGGGCCTGGGGCCCTGGCAGGCCCAATCCAACAGCCCTGGGGCAGGCACCCCACAGGACTGAATAACAGGAGTAGTAGGCTGTGCATGGCCCTGGCTCATAGATAGCTATATCACAGGGTTTGTGTCACGACCACTCGGGATTCAAGGGCAGGCACAGGCAGTGGCCTGCGGCGCTGCCAGATAGTTCACTGGGGATTTTCTGAGCAATTCTCATGGGTTTTCTGGCTAAATCAATATTGATCTGAGTAGAAAGTATATGAGAGTTGGCCAGTGTTGGGTGGCCATTTGGGCTGTGCTGGCGCCCATGGTCTAGAGCAGTTTCTCCCTAGGTGTGTGTCCTGGCCATCCGGGAGCACTGGCTGGGCCCACGTGGCTCCCCCAAGGGCCCCATCAAGTGGAGCTTTCTGGGGGCTGTGCTGAGTCAGGGTGTCTTGCTGAACATCAGCCTCCATGTTTGTGGCCCCGTGGGGCAATGAATGTTGGGATGGCCTCAGGGAGTCATGCAGTTTTCTTCTGCTCTGTGGGTTTTTTGAAGCTCTGAATAGCACAGTTTCCTCCTCGGTGGCAGCAGGAGCCCTGGGTTGTGGCTCAGGACTTCCCAATCTGGGGGGGTTGGGGGCCAAGTCTCTGGGGATGGAAGCCTAAAAAGCCAAACTAGGGTTAGGGTTAGGGCCTAGGAGCATGACAGGCCCGATCTTTTGGCACTGAGGCAGGATCCCCAATTGGCTGAGTCAAGGATGGGTGACCAGCGGTATGTCAAGCTTTGTGTTTTGTGACTGAGGGGTCCCCAGATGTAAGGGTGGACTCAGGGAAGCATTTGGTTTTACCCCAGTCTGAGGGTTTTGAGCAACTCTGAATAGCATGGTTTCTTCCTGGGTGCCAGGTAGACTTCTGCAGTTTGGCTCAGATATCCCCCATCTTGAGGGCTTGGGGGACAGGCTCCTGGAGATGGAAGTGTCAAAAGCAAACTGAGGGTTAGTACGAGGGCTAAGGGGCCTGGCAGGCCCGAACTTCCAGCGACAGGGAAGGCACCCCAGGGAAGTGACTAGCAGGAGGGATTGGCCACCCATATGCCTGGCTCAAAGGGGGCTATCTCTCAGGGTTCAGGCTGCGACATCCGGGACCCTGGACCAGGCCCAGGCGCAGCCCTGTGGGCCCATGACACCAGAAGTGAGCTCCTGGGTTTTTGTGTCCAATTCTTATAAGCTTTCTGCCCAAATTGATATTGTGGTTGGGCAGCGAGTTGGGCCATGTTGGCACCTGCACTACAGCTCTTTCTAGCGAGTGGGTGTCTCGGCCATCCAGGAACATGGGCCAGGCCCACCCGGCTCCCCTGAGGGCCCCCGTGCACCGGAGCTTTCCAGGGGTAGAGCTGAGGGAGGGTGTCTGGCTGAGTGTCACCCTCTGTGTTTGTTGCCCATTGGGATGCTGATGGTGAGGGTGGTTTCAGGGGGATATGCAGGTATCTCCTGCTCTGAGGGTTTTGCACAGCTATGAATGGCATGGTTTCCTCCTGGGGGCAGGTGTACTCCTGCAGTGTGGCTCTGGTGTCCCTGGTGTGGAGGACTCAGGCTACTGGCCACTGGAGATGGAAACCTGAAAACCCAACCTAGGTTTAGGGCAAGGGCCTAGGGGCATCGCAGATGTGATCTGCCAGTGCAGGGCCCGCACCTCAAAGGGAGCGGGAGTGGTTGGCATCACGTGCATCTGCCTCACAGAGGGCTTATTTTCAGGGCTTGGATTGCCAATATTGGGGCCCCAGGCCAGGCTCAGGCAGTGGACCTGACAGCCCATGCTGATAAATGCAAGTTCGCTTGGTTTTTCTGGCTAAATCTGACTATTTTTCTGCCCAAATTGATATCGATTTGGGCAGAAAGCTGTGAGAATTGGTCAGCATTGGGCAGTGATTCAGGCCATGCTGGCATATGCAATCTAGAGCTCTTTCTCACTCAGTGTTGACGTGGCCATCCGGGAACATGGGTTGGGCCCATGCGGCTCCCCTGAGGGAGAGGGCCCTGCAGGCAGAGTTGAGGGAGGGGGATCCAGCTGAGCACCAGTCTGCATGTTTGTGGTCTGGTGGGGAGCGAAGAGTGGGGGTTGGTCTCAAGGAGGGTATGCAGGTTTCTCCCACTCTGAGGGTTTTGCACAGCTCCAAGCAGCACGGTTTCCTCCTGGGTGGCAGGCGGAGTCCTGGGCTGTGGCTCAGGGGTCCATAATCTGGAGGGATTGGTGGCTAGTTCTATGGGGACAGAAGCCTGAGAAACTACCCTAGGGTTACTATTAGGGCCTAGGAGTATGACAGGTCCAATATGCCCATACTGAAGCAGATCCCCAGGGGGCTGAGTTGAGGACAGGGGTCCAGTAGTGCATCAGGGGCTTGGTTTTGTGCCCGGGTGGGCCGCTTGAGGTGGGGGTGGTCTGAGGGTAGCATGCGGGCTTGTTCTGTTCTGAGGGTTCTGCATGGGTGTGGTTTCCTCCTGAGTGGCAGGCGAACATTTGGGGTGTGGCCCTGGGGTCCCCAATCTGGAGGGATTGGGGGACAGGTCTCTGGGGACAGAAGCCTGAAAAGCCAACGTACGATTAGGGTTAGGGCCTAGGGCCATGGCAGGTCCAAACTGTCAGTGCTGAGGCGGGATCTCCCATGGGCTGAGTCAAGGATGGGGGTCAAGTGGTATGTCAATCTCTGGGTTTTGTTGCCATGTGGGCCATCAGAGGTGATGGCGGCCTCTGGAATGCATGTGGGCTTCTCCTGGTCTGAGGGTTCTGGGTAGCTCTGAAGAGCACCGAGGAGAACATGGATGGTAGGCGGAGTCCTTGGTTGTGGCTCAGGGGTTCCCAATCTGGAGGGATTTTTGGCCATGTCTCTGGGCATGGAAGCCTGAAAACACAACCTAGGGTTTGGGTTAGGGCTTAGGGGTATTCTGGCCCTACCTCCTGGTGCTGAGGCTGGATCCCCAGGGGCTGAGTCAAACATGGGGGTCAGGAAGCACATCAGAATGAGTTTGTGACTGCGGGGACCATCGAAGTTGGGGGTGTCCTCAGGGAGTCATGTGGGTTTGTTCCATTCTGAGGGTTTTGCTCAGCTTCGAATGGTACAGTTTCCTCCTGGGTGGCAGGCGGACACCTGGGGTGTGGCCCAGAGGACCCCAATCTGGAGGGACAGTGCCAGTGTGGTTTTACACCAGTGGAGGGTTTGGGGGCTGCTTTAGGAGTCTGTGGAAAGCCCAACAGTGCCAGTTCATGCCACTGGAGGTGGTGGGTGAGCTGTGGTGCCAGAGAGCACGGTAGGGGTGGCAATGCTGCTTCCGACCACTGGAGGCAGTGGCGAGCCACCATGGGAAACCCACCTGAAGAAGAGTCAGTGCTGCCTGCTGGCTCTGAGGGCAGTAGGGAGGTGCTGGGTGAGAGACCCTGAATCCTGAAGAACTACAGATTGTTCCTGCAGGACGGAGTGGTGAGCTGTATAGTTTCTGTTTCTCCAGGCTTAAGAGTGGTCATAAGAAACACTGGAGCCAGGCCCCCACTCAGCATTGTGCCCTGTTTCCCCAGGTTTGCTGGTAGTCTGCTGTCAGGATGGCTCAGGAGGGTCCTCCCAGCTGGGCTCTGGAGCCGGTGGAAACCAAACCTGACTCATGGTGCATTTGGAACTGAGGAGTTGAGTGTTTGTTTGGAAGAGTATGTTTGTTTCTCCAAAAAGGACAAGGGCATTGGTCGGCTTGAGAAGGAAGTAGATAACCACTTAAAAAATAAGCATATGTCTCTCCTTCTCCCAGGTATTGGAGCAGGTGTGAAGACCAGGTGGGAGACTCCTGCTTATCCACACCTGACAACCCTTCTTCACTCTGGCTCCACAAGACCTGAACTTTGAAAATCAGCATCTGAGTCAGTCATGCAGCTTGTCCCAGGACGTCAGCATTCAGAGAAAACAGCAGGCCGGTGGGGCACAATGTCACATCCATGCCAGGACAGGAGGTAAAACTTCTCTTTCACCCCAAACCTCCTGGGCTTTTCTCTTGTCTCTGGTGGAGTTCACAATTGGCACACTGGATCAGCTGTAAGCAATCTAGTGTGGGTGCCAGAGTTCCCGAGTTTCTCTGCAGGGAACACCTGGCAGGGATATCATTTTCTCTGTTTATTTCTGGATTACAAAGGTTTGGACCATCTCTTTCCTAGGTAATCCCTTGGATTCGAAAGGGAAGATGAGATTGACTGGTGTGCGTTTTGAATATAGAAAGTATTCCTTCATCTAGCAGTGTTTATTCCACTGGGCCTAGGCTGTGGCCGGCATCTAGAGTGAGGTGGATGTTTGGGTCAGATAGAGACTTGGATGATGGCTTCTCCTTTGTCCAAGGTGATGTATCCTAATGGATTGGTCTTTGCATCCAAAGAGTTCCAATGAGGGCTGAGGGAAAATTCAAAATGATTCCAAGGAGCCTTGGACAATTTAAAAGAAATGCTTGTCTTCCTACGTTCACTCAAACAGCTATATATGGTTGGGCATGCTCTATTTTCTGTGCAGTTGGTGGGTTCTGTGGGTGGTGAAGGAGAGTGTTTGGGAATTTCCCTGGATAAAGGCATTCTGGTGGTTTCAAGGGACTTGGCGTCAGAAACCCTGGGGTGAATTTCTGTGGCTGCTTGCCTGATGCTCAGTGAGTCAGGTTATCCCTCAGGTTTTACATTTCCTCCATAGGAAATGGCTGGCAGGGAATGTTCTGCTTAAAGTGGAACACTCAGGAGCACCTGGGTGGCTCAGTGGGTTAAGCACCTCCCTTTGGATCAGGTCATGATCCTAGGTTCCTCTGATGGAACCCTGCCTTAATCTCTCTGCTCAGCAGGGAGCCTGCTTCACGCTCTCTCTCTCTGCCTGCTTCTCTGCCTACTTCTGATCTCTCTCTGTCAAATAAATAAATAAAATCTTTAAAAAAAACACCCTAAAATGGAACGCTCCTACACTGTTGGTGGGCATGTGGGTTGTTGCAGCCACTCTGGAAAAGAAAATGGTGTGTCCTCCAAAACCTAAGAACAGAACAACACTAGGATCCAGCAATTGTCCTCCTAGGTATTTGCTTAAAGGGCACAAAAATGTACATTCTGTGTGGTACAAGCTCCGTGATATTTACAGCAGCATTATCAACGATAGTAACATTATCAACCACAGCACATTATCAACCATAGTAAAAATATGGAAGGAGTCCAAATGTCCATTCACTGATGAGTGATTATATATATATATATATATATGTATATATATATATATATATATATGTGTGTGTGTGTATTCATTCACCCACATCATCTTCTTCTATTTTAAAATTTATTTATATTTTTAGAATAACAGTATTTATTGTTTTTGCACCACACCCATTGTTCCATGCAATCCGTGCCCTCTCCAATACCCACCACCTGGTTCCCCCAAACTCCCACCCCCCCGCCCCTTCAAAACCCTCAGATTGTTTTTCAGAGTCCATAGTCTCTCATGGTTCACCTCCACTTCCAATTTCCCCCAACTCCCTTCTCCTCTCTAACTCTCCTTGTCCTCCATGCTATTTGTTTGTTATGATCCACAAATAAGTGAAACCATATGATAGTTGACTCTCTCTGCCTGACTTCCTTCATTCAGCATAATCTCTTCCCGTCCCGTCCATGCTGCTACAAAAGTTGGGTATTCATCCTTTCTGATGGAGGCATAATACTCCATAGTGTATATGGACCACATCTTCCTTATCCATTCGTCTGTTGAAGGGCATCGTGGTTCTTTCCACAGTTAGGCGACCATGGCCATTGCTGCTATAAACATTGTCTCCCACATCTTCTTAATGTAATAAGAGCAAGGTTCAAAAAGGATGAAATCTTATCATCCATCTTAAGGATGTGGATGGATCTACAGTGGATTTAGCTAAGTAAAATCAGTAAGAAAAGACCAATAGCCTGTAACTTGGATCTGTAGATTTTCAGAACGAAAACAGATGAACATAGTGAGGGGAGAAGGCCAATGAAGAAACACACTCAAACTTAGAGCACAAACTGATCATTGATAGAGGACAGGGGTGTGGGTGGAAGGGTTAAATGGGTGACAACTATTAGGGAGAGTACTTGCTGTGATGAGCTCTGGGTGTTCTATGCAGGTGGGGAATCACAAAATCCTACCCTTGAAGCAAAGGAATGAACACTGCATGGAAACAAATTGGAATGGAAGTCATGGAAAGAAAGAAGAACACCATGTTCTACTTCATGAGGAGTGAGGTAAAAATGGAGGGATTTTTGCTCTACTGTTCTGTCAATGATCACTTTCCAACACACTGTTGTATGATACACTAGTTTCTGTTTGCATAAGGAGCCCTCAAAAAGCTTCCAGGAAGATTCAGATGTCAGAGCATGTTCATGTTCCATAGATATTTTCCTTCCAGTCTGCCCAGGTACAAAGGTAATTGGAGAAAAATATGGCAGAAGAGGAAAGGAGGTATTAAGCATTCAGGTGGTAGCTTTCCCCTTTCTCATGAATGCCTGGGACAGTGTAAATTGAAAAGGAGGAGGGGGGGGGATCCCAGAGCTTTGCCGCAGACAGGTGAGTTCCAGGTCTGCCTAGAGCTGACAGGGGTCTTTGAGGAGAGCTGAGCTAGTGGCATGGTGGGCCCGAACTGTTGGTGCTGAGGTGAGTTCCCCAAGGAGCTGAGTTGATGATGGGGGTCGGGTGGTTCATCAGGCTCTGGGTTTGTAGCCAGGGGGCTGCAGAACATGCAGGGGTCCTGATGGGGGCATGCAGGTTTCTCTGGCTCTGAGGGTTCTGCACAGATACATGGCCTAGGGGCATGGCTGGGTGGCAGGTGAACTCCTACAGTGTGGGTCCAAGGTTACCAATCTAGAGGGCTTAGGGGACAGGCCTCTGGGGAAGGAAGCCTGAAAATGCAACCAAGAGTTAGGGTCATGGCCTTGGGGCATGGCAGGCCTGATCTGCTGACACTGAGGTGGGATACCCTCAGGATTGAGTTGAGGCTATGTGTCCTGCAACTTAGAAGAGTCAGGGTTTCTGGCCAGAGGGATGGCTGATGGTGGGGGTGGCTTTAGAGGGGCATGCTGGTTTCTCCCTCTCTGAGGGAACTGTGGAGCTCCAAATGACATGGCTTTCCCCTGCATGGCGGTCAGGTTTATGGCTTGTTACAGAGGGGTCCTGAATCTGGGGAGTTTGGGGACCAGGCCTCTTGGGGGAGCATGAATTCATGAAGCCTGAATTCAGAAACTAGAGTTATGCTAAGGTCCTAGGGGCATGGCATGCTCAATCTGCTGTTGCTGAGATGGGCTCCCTGGTGGGATGACTTCAGGGTGGGTATCAGGGGGCATGTCAGACTCCCACTTTGTGCCCTGGGGGTGAACTCAGGGTTGCATGGAGTTTTCTCCCACCCTGAGGGTTCTGCAGAGCTCCGAATGGCATGGTTTCCTCCTGTGTGGCAGACGCAATCCTGGGGTGTCACTGAGGCATCCTTAATCTATACCGGCATGAATCTCAGAAGTGGCCAATCTGGTGGGCTTGGGGGACAGGCATCTGAGCATGAAAGCCTGTACACACTACCTAGGGTTAGGGTTAAGGGCTAAGGACATGGCAGGCCCGATGTACTGGTGCTGATATGGGCTCCTCTAAGGGCTGAGTTGAGGGCATAGATATGGTATCACAGCAGAATCCGGTTTTATGGCCATGGGGGTGACTCATGGTAGGGATGGCATTAGGGGGGCTTACAGGTTTCTCCTGGTCTGAGGTTTCGGTACAGCTCCAAACCACAAGGTTTCCTCCTGTGTGGTAGGTGTAGTCCTGTGGTGTCGCTCAGTAGTCCTTAATCTAGGGGACTTGGGGATGGAAGCCTGAAAACCCAAACAGGGGTAATAGTAAGGGCCTAGGGACATGGTGACCCAATCTGCTGATGTTGAGGTGGGGCCCCTCAGGGCTGAGTTGAGGGCGTGTGTCCAGCAGCTCAGCAGAATCCGATTTTACGACCGGGGGGCCACAGATGGTGGGAGTGTCTTTATAGGGGCAGGTATCTCCCCCTCTGACGGTTCAGCACAACTCCAAATGGCATAGGTTTCTACTGTATGGCGAGCGGAGTCCTAGGGTGTATGTCAAGGTTCCTTAATCCAGGGTGTTTGTTGCCTGGGATCTCAGAATGGAAGCCTGAAAACCCAAACTAGGGTTAGGGTTATGGCCTAGGGGCATGGCAGGTCTGATCTGCCAGTTCTGAGGCGGGCTCCATGGAGGGCTGAGTTGAGGGCGGTTAATAGGTGGCTCATGTGAATCTGGGTTTTTGTTCAGGAGGGGCTCAGATGCCGAGGCTTGCCTTAGGGGACATGAAGTTATTCCCTGCTCTGAGGTCTGACTAGCTACAAATGGCACCATAACAACATAGGCAGCTGGCAGACTGCCAGACTGAGTCTCAGGCATCTCCAATCTGGCCAGTTTGTGGGCTAGACCTAAGGCTACGGAAGCCTGTACACACAACCTAGGGTTAGGGTTAAGGACTAGTGGCATGGAAGCTCTGATATGCTGGTATTGAGGTGGGCTCCCTCGGGGCTGAGTGGACATGCATCTGGATTGTGGCAGAATCTGGCATTGTGTCAGGGGCGCTGCAGAAGATGCGAGTGTGTGTAGGTGCTCATGCATCTTTCTTTCTGGAGTGCAGGCAGAGTCTCCTGGTGTAGATGTTGAATCCCCTGTCTGGAGGGTTAGAGTTAGGTATATAGGTTAGGGATAGGGTTAGGGTTAGGAGTTAGGATTAGTGTTATGTCTTAGGGACAAGGGTTAGGGTTATGTCTTAGGGAAAAAGTTTGGGTTTAGAGTCAGAGTTAGGGATAGGGTGGGGTTAGGGTTTAAGATTAGGGTTAGAGTTAGGGATTAGGGTTACAGTTAGGCTTAGGGTCAGGACTATGTCTTAGGGACAAGGCATGTCGGATCTGGAAACACAGATATAGGCTCACACAAGCACTGAGTTGAGGACGGGATGCAGGAGGCTCCTCAGGCCATGGGTTTTTGGCTTGGAGGGGCAAAGATGGCGGGAATGGCATCAGGGGAGCATGCTGGTTTCTAGGGCTCTGAGGGTGTTAGAGAGCACCAAATGAAATGGTCTCCTTCTGTCTGAGATTCTGAATATGGGTATCCGTCTGATGCTCCCATCCATGGAAGGGATTGGGTGTCATGTCTCGGGGTCCTGGTCCTGAGCACCCAACCTAGGGTTAGGGTTTGGTCCTGGGAGAACAACAGGCCTATGTGCCAGTTCAGACCAGGCTCTCTGGAGGGCAGAGTTGAGGACATTGGTCTGGCGGTCCATCAGGCTCTGGGATTGTGGTGTGTGGGTCCTCGGAAGGTGAGAATCTTTTAGAGGCATGGAGTTTTCTCCAGCACAGGAGGTCCTGCACAGGGCGATGGGGTCCAGTTTCCTCGGGGTTGGCAGCCAGATTCCTGCATTGGTAATACGGGTCCACAGTCTGGAGGGCTAGGGAGCCAGACCTCTGGGGTGGGAAGCCAGAATATGCAAATGAAGCTTAGGGTTAAGTCATAGAGGCATGTCATCCCCTACCTGCCAGTGCTGTGGTGACCCAGCTCAATGCCTGAGTTGGGGGCGCATGTCTACAGGACCGTGAGACTCGGTTCCTTGTCCGTGGGGCCACCAGAAGTGGGGATGGCCTCAAGAAGGCATGCAGGTTTCTTCTGCTCCGTGGGTTCAGTACATTTCCAAATGGCAGTGTGTCCTCCTGGGATCAGGTGCAATGATGGTGTGCAGCTCAGGGGTCCCCCATCTCGGGTCTTTGGGGACAAGGCATCGGAGGATTGACAGTGGAACACACAACCTGGGCTAGGGTTAGTATTAGGGTTTGGCTTAGGTATAGGGTTACTGTTATGTATTAGAGACAAGGCAGGTCGGATCTGCCAGCACAGATATTGACACATCCAAGGGCATAGTTGAGGGCGGGAATCAGGAGGCTCCTCAGTCTTTGGTTGGAGGATCAAAGATGGCAGAAATGGCCTCAGGGAAGCATGCCGAGTTCTAGGGCTCTGAGGGTGTTAGAGAGCACAAAATGAAATGGTCTCCTCCTGACTAAGGGTCTGAGTAAGGCCATCAATCTGATGCTCCCATCCATGGGAGGGATTGGGTTTTAGACCTCTGGGGTCCAGAGCCTGAACACCGAAGTAGGGTTAGGGTTTGGTCCTTGGAGAATGGCAGGCCTGATATGCCAGTGCAGACCCAGGATCTCCAGATGGCTGAGTTGAGGGCATTGCTCTGGTGGCCCATCAGGCTCCAGGATTGTGGTGTGTGGGTCCTTGTAAGCTGTGGGTGTCTTTAGGAGGCATGGAAGTTTCTCTAGCCAGGAGGGTTTTGCACAGGACCATGGGGTCCAGTTTCCTCATGGGTGGCAGCCAGAGTCCTGTGTTGGGAATATGGGGTCCCTAGTCTCAAAGTCTAGGGAGCCAGGCCTCTGGGGATGGAAGCTTGAACACCCAAACTAGGGTTAGGGTTAGGTGGTAGGGGCAGGGCAGCACCTATATGCCGACACTGTGGTGACCCACCCGGAAGCCTTAGTTGAGGGTTAGGATCAACCCTGTAGAACTGGTGCGCCTAAACTGAGTTAGCCAATAGGGCCGCCAATAATCACAAGCATTTTGCTCATATTGTTATCTATTTGAGCAGAATGCTCATCAAAATAGGCCGGCGTTGGGCAGCCCTGTGGATGCTATGTCCTCCGTGCTGAGGGCCCATTCTCGGCACCCGAAGCGAGTTCGCCATGCTTTTACCGGCCAAATCAATACTGATTTGTGCAGAACGATCATGAGAACTGGCCAGCATTGGGCAGCCCTGGGGACCACCCTGTTACCCGTGGCTGACGGCCCTTTCTCGCTTGGGGAATGTCCCGGCCGCCCGGAATATGCATCAAGATGATGCGGAACACCCGGGGCCCCTGGTGAAGGGGAGCTTTCCAGGAGCAGAGTTGAGGGGTGGGTAGTAGCCGTGCATCTTCCTCCAACTTTTCGGGAGGCTGGGGAGCCCAGGGATGGGTCTGGCCTCTGTGGGGGAATGAATGAGAATGTATCTCTTGTTTGAAGGCTTCCCTAACCCTAACCCTAACCTTAAACCTAACCCTAACTTTTATGGTTCCTCTGTGAGGTGAGGACAATACCTTGTCCTGGAAGGGGGCTACAGGTCCCCAATCAAGAAATCCACATCTCTCTTTGAAACCTGACCTGCCCTTCCCTCAGTATTCCTCAGGGAAGATCTTCTCACTTCATGAGCTGACAGCTCTGAACTTAAAAACGAATATTGTTTATATTTTTCAATGCCTTAGTTCATTTATGGCATGTCTTTCAAAACTGCCAGTGGGGAGGCACCTGGGTGGCTCAGTGGGTTGAAGCCAGGGTCCTGGGCTCAAGCCCTGCATTGGGCTCCATGCTCAGTGTGGAGCCTGCTTCCTCCTCTCTCTCTCTTCCTGCCTATCTGCCTACTTGTGATTTCTGTCTGCCAAATATAAAATAAAACCTTTAAAAAAACTGCCAGTGGGTTTTCAGCAGTCCTGGAGGTCTGCCTGCTCAAGGAGGGGATGACCTGGGAGAGGCAGCCTTCCTTCCCATCTCCCTCAGCATGTCCCTGAGCCCTGGAGCCATCTGTCCCACTGAGGGCTGAGGGATCCAAGACAGCCCATCTTTAGCCCAGGCGGTGTCAGCTGTGTAGACTGATGTGTACCAGTAGTGGTGGGAAGCTGGAATGGGCCAGATGCAGGCAATTTCTCCTTCTTTTTCCTTCCTCCTTTTCCACCCAGAGGTAGCTCAGAACAGACTTCAAGCCCTGCATCTCAAGATCACTTGACCCAGACACCCTGCTTTCAGCTGGTGACCTTAGCGGTTTCCTGTTGCTTCTGCCTCCCATACCCACTCCCATGGCCATTCCCAGATCAGGGGAGGGATCCAACCCTTGTATGTACTTGGTACTCTTCCTGTCCCACACTTAGCCCACCCACATTTGTCTTCCAGGTATGTGCTTGGAAGCAAGCCCATCCATAGGAACTTACCATCCAAACCGATCTAGGTAATGACCACTGAATTAGAGATCCAGGATGCATAACAAACCTGCTCTGAAATTTGTCTCATACTGTATGACAATCTCACATGAAAACAGAAACAATAATAGCTTTCTGGACAGTGAAGTGACATCCATCTCTACTTACACTCTTGAAAGCATAGGTTCTCACCCTGTTACAGTTAACAGGAGAAGTATAATAATTCAGTGAAATTTGAATTCCAAGCATAGAGCATAGAGTGAATAATTATTGTACAGTTATACTCTCACAAGTATGTCTTATGAACATTGCACAGCAAAAGATTTTTCAAATAGTTTACTGAAAGAAAAACTCTTTAATTGTTTATTTTAATTCAGGTAGAGTTAACATACAGTGGTATATTAGTTTCAGGTGTACAATGTAGTGATTCAGTGATTCTATGTATACTCAGCTGTCATCAAGAAAAGTGTACTCTTAGTCCCCATAATCCATTTCACTCATCCCTCCATCCACTTCCACTATGGTAACCACAGATTCGGCATTTTGCTTTGTATCTTCTTTCTCCTTTATTTATGTATGTTTGTTTCTTAAATTCCATGTAAGAGTGACATCACAAGGCATTTGTCTTTCTCCGACTGATGGATTTCACTTAGGACAGTACTCTCTAGCTCCATCCATGTGTCTGCAAATGGCAAGATTTCATTTTTTTATGGATGACTAATTTCCCACTGTGTGTGTAGGTGTGTGTGTGTGTGTGTGTGTGTGTGTACATGTATCATCTCATTTATCAATTTATCAAGAGATACTTGGATTGCTTCCATATTGTAATACTGTAAATAATGTTGCAAAAACATAGGGGCACATGTATCCTTTTGAGTTATTGTTCTCATGTTCATTGGGTAAACACACGGTAGTGTGATTGCTGGATCATAATGTAGTTCTATATTTAACGCTTTGAGGAACAGTCATACTCTTTTCTACAGTGGGTTCAGCAGCTTGCATTCCCCAACAGTGCAAGAGGGTTGCCTTTTATCCACATGCTCCCAACATCTGTTTTCTTGTGCTGGTGCTGTTAGCCAATCTGATAGTGTGAGTTAATATCTCATGGAGATATTTTATTTGGATTTTCCTGTTGATGGTTGATGGTGAACATCTTCCTGGTTGTTTTCTGGGGGAGGGGCCTGCCGCGTGGGTTTTCAGTCAATTGTGTTCCCTGAGTTAAGTCCTCCAGTCCCCCTCAAGGGGGTGGGCTCTGAGGAACCGTTTTTTTTTTTTTTTTTTTTCAGACTATTGTTCTCTGGAGGTTTTTATGTTTGTTCACTTTTTTTTTTCCCTCTCGCCTTGACCACTTTTGATGGTTTTTGTAGTTTTAGAGGAAAACAGACTGCACCCTGACCTCCCTCTCAGAGAGAAGCCTCAGTCTGGCTGCAGAGCCCAGATGAGATCCCCCTTGGCCGCCTGCAGAGCAGGTTCTGAATCGCGGGCTCTGGGGACGCAGGATCTTCTGCTTGTACCACAAACCATGGCAGTGGTGGCTGTCTGGACAGCTCCAGACCGCCAGAGAGGTTCCAAGCAGCGATCGCACACTGAGATTTTCCCACTGGCCGGGGCTGGGTGTGCCTGGCCTTTCTGGGTCTAAGAGCGCCAGGCTTGCGCAGGACTCTCTCAGGAGGGCTGTGGGTCCTGCGCATGTCTCAGGCTCTGAGAAGGGGCGCAGTCCGAGAGCACCAGCCTGGCCCTTCGCGCACCTCTCTCACAGGAGAGTTTGGGGCGCATGTCTTAGGCTCTGAAACAATGGCGCGGGTCAAAGAGCGCCAGCTGGGCTTTTATGTACATCTCTCAGGGTAGGATATGATGTGCGTGCATCTCAGTCTCTGTAGCAGTGCTTGAGCATTATGTCCTATGATGTGACTCCTGGCCCCTCACAGGAGCCAGACCCCAGGCAATCAGGCGTGCTGGCGGCTCAGGGTCCAAGACCTGGTTTCTCAACTGCACTCCATCTGGCTCAGTGCCAGGGGAGGCTGTCCTGGGACCTGGGACTTAAGCCCCTGTCCCTCGCTGCCCCAATTCCTACAGTCCCCCCCCATGATACTTTGCGCTTTTGGAGTGCTTTCAAAGAGTCTCCAAGTTAATGTTGGTCCCCAGATGCAGGGCACTCTCGCTCATATTGGGGTTATTACTTTCAAACCAGATTATTTGCCCATAGAGTTGAGGGTCCATATCTGGGCTCTCTACTCTGTTCCACTGGTCTATGTGTCTTTTTTTATGCCAATACAATGCTATCTTGATGATCTCAGCTTTGTACTAAATCTCTAATTTCCCACTCTGTATTTTTATTTTTAGTGTATAAGAAAGCCACTGATTTCTGTACATTGACTTTGTATCCTGCCACGTTGCTGAATTTCTGTATGAGTTCTAGTAGTTTGGGGGTGGAGTCTTTTGGGTTTTCCCTATAAAGAATCATGTCATCTGCGAAGAGTGTTTGACTTCTTCATTGCTAATTTGGATACCTTTTATTTCTCTTTGTTGTCTGATTGCTGTTGCTAGGACTTCTAATACTTAGTTGAACAAGTGTGGTGAGAGTAGGCATACTTGTCATGTTCCTGATCTCAACAGGAAGGCAGCAAGCGTTTGTTTTATTTCTTTTTTTATTAATTAGTTTATTTTCAACATAACAGTATATATTATTTTTTCACCACACCCAGTGCTCCATGCAATCTGTGCCCTCTATAATACCCACTACCTGGTACCCCAACCTCCCACACCCTCGCAACTTCAAACCCCTCAGACTGTTTTTCAGAGTCCATACTCTCTCATAGTTCACTTACCTTTCCAATTTACCCCAACTACCTTCTCCTATCTAACTCCCCATGCCTTCCATACTATTTGCTATGCTCCACAAATAAGTGAAATCACATGATCATTGACTCTCTGCTTGACTCATTTCATTTAGCATAATCTCTTCCAGTCCCGTCCATGTTGCTCCAAAAATTGGGTATTCATCCTTTCTGATGGAGGCATAATACTCCATAGTGTATATGGACCACATCTTCCTAATCCCTTCGTCCGTTGAAGGGCATCTTGGTTCTTTCCACAGTTTGGCGACCGTGGCCATTGCTACCATAAACATTGGGGTACAGATGGCCCTTCTTTTCACTCCACCTGTATCATTCGGGTCAATACCCAGGAGTGCAATTGCAGGGTCATAGGGAAGTTCTGTTTTTAATTTCTAGAGGATTCTCCAACCTTGTTCCCCAGGGAGGCTGCACCAACTTGCATTCCCACCAACAGTGGAAGAGGGTTCCCATTTCTCCACATCCTCTCCAACACATGTTGTTTCCTGTCTTGCTAATTTTGGCCATTCTAACTGGTGTAAGTTGATATCTCAATGTGGTTTTAATTTGAATCTCCCTGATGGCTAGTGATGATGAACATTTATCCTTTTTGTGAGTTATTTGCTTGGTTTCTGGATGAGCATAATGCTGGCCTCATAAAAAGTATATGGAAGTTTTCCTTCTGCTTCAATTTTTGGAAAGAGCTTCAGGAGAAGAGGTGTTACTTCTTCTCTGAAGTTTTGGTAGAATTGCCCAGAAAATTCATCAGATCCTGGGCTTTTTTGTTGGGGTGGGAGATTTTTTTTTCCTTTTTAATTTTTTTTTATTTTTTATAAACATATATTTTTATCCCTGAGGGTACAGGTATGTGAATCACCAGGTTTATACACTTCACAGAACTCCCCATAGCACATAACCTCCCCAATGTCCATAACCCAACCCCCCTTCACCCAACCCCCCTCCCCAGAGCAACCCTCAGTTTGTTTCATGAGATTAAGAGTCACTTATGGTTTGTCTCCCTCCCAATCCCATCTTGTTTCATTTATTCTTCTCCTACCCCTTAACCTCTCCCGCCCATTGCATCTCCACCTCCTCATATCAGGAAGATCATATGGTAGTTTTCTTTCTCTTCTTGACTCATTTTGCTAAGCATGATACCCTCTAGTCACATTTACAATTGCATCCAAAATCATAAGATACCTAGGAATAAACCTAACCAAAGAGGCAAAGAATCTATATTCAGAAAACTATAAAGTACTCATGGAAGAAATTGAGGAAGACACAAAGAAATGGAAAAATGTTCCATGCTCCTGGATTGGAAGAATAAATATTGTGAAAATATCTGTGCTACCTAAAGCAATCTACACATTTAATGCAATTCTTATCAAAGTACCATCCATCTTTTTCAAAGAAATGGAACAAATAATCCTAAAATTTACATGGAACCAGAAAAGACCTCGAATAGCCAAAGGAATATTGAAAAAGAAAGCCAAAGTTGGTGGCATCACAATTCCGGACTTCAAGCTCAATTACAAAGCTGTCATCATCAAGACAGCATGGTACTGGCACAAAAACAGACACACAGATCAATGGAACAGAACAGTGAACCCAAAACTAGACCCTCAACTCTATGGTCAACTAATCTTCGACAAAGCAGGAAAGAATGTCCAATGGAAAAAAGTCTCTTCAATAAATGGTGTTGGGAAAATTGGACAGCCACATGCAGAAAAATGAAATTGGACCATTTCCTTACACCACACACAAAAATAGACTGGAAATGGATGAAGGACCTCGATGTGAGAAAGGAATACATCAAAATCCTTGAGGAGAACACAGGCAACAACCTCTTCGACCTCAGCGGCAGCAACATCTTCCTAGGAACATCGCCAAAGGCAAGGGAAGCAAGGGCAAAAATGAACTATTGGGATTTCATCAAGATCAAAAGCTTTTGCACAGCAAAGGAAACAGTTAACAAAACCAAAAGACAACTGACAGAATGGGAGAAGATATTTGCAAATGACATATCGGATAAAGGGCTAGTTTCCAAATCTGTAAAGAGCTTAGCACACTCAACACCCAAAGAACAAATAATCCAATCAACAAATGGGCAGAGAACATGAACAGACATTTCTGCAAAGAAGACATCCAGATTGCCAACAGACACATGAAAAAGTGCTCCATATCACTCGGCATCAGGGATATAAAAATTAAAGCCACAATGTGATATCACCTCACACTAGTCAGAATGGCTAAAATTAACAAGTCAGGAAATGACAGATGCTGGCGAGGATGCTTAGAAATGGGAACCCTCCTACACTGTTGGTGGGAATGCAAGCGGGTGAAACCACTCTGGAAAACAGCATGGAAGTTCCTCAAAATGTTGAAAATAGAACTACCCTATGACCCAGCAATTGCACTACTGGGTATTCGCCCAAAAGATACAAATGTAGTGATCCGAAGGGGCCCATGCACCAGAATGTTTTTAGCAGCACTGTCCACAATAGCCAAACTATGGAAAGAACCTAGATGTCCATCAACAGAGGACGTGGATGGAACTTTTGTGAGGTTTTTGGTCATGACTTCAATACCGTTACTGGTTAACGGTCTATGCAAGTTGTGACTGTCTTCCTGGTTCGATTTTGGGATTGTATAGTTTTCTGGGAATACATCCATTTCACCTAGGGGGCCTAGCTTATTGGCATACAACTGTTCATTTTTTAAATCTATTTTCAGTGTAACCCTATTCATTGTTTTAGAACCACATCCAGTGCTCCATGCAATCCATGCCCTCTATAATACTCACCATTTGGTTCCCACAACCCACCAACCCTCTGCCCCTTAAATCCCTCTAATTCATTTTCAGAGTCCATAGTCTCTCATGGTTCACCCCTCCCTCCAATTTCCCTCCACTCCCTTCTCCTATCCATCTCCCCTTGTCCTCCATGCTATTTGTTGTGCTCCACACATAGGTGAAACCATATGATAATTGACACTCTCTGCTTGACTTATTTCACTCAGTAGAATCTCTTCTAGTACCATCCATGTTGCTACAAAAGTAGGGTATTCATTCCTTCTGATGGAGGCATAATATTCCATAGTGTATATGGCCCACATATTCCTTATCCCTTTGTCCATTGAAGAGCATCTTGGTTCTATCCACAGTTTGGCGACCATGGCTATTGCTGTTCTAAATATTGGGGTACAGATGGCCCTTCTTTTCACTACATCTGTATCTTTGTGGTAAATACCAAGTAGTGCAATTGCAAGGTCATAGGGAAACTCTGTTTTTAATTTCTTGAGGAATCTCCATTCTTTTCTCCAAAGTGCCTGTACAAACTTGTATTCCGGACAGCAGTGTAAGAGGTTTCCCCTTTCCCCACATGCTCCCCAACACATGTTTCCTGTCTTGATAATTTTGGCCATTCTAACTGGTGTAAGGTGCTATCAATGTGGTTTAAATTTGCATTTCCCTGTTGGCTAGTGATGATGAACATTTTTTCATGTGTCTGATAGCCATTTCTATGTCTTCAGTGGAGAGGTGTCTGTTCCTATCTTCTGTCCAATTTTTTATATGATTGTCTGTTTTGTGTGTGTGTTGAGTTTGAGGAGTTCTTTATAGATCCTAGATATCAACCTTTTGTCTGTACTGTCATTTGCAAATACCTTCTTGCAATCTGTGGGTTGCCTCTTTGTTTCATTGACAGTTTCCTTTGCTGTGCAGAAGTATTTGATCCTGATGAAGTCCCAAAAGTTCATCTTCACTTCTGTTTTCTTTGTCTTTGAGACATAACGTGAAAGAAGTTGTTATGGCCAGTGTTGAAGAGGTTAATGTCTATGATCTCCTTTAGGATTCTGATGGATTCCTGTCTCACATTGAAGTCTTTTATCCATTATGAGTTTATCTTTGTGTATGGTGTAAGAGGATGGTCGACTTTCATTCTTTTACATATAGCTGCCCAGTTTTCCAAGCACCATTTATTGAAGAGACTGTCATTTTACCACTGTATATTTTTTTCCTGATTTCTTGAAGACTATTTGACCATAGTGCTGATGATCCCTATTCTGAACTCTCTGCACCGTTCTAGTGGTCTATGTGTCTGTTTTTATGCCAGTCCCATGCTGCCTTGGTGATCACATCATCATAGTAACCCTTGAAATCAGGCAACATTATGCTCCCAGTTTTATTTTTCTTTTGGCATTTCTTAGCAATATGGGGTCTTTTCTGATTCCACACAAATTTTAGGCATGTGTTTGCTCCAGGTCTTTGAATGATACCGGTGGAATTTTCATCCAAATGGCATTAAAAGGATCGATTGCACTAGGCAGTATAGATATTTTTTCCCACAAGATAGTTTTTTTTAAATTTTATTATTTTATTTTCAGCATAACCATATTCATTGTTTTTGTACCACACCCAGCGCTCCATGCAATCCATGCCCTTTATTATACCCACCACCTGGTACCCCAACCTCCCAACCCCCTCCCCTTCAAAACCCTCAGTTTTTTAATTAATTTATTTATTTTCAGCATAACAGTATTTATTACGTTTTTCACCACACCCATTGCTCCATGCTATCCGTGCCCTCTATAATACCCACCACCTGGTACCCCAACGTCCCACCCCCTGCCACTCCAAACCCCTCAGATTTTTTTTCAGGGTCCATAGTCTCTCATGGTTCACCTCCCCTTCCAATTTCCCTCAACTCCCTTTTTCTATCTCCCCATGTCCTCCATGCTATTTGTAATGCTCCACAAATAAGTGAAACCATATGATAAATGACTCTCTCTGCTTCACTTATTTCACTCAGCATTATCTCTTCCAGTCCCATCCATGTTGCTACCAAAGTTGGGTATTCGTCTTTTCTGATGGAGGCATAATACTCCATAGTGTATATGGACCACATCTTCCTTATCCATTCGTCCATTGAAGGGCATCTTGGTTCTATCCACAGATTGGTGACCGTGGCCATTGCTGCTATAATCATTGGGGTACACATGGCCCTTCTTTTCAACACATCTGTATCTTTGGGGTAAATACCCAGGAGTGCAATTGCAGGGTCATAGGGAAGTTCTATTTTTTTTTATTATTTCTTGAGAAATCTCCACACTGTTCTCCAAAGAGGCTGCACCAACTTGCATTCCAACCAACAGTGGAAGAGGGTTCACCTTCCTTCACATCCCCTCCAACACATATTATTTCCTGTCTTGCTAATTTTGGCCATTCTAACTGGTGTCAGGTGATATCTCAATGTGGTATTAATTTGCTAGTGATGATGAACATTTTTCATGTGTCTGATAGCCATTTGTACGTCTTCATTGGAGAAGTGTCTTGTCATATCTTCTGCCCATTTTTTGATATGATTGTCTGTTTTGTGTGTGTTGAGTTTGAGGAGTTCTTTATAGATCCTTGATATCAACCTTTTGTCTGTACTGTCATGTGCAAATATCTTCTCCCATTCCGTGGGTTGCCTCTTTGTTTTCTTGACTGTTTCCTTTGCTGTGCAGAAGCTTTTGATTTTGATGAAGCCCCAAAAGTTCATTTTCACTTTTGTTTCCCTTGCCTTTGGAGATATATCTTGAAAGAATTTGCTGTGGCTGATCTCAAAGAGATTTCTGCCTATGTTCTTCTCTAGGATTCTGATGGATTCCTGCCTCACATTGAGGTCTTTTATCCATTTTGAGTTTATCTTTGTGTACGGTGTAAGAGAATGGTCGAGTTTCATTTTTCTACATATAGCTGCCTATTGTTCCTAGCACCATTTATTTAAGAGACTGACTTTTTCCCACTGTATATTTTTTCCTGTTTTGTCGAAGATTATTTGACCATATAGTTGAGGGTCCATATCTGGGCTCTCTACTCTGTTCCACTGGTCTGTGTGTCTGTTTTTATGCGAGTTCCATGCTGTCTTGGTGATCACAGCTTTGTAGTAAAGCTTGAAATCAGGTATTGTCATGCCCCCCCATTTTATTTTTGTTTTTCAAAATTTCCTTAGTGATTCGGGATCTCTTCTGATTCCATACAAATTTTTGGATTATTTGCTCCAGCTCTTTGAAAAATACTGGTGGTGGGCGCCTGGGTGGCTCAGTAGGTTAAAGCCTCTGCTTTCGGCTCAGGTCATGATCCCAGGGTCCTGGGATCGAGCCCAGCATCGGGCTCCCTGCTCCACAGAGGAGCCTGCTTTCCTTCCTCTCTCTCTGCCTGCCTCTCTGCCTACTTGTGATCTTTGTCTGTCAAATAAAAATTAAAAAAAAAAAAGGAAAAAGAAAAATACTGGTGGAATTTTGATTGGAATAGCATTAAAAGTATAGATTGCTCCAGGCATTATCAACATTGTAACAATGTTTATTATTCCGATCCAAGAGCATGGAATGGTCTATCATCTTTTAGGGTCTTCTTCAATTTCTTTCATGAGAATTCTGTAGTTCTGTGAGTACAGAACATTTATCTCTTTGTTTAGGATTATTCCCAGGTATCTTATGGTTCTTAGTGCTATAGCAAATGGAATGATTCTCTGATTCCCCTTTCTGTATTTTCATTATTAGTGCATAAAAAAGCCACTGATTTCTGTGGATACAGGATACATTGACTTTGTATCCTGCCACGTTGCTGAATTGCTGTATGAGTTCTAGTAGTTTGGGGGTGGAGTCTTTTGGGTTTTCCATATAAAGAATCATGTCATCTGCAAAGAGAGAGAGTTTGACTTCTTCAGTGCCAATTTGGATACCTTTTATTTTTCTCTGTTGTCTGATTAATGTTGCTAGGACTTCTAATGCTATGTTGAACAAGACTGGTGAGAGTGGGCATCCTTGTCGTGATCCTGATCTCAACGGGAAGGCTGCAAGCTTTTTCCCATTGAGGATGATATTTGCTGTGGGTCTTTCATAGATAGATATGATGAAGCTCAGGAATATTCCCACTATCCCTATACTTTGCAGTGTTTTAATCACGAATGGATGCTGGATTTTGTCAAATGCTTTTTCTGCATTGATTGAGAGGACCATGTGGTTCTTCTCTCTTCTCATATTAATTTTTTCAATGACATTGATTGATTTGTGAATGTTGAACCATCCTTGTAGCCCAGGGATGAATCCCACCTGGTCATGGTAGATAATCTTTTTAATGTGCTGTTTGACCCTGTTTGCAAGGATCTTGTTGAGAATCTTAGCATCCATATTCATCAGTGATATTGGTCTGAAATTATCCATTTTGGTAGGGTCTCTGCCTGGTTTGAGGATCAAGGTAATTCTGGCTTCATAGAAAGAGTCTGGAAGTTTTCCTTCTGCTTCAATTTTTTGAAACAGCTTCAGGAGAATAGATGTTATTTCTTCTTTGAAAGTTTGGTAGAATTCCCCAAGCAATCCGTCAGGTCTTGGGCTCTTGTTTCTTGGGAGGTTTTTGATCACTGCTTATATCTCGTTACTAGATATCGGTCGATTCAGGTTGTCGATCTCTTCCTGGTTCAATTTTCGAAGTTTATAGTTTTCCAAGAATGCATCCATTTCATCAAGGTGGCTAAGCTTATTGGCATATAACTATTGATAATAACTTCTGATGATTGTTTCTACTTCCTCGTTGTTAGTTGTGATCTCTCCGTTTTCATTTATAATTTTGTGAATTTGGGCTTTCTCTCTTTTCTTTTGGATTAGTGTGGCCAGTGCCTTATTGATCTTATTGATTCTTTCAAAAAAACCAACTTCTAGTTTCATTGATACGTTCTACTGTATCTTTGGTTTCTACCTCATTGATCTCAGCTCTAATCTTGATGATTTCTCTTCTTATGTGTGGAGTTGGTTTGATTTTTTTATTGATTCTCCAGTTCTTTAAGGTGTAGAGACATCTGGTGTATTCTGGATTTTTCAAAATTTTGAGGGAGGCTTGGATGTCTATGTATTTCCCCCTTAGAACCGCCTTTGCTGTATCCCATAGGGTTTGGATCGAAGTGTCTTCATTCTCATTGGTTTCCATTTGTTTCAGTTCTTCATTGATCTACTGGTTGATCCAAGCATTCTTAAGCAAGGTGGTCTTTAGCTTCCAGGTGCTTGAGTTCCTTCTGTACTTTTCCTTGTGATTAAGCTCCAGTTTCAAAGCATTATGATCTGAGAATATGCAGGAGAAAATCTCAGTCTTTTGATATCAGTTTAGTCCTGATTTATGACCCAGCATGTGGTCTATTCTTGAGAAGGTTCCCTGTGCTCTTAAGAAGAATGAGTATTCTTTTGTTTTAGGGTGGAATGTTCTGAATATATCTACGAGTTCCATCTGTTCCAATCTGTCATTCAATGCTCTTGTTTCTTTATTGATTTTCTGCTTCAATGATCTGTCTATTTCTGAGAGAGGCATGTTAAGTTCTCCTATGATTAGTGTATTCGTATCAATATGACTCTTTATCTTGATTAACAGTTTTCTTATGTAATTGGATGTTCCCATATTGGAGGCATAGATATTTACAATTATTAGATCATCTTGCTGGATTGTCCCTTTAAGAATTATGTAGTGTCCTTCTGTATCTCTAACTACAGCCTTTAGTTTAAAATCTAATTTATCTGATATGAGAATCGCTACCCCGGCCATTTTTTTTTATTGAGGCCCATTTGCATGAAAGATACTTCTCCGTCCCTTCACTTTCAGTCTGGGTGTATCTTTAGGTTCAAAATGCGTCTCTTGTAGAGAACATATGGATGGGTTCTGTCGTTTTATCCAATCTGCAACCCTGTGCTATTTTATGGGCGCATTTAGGCCATTCGCATTGAGATTGATTATTGATAGATACGTTTTTATTGACATCGAGTTAACTTTGAAGTCTTTCTTTCTGTAGATTGTCTCTATATTTCTCTTCCATGCTATTCTTTGGATTTTTACTCTTTTATAGAACCCCCCCTTAATATTTCCTACAGTGTCGGCTTGGTGGTAGCATAGTCTTTTAAGTCTTGCCGGTCTTGGAAACTCTTTATATCTCCATCCATTCTGAATGTCATTCTTGATGGATAAAGTATTCTTGGCTGCATGTTCTTCTCATTTAGTGCCCTGAATATATCTTTCCAGCCTTTTCTGGCTTGCCAGGCTTCTGTGGACAGGTCTGATGTTATATTGATGGCTTTCCTATGTAAGTAAGGAGCTTCTTTGCCCTAGCAGCTTTCAGGAGATTATACCTACAATTATAATTCCTCAATTTGACTATCAGATGTCCTGTTTTTTTTTTTTTTTGAATGTATAATCTTGGGTGGAGACCATTTAGCCTCCCGAACATGAACTCTGGTTCCATTCGCGAGATTGGGAAAATTTTCTTGAAGGACTTGTTCCACTATATCTTCTAGATCTTTCTTTTTTCTCCCCTTCAGGGATTCCAGTAATTCTGAGGTTGGAACGTTTCATGGCATCATTTATTTCCCTGATTCTGTTTTCGTGATTTCTAAGCTGTTTGTTCCAGGCTTCCTCCTGATCCTTTCTCTCTATCTGTTTGTCCCCCAGATCACTAATTCTATCTTCTCTCTCAGTTACCCTAGCTTTGAGAGAGTTTAGATTAGATTGGAACTCATTGAGAGCATTGTGGACCTCCTCCCTGGTAGCTTTAAGCTCCGCTCTAACATTGTGAACATCATGTCTCATCGCTTTCAGCTTGGCCCTAATCAATTATGTTTGGTCATCCATGCCTTTCTCCAAACTAGCTATTGCCTGGATTATTGTTAACCTGAATTCTCTTTCCAACATATTGTCTATGTTGATAGCAATTAGCTCTAGTGCAGAAGGTCCATCCCCTGTATTTTTCTTCTGTTGGGCATTCCTCCTCCTAGTCATTTTGGTGAGAGATGACTGAACAGATGTAGCTGGATGTATCAACCGTGGTGCAGTCAAGGTGAACCCTGGAACATTTCTGAACAATCAGGATTCCCCACCCAAATGAGAGACAAAAGAAAAGAAAAAGGAAAAAAAAGAGATAGAGAGAGAGACAGGAAAGAGAGGGAAGATTAAAGAGAAAGTTCAGCCCAAATGGGCCCCAAGGTAAGATTTATGAAGTAGACAAACAAAAAGACTGATAAAAGTATATGACAAGAGAAAATATATATATATATATATATACAAAAAAAGGAAGAACCTGATCAAAAAGAACCCTACGTGTTTAAGATTTATATACTATCAGGACAAACACAAAAACACAGAAACACTGGTGGAAGATAAAGATTGGAGAATGGTTATAAATTCTCAGTGTGTGCGAGGAAGTTTGTTTTAATTCTTCCTGGATGTATCTTGATATCTTTGTTAAAGGACTCAACTTTCCTAAGATAAAGGGGTATTAAAAATTAGTTACCTATAGGGGTAGTATTGATTGGGGAAAGGAGACTACTTTGAAGTTTAACTCTATATGAATAATAGAAGATAAAAATAAAAAGGAAAAAACTAAACTAAACTAAAGTATTAAAAAGTGTAGGAATAAAAAAATAGAAATGCAAAAGGAAAACATAGGTGTACGTATCAAAAAGTTCAGGTTAGAAAGTTATTATGGAATTTGATATACTGGACAGCTCGCTGTGATGTTACCAGGTTAATAAAATTAAATATATATATACCAGAATAGTGGGAATGAATGAAAAAGAAAACTTTTCCTATGAAGTAGTGGTTGTACTCTTGTATTCCTTTTTCATTTTTTTTCTCTCTCTTTTTTTTTTTTTCTTTCTTGGTTTGTTTTCTGGGGGAGGGGCCTGCCACGTGGGTTTTCAGTCAGTGATGTTCCCTGAGTTAAGTTCTCGCGCCGCCCTCAAGGTGGTGGGCCCTGAGGAAACTTTGTTTTTTTTTTTTTTTTTTTCAGACTTTTGTTCTCTGGAGGTTTTTATGTTTATTCACTTTTTTTCTCACTTTGACTGCTTTTGATGGGTTTTGTAGTTTTAGAGGAAAATAAACCACACCCTGATCTCCCTCTCAGAGAGAAGCCTCAGTCTGGCTGCAGAGTCTAAATAAGTTCCCCATGGGCCACTGGCAGAGCAGGTTTCAAGTCCTTGTCCCTGGGGTACCCAAAGCCAAGGAAGTGACGGCTGTCTGGGCAGGTCCAGACCGCCAGAGAGGTTCCAAGCAGCAATCACACACTGAGATATTCCTGCTGGCCCGGGCTGGGAGTGCCTGGTGTTTCTGGGTCTAAGAGTGCCCGGCTTGCATGCACCAATTTCAGGGGAGGCTGAGGTTCACGCGCAGGTCTCAGGCTCTGAGAACAAGGTGCAGATCCGAGAGCACCAGATTGGGCCTTCACGCACCTCTCTCAGGGGAGAGTTTGGTGCAGGCTCTGAAACAATGGCGCGTATGAAAGGGCATTGGCTGGGCCTTTATACCTCTCTCAGGGGAGTATGTCAGGCTCTATAGCAGGGCTCACGCATTCTGCCATCCAGCGTGGCTCCCATCCCCTCACGGGAGCCAGAACCCATGCATTCTCAGGTGCACTGGCGGCTTAGGGACCAAGACCTGGTTTCTTGGCTGCACTCTCTCTGGCTCAGCACCAGGGGAGGCTCTCCTGGGACCAGGGACTTAAGCCCCTATCGCTAGCCATCCCAATTCCCACAATTCACCCCCCCTCCGGAGATTCTTAGCTCTTTTGGAGTGCTTTCCACTAGTCTCCAAGTTAATGCTGGTCCCCAGATGCAGGGCACTCTGGCTCCTATTGGGGTATTACTTTCCAACTGGTTGCCTCTGGTGGCTCCCTCCACCTTTTGTTTATCTTCTGATATCAGTCCCCCATTCCCACTCCGCGTTACCTGCCCACTGGTGTCTTCTGCCCCTGTAGAGATCCAGACGTGTATAATACTGATCTCAGGCTAATTTCATGGGTGATTGGTGTTCTTTGGTAGGTAATCAGCTCACTTTGGGGTACAGGTTGAAAAGCCATCTCCTGCTACTTCCCCGCCATCTTGTCGACCTCTCTCTGCTTCAATTTTTTCAAACAGTTTCAGGAGAATAGGTGTTATTTCTTCTTTGAATGTTTCATAGAATTCCCAAATGAATCCATCAGGGCCTGGGTTCTTGTTTTTTGGGAGGTTTTTGATCACCGCTTCAACCTCATTACTAGATATTGGTCTTCAGATTGTCAGTTTCTTCCTGGTTCAATTTTGGGAGTTTATAGTTTTCCAGGAATGCATCCATTTCATCTAGGTTGCTTAGCTTATTGGCATATAACTGTTGATAACTTCTGATAGTTGTTTCTATTTCCTTGGTGTTCGTTGTGATCTCTCCCTTTTCATTCATAATTTTATGAATTTGAGCTTTCTCTCTTCTTTTGGATTAGTGTGGCCAATGGTTTATCGATCTTATTGATTCTTTCAAAAAACCAGCTTCTAGTTTCACCGATATGTTCTACTGTATCTCTGGTTTCTACCTCATTGATCTCAGCTCTAATCTTGATTATTTCCCTTCTTGTGTGTGGAGTTGGTTTCTTTTGTTGTTGATTCTCCAGTTCTTTAAGGTGTAAAGACAGCTGCTGTGTTCTGGATTTTTCAGTTTTGTTTTTTTTTGTTGTTGTTGTTGTTGTTTTGTTTGTGTGTTTGTTTGTTTTTTTGAGGGATGCTTGGATGGCTATGTATTACCCCCTTAGGACCGCCTTTGCTGTATCCCATAGGGTTTGGATCGAAGTGTCTTCATTCTCATTGGTTTCCATGCATTATTTCAGTTCTTCTTTGATCTCCTGGTTGATCCAAGCATTCTTAAGCAAGGTGGTCTTTAGCTTCCAGGTGTTTGAGTTCCTTCTGAACTTTTCCTTGTGATTGAGCTCCAGTTTCAAAGCATTATGATCTGAGGATGTGCAGGGAATAATCTCAGTCTTTTGGTATCAGTTGAGTCCTGTTTTGTGACTCAGTATGTGGTCTATTCTTGAGAAGGCTCCATGTGGACTTGAGAAGAATGAGTATTTTGTTTTTTTAGGGTGGAATGTTCTGTATATATCTATAAGTTCCATCTGGTCCAGTGTGTCATTCAATGCTCTTGTTTCTTTACTGATTTTCTGCTTCAATGATCTGTCTATTTCTGAGAGAAGCATGTTAAGATCTCCAATGATGAGTGTATTCATATCAATATGACTCTTTATCTTGATTAACAGTTTTCTTATGTAATTGGCTGCTCCCATATTGGGAGCATAGATATTTACAATTGTTAGATCATCTTGATGGATAGTCCCTTTAAGGATTATGGAGTGTCCTTCTGTATCTCTGACTACAGCCTTTAGTTTAAAATCTAATTTATCTGATATGAGAATTGCTACCCCGGCCTTCTTTTGAGGCCCATTGGCATGAAAGATGCTTCTCCATCCCTTCACTTTCAGTCTGGGTGTATCTTTAGGTTCAAAATGGGTCTCATGTAGACAACATATGGATGGGTCCTGTCATTTAATCCAGTCTGCAACCCTGTGCCATTTTATGTGCACATTTAGGCCATTCACAATTAGGATGATTATTGATATATACGTTTTTATTGACATCGTGTTACCTTTGAAGTCTTTCTTTCTGTAGATGGTCTCTATATTTCTGTTCATACTACTCTGGGGTTTTTTCCTCTTTTAAAGAACCCCCTAAATATTTCCTGCAGTGTCGGCTTGGTGGTTGCATAGTCTTTTAAGTCTTGCCGGTCTTGGAAACTCTTTATCTCTCCATCCATTTTGAATTTCAGTCTTGCTGGGTAAAGTAATCTTGGCTGCATGTTCAATGCCCTGAATATATCTTGCCAGCCCTCTCTGGCTTGCCAAATGTCTGTTTAGAGGTCTGACATTATTCTGATGGGCTTTCCTCTGTACGTAAGGATCTTCTTTGTCCTAGCTACTTTCAAGAGGTTCTGCCTACAATTATATTTCTTCATTCTTACTACTAGGTGTCTCGAGGACTTTTGAGAATCTGTAATCTTGGGGGGAAACCGTTCGGCCTCTAGTACAGGAATGCTGGTTCCATTCACGAGATTCGGAAAATTTTCATGAAGAACTTGTTCCACTATATCTTCTAGACTTCTTTCTTTCTCCTCTCCTTCAGGGATTCTAGTAATTCTGACGTTGGAACATTTCATGGCATCATTTATTTCCGTGATTCTGTTTTCATGGCTCTAAGCTGTTTGTTGAAGGCTTCCTCCTGATACTTTTTCTCTATCTGTTCATTCTCCAGATCACTAATTCTATCTTCTGTCTCAGTTACTTTAGGTTTGAGAGAATTTAGATTAGAGTGGAACTCATTGAGAGCATTGTGAAGCTCATCCCTGGTAGTTTTCAGCTCTTCCCTAATATTGAAAACGTGATCTCTGGTCGTTTTAAGTTCGGTTCTAATCAATTCCTTCTGGTCACTCATGGCTTTCTCCAACCTAGCTATTGCTTGGATAATTGTTAGCCTGAATTCTCTTATTGACACATTGTCTATGTTGATAGACATTAGCTTCTGTTGGGCATTCATCCTCCTAGTCATTTTGGTGAGAGATGGCTGAATGGGTGTAGCTGGATGTATCGACAGTGGTGCAGTCAAGGTGCACCCTGGAACGCTTCTGATCAATCAGAGTTACCCACCCAAATGAGAGGAAAAAGAAAAGGAAAAGAAAAAAAGAGAGAGGGAGAGAGACAAGAATGAAAGGTGAGATAAAAGAGAAGGTTCAGCCCAAATGGGTTCCAAGGTAAGATTTATGAAGTTTACAAACAAAAACAGACAAACAAAAAGACTGATAAAAGTATATGAGAAAAGAAAAAAAATATATATATATATATATTTGCATATATATATGCAAATAAAGGAATAACCTCATCAGAAAGAACCCCGAGTGTAAGATTTATATACTATCAGGACAAACACAAAAACACAGATATAGGGGCGCCTGGGTGGCTCAGTGGGTTAAGCCGCTGCCTTCGGCTCAGGTCATGATCTCTGGGTCCTGGGATCGACTCCCACATCAGGCTCTCTGCTCAGCAGGGAGACTGCTTCCTCCTCTCTCTCTCTCTGCCTGCCTCTCTGCATACTTGTGATCTCTCTTTGTCAAATATATAAATTTAAAAAAAAAACACAGAAATACTGGTGGAAGATAGATTGTAGAGTGGTTGTAAATTCTCAGTGTGGGTGAGGAAGGTTTTTTTTGTTGTTGTTGTTGTTGTTGTTTTCCGGATGTATCTTGATATATTTGTTAAAGACTCCACTTTCCTAAGATAAAGGGGGATTAGGAATTGTTTTACCTATAGGGGTGGCATTGATTGGGGAAAGAGGATTACCTTGAAGTTTAATTCTATATGAATATTAGAAAATAAAAATTAAAAAAAGGAATAAACTAGACTAAACTAAACTAAAATTAAAAAAATAAATTTTAAAAACAGAAATGCAAAAGGAAAACACAGGTGTATGTATCAAAAAGATCAGGTTAGAAGGGTATTATGGAATTTGATGTACTGGACATCTCACTGTGACGATAAATAGGTTAAAAATTTTCTATATAATAATAAAAAATTATCTTTAAAAAAATGAGCCAGGATAGTGGGAACAAATTAATAATAAAAATTTTCCTATGAAGTAGTTGTGATTGTTCTCTTCTTGTCTTTTTTTTTTTCCTTTCCCAATTGGTTTCCTGGGGGAGGGGCCTGCCACTTGGGTTTTCAGTCAATGATGTTCTCTGAGTTAAGTCCTCCCACCCCCCTCAAGGGGGTGGGCTCTTAGGAAACTGTTTTTTTTCAGGCGTTTGTTCTCTGGAGGTTTTTATATTTGTTCACTTTTGTTTTTCTCTCTTTTCTTGAGGGCTTTTGATGGTTTTTGTAGGTTTAGAGGAAAGCAAACTGTACCCTGACCTCCGTCTCAGAAAGAAGCTTCAATCTGGCTGCAGAGCCCAAATAAATCCCCGCTTCAACACTGGCAGAGCAGGTTCCCAGTTGCGGTCCCTGGGGACTCAAGATTTTTTGCTTGTACCCAAAACTACAGCAGTGGCGGCTGTCTGGGCAGCTCCAAACTGCCAGAGAACTTCCAAGCAGCAATCGCACACTGAGATTTTCCCACTGGCACAAGCTGGGAGTGCCTGGTCTTTCCAGGTCCGAGAGTACAAGGCTGGTGCCTGTGCCATCTATCTCTGGGGAGGGCGCAGGGCATGACTCGGACTCTGATGTCATGGCAGGGCACTTGCATGGGGACTGCAAAAAGGCTGTGCTTCTGTTGGCTGGCGAGGCTCCCAGCCCCTCATGGGAGCTGGGCACCACAAGCTCTCAGACGAGCTTGCTGGTGGTTCAGGGACCAAGACCTGGTTTCTCTGCGGCACTCTTTCTGGCTCTGCACCATGGGTCGCTCTCCTGGGTCTGGGGACTTAAGCCCCTGACTCTAACATCCCGACATTTGCAATTTCTCCCCAGTGATCCATTGCTCTTCTTGAGTGCTTTCTACCATACTTCTGAGATAATGCTGGTCCCCAGAAGCAGGGCACTCTCGTATTGGGATATTACTTTCCAGTGGGTCACCTCTGGTAGCACCCTCCCCCTTTTGTTTATCTTCTGATATCATTCCGACTTTCCCACTCCACTTTACCTGCCCACTGGCATCTTCTGCTCTGGCAGAGATCCAGACGTGTATAATTCGGGTCTCAGGCTGATTTTGTCGGTGAGTGGAGTTCAATAGAAGTAATCAGCTCACTTTAGGGTCCAGGTTGAAAGGGAGCCTCCTCCTACTTCTCCGCCATCTTGTCTCCAGTATAAACATTTTAACAATGTTTTTCTTAATTAAATTAATTTATTTATTTTCAGAAAAACAGTATTCATTATTTTTTTCACCAACCCAGTGCTCCATGCAATCTGTGCCCTCTATATTACCCACCACCTGGTACCCCAAGCTCCCACCCCCCCGCCACTTCAAACCCCTCAGTTGTTTTTCAGAGTCCATAGTCTCTCATGATTCACCTCCCCTTCCAATTCCCCCCAACTCCCTTCTCCTCTCTAAGACACCTTGTCCTCCATGATATTTGTTATGCTCCACAAATAAGTGAAACCATATGATAATTGACTCTCTCTGCCTTTCTTCATTCAGCATAATCTCTTCCAGTCCCGTCCATGCTGCTACAAAAGTTGGGTATTCATCCTTTCTGATGGTGGCATAATACTCCATAGTGTATATGGACCACATCTTCCTTATCCATTCGTCCGTTGAAGGGCATCTTCGTTCTTTCATAGTTTGGCGACCGTGGCCATTGCTGCTATAAACATTAGGGTACAAATGGCCCTTCTTTTCACGACATCTGTATCTTTGGGGTAAATACCCAGGAGTGCAATTGCAGGGTCATAGCAACGTTCTGTTTTTAATTTCTTGAGGAATCTCCACACTGTTCTCCAAAGAGGCTGCACCAACTTGCAATCCCACTAACAGTGTAATAGGGTTCCCCTTTCTCCACATCCTCTCCAACACATGTTGTTTCTTGATTTGTTAATTTTGGCCGTTCTAACTGGTGTAAGGTGATATCTCAATGTGGTTTTAATTTGAATCACCCTGAGGGCTAGTGAAGATGTACATTTTTTCATGTGTCTGATTGCCATTTGTATGTCTTCATTGGAGAATTATCTGTTCATATCTTCTGCCCATTTTTTGATATGTTTGCCTATGTCCTATGTGTTGAGTTTGAGGAGTTCATTATAGATCCTGGATATCAACCTTTTGTCTGTACTGTCATTTGCAAATATCTTATCACATTCCGTGTGTTGCATCTTTGTTTTTTTGACTGTTTTTTGGTGTGCAGAAGCTTTTGATTTTGATGAAGTCCCAAAAGTTTATTTTGGCTTTTGTTTCCTTTGCCTTTGGAGACATATCTTTAAAAAAGTTGCTGTGGCTGATATAGAAGAGATTACTGCCTATGTTCTCCTCTAGGGTTCTGATGGATTCCTGTCTTACGTTGAGGTCTTTTATCCATTTTAACAATGTTTATTCTTCTGATCCATGAGCATAGAATGGCCTTCTGTCTTTTTTGTTTTCTTCAATTTTTTTTTTCATGAGTGTTCTGTAGTTCCTCGAGAAAAATCCTTTACTTCTTTGGTATGGTTCATTCCCAGGTATCTTATGGTTTCAGTGCCGTAGTAAATGGAATTGATTCTCTAATGTCCCTTTCTGTATTTTCATTGATAATGTAGAAGAGGTCACTGATTTCTGTACAATGATTTTGTATCCTTCCACATTATTGAGTTGCTGTATGAGTTCTGGTAGTTTGGAGGTGGGGTGTTTTGGGTTTTCCATATAAAGTATGTCATCTGTGAGGAGAGAGTGTTTGACTTCTTCATTACCAATTTGGATACCTTTTATTTCTCTTTGTTGTCTGATTGCTGTTGCTAGGATTTCAAATAGTTTGTAGAACAAGAGTGGTGAGAGTGGGCATCCTTGTCATTTTCCTGATCTCAAAAAGAAGCCTGTCAGCTTTTACTCATCAAGGATGATATTCACTGTGGGTTTTTCATAGAATCATTTTATGAAGTTGACTAATGTTCCCTCTACCGCTATACTTTGAAGCATTTTAATCAGGACCGGATGCTGGATTTTGTCTAATGCTTTTTCTTCATCAATGGAGAGGACCATGTGGTTCTCCTCTCTATGCTTCATAATTTGTTCTATGACATTGATTGATTTGTGACTGCTGAACCATCCTTGCAACCCAGGGATAGATCCCACCTGGTCATGGTGGATCATCTTTTGAATGTACTGTTGGATCCTGTGAGCTAGGATCTTGTTGAGAATCTTAGTATCCATATTCATCAGTGATATTGGTCTGAAATTCTCCTTTTGGTGAGGTCCTTTGCCTGGTTTGTGGAGCAGAGTAATGCTGCCTTCATAAAAAGGGTCTGGAAGTTTTCTTTCTGCTTAATTTTTGGAATGAGCTTCAGGAGAAGACATGTTATTTCTTCTATGAAAGTCTGGTAGATTTCTCCTGTGAATCCATCAAGTCCTGGGCTCTTGTTTATTGGGAGGTTTTTGATCACTGCTTCAAACTGGTTACTGGGTAAAAGGATATTCATGTTGTGAATTTCTTCCCGGTTCAATTTTGGGATTATACTTTTCTAAAAATGCATCCATTTCACAAAGGTTGCTTAGCACATTGGCATACAACTGTTTAATTTTTTAAATTATTTTCAGTGTAACCGTATTCAATGTTTTAGCACAACTCCCAGTGTTCCATGCACTCCATACCGTCTCTAATAAGCACCACTTGGATCCCCCAAACTCCCACCCCCACCCATGCAAAGACCTCAGATTCTTTTAGAGTCCATAGTCTCTCATGGTTCACCTCTGCTTCCAATTTCCCTCAAGTCCCTTCTCCTCTCCATCTCCCCTTGTCCTCCATGGTATTGTTTATGCTCCACACTTAAGTAAAACAATATGATAACTGACTCTGTCTGCTTATCTTATTCCACTAAGCATAATCTCTTCCAGTCCCATCCATGTTGCTGCAAAATTTGGGTATTCAACCTTTCTGATGGAGGCATAATACTCCATTGTGTATATGGATTACATCTTCCTTATCCATTCGTCTTTTGAAGTGCATCTTCATTTTTTCCACAGTTTGTTGACCATGGCCATTGCTGCTATAAACATTGGGGTACAGATGACCCTTCGTTTCACTCCATCTGTATCTTTGGGGTAAATACCCAGTAGTGCAATTGCAGGGTCATAGGATAGCTCTGTTTTTAATTTCTTGAGGAATCTCCACACTGTTCTCCAAAGTGGCTGCACCAACTTGCGTTCCCACCAATAGTGTAAGAGGGTTTCCCTTTCTCCACATCCTCTCCAACACATGTTGTTTCCTGTCTTGCTTATTTTGGCTGTTCTAACTGGTGTAAGGTGGTATCTCAATCCGGTTTTAATGTGCATCAGCCTGATGGCTAGTGATGATGAACCTTTTTTTCATGTGTCTGATAGCCATTTGTATGTCTTCATTGGAGAAGTGTCTCTTCATATCTTCTGCCCATTTTTAAAATATGATTGTCTGTTTTGTGTGTGTTGAGTTTGAGGAGTTCTTTATAGGTCCTGGATATCAACCATTTGTCTGTCCTGTCATTTGCAAGTATCTTCTCGCAATCCTTGGGTTGCTCTTTGTTTTGTTGACTATTTCCTTTGCTATGCAGAAGGTTTAGATTTTGATGAAGTCCCAGAAGTTTATTTTGGCTTTTGTTTCCTTTCCCTTTGGAGACATATCTTGAAAGAAGTTGCTGTGGTTGACATCGAAGAGATTACTGCCTATATTCTCCTCTATGATTCTGATGGATTTTGTCTCACATTGAGGTCTTTTATCCATTTTGAGTTTATCTTTGTGTGCGGTGTAAGAGAATGGTCCAGTTTCATTCTTCTACGTATAGTTGCCCAGTTTTTTCTGCACCATTTATTGAAGAGACTGTCTTTTTTCCACTGTATATTTTTTTCTGTTTTGTCTAAGATTATTTGACCATAGAGTTGAGGGTCCATATCAGGGCTCTCTACTCTGTTCCAATGGTCTATATGTCTATTTTTTTGCCAGTACCATGCTGTCTTGGTTATCATAGCTTTGTAGTAAAGCTTAAAATCAGGAAATGTGATTCCCCCATTTGCTTTTTTTTTTTCTTTTCCAATTGATTTATTTTCAGGAAAACAGTACTCATTATTTTTTCACCACACCCAGTGCTCCATGCAATTTGTGCCCTCTATAATGCCCACCACCTGGTACCCAACCTCCCACACCCCCGCCACTTCAAAACCCTAAGATTGTTTTTCAGAGTCCATAGTCTCTCATGGTTCACATCCCCTTCCAATTTCCCCAAACTCCCTTTTCCTCTATAACTCCCCTTGTCCTCCATGCTATTTGTTATGCTCCACACATAACTGGAGCCTTATGATAATTGATTCTCTCTGCTGGACTTATTTCACTCAACAGAATCTCTTCCAGTCCCATTCATGTAGCTACATATGTTAGGTATTCATCCTTTCTGATGGAGGCCTAATACTCCATAGTGTATATGGACCACATATTCCTTATCCATTCGTCCATTGAAGGGCATCTTGGTTCTATCCACTGTTTGGCGACCATGGACATTGCTTCTATAAATTTGGGGGTAGAGATGGCCCTTCTTTTCACTCCATCTGTTTCTTTGGGGGTAAATACCCAGTAGTGCAATTGCAGGGTCTTAGGGAAGTTCTATTTTTAATTTCTTGAGTAATCTCCACACTGTTCTCCAGAGTGGCTGCACCAACTTGCTTTTTCACCATCAGTGTAAGAGGGTTCCCTTTTCTCCACATCCTCTCCAACACATCTTGATTCCTATCTTTCTAAGGCCATTCTAACTGGTGTAAGGTGATATCTCAATGTGGTTTTAATTTGCATCTCCCTGATGGCTAGTGATGACAAACATTTTTTAATGTGTCTGATAGCCATTTGTATGTCTTCATTGGAGAAATGTCTCTTTGTAACTTCTGCCCATTTTTTAATAGGATTATCTTTGTTGTGTGTGTTGAGTTTCAGGAATTCTTTATAGATCCTGGATATCAAGGTTTTGTCAGTACTGTCATTTGCAAATATCTACTCGAATTCCGTGGGTTGCCTCATTGTTTTGTTGACTGTTTCCTTTGCTGTGCAGAAGCTTTTGATCTTTATGAAGTCCCAAACGTTCATCTTCACTTTTTTTGCCTTTGCCTTTGGAGACAAATTTTGAAAGAAGTTGCTATGGCCAATGTTGAAGAGGTTTCTGCCTATGTTCTCCTCCAAGATTCTGATGGATTCCTGCCTCAGGTTGAGGTATTTTATACATTTCGAGTTTCTCTTTGTGTATGGTGTCAGAGAATGGTCGAGTTTCATTCATCTACACAAAGCTGTCCCAATTTTCTCAGGAGCATTTATTGAAAAGGCATTGTTTTTCCTTTGTATATTTTTTCCTGCTTTCTTGAAAATTATTTGACTATAGATTGATGGTCCATATCTGAGCTCTCTACTCTGTTACACTGGTCTAATGGCCTGTTTTTATGCCAGTCCCCTGCTGTCTTGGTGATCACAGCTTTGTAGTAACCCTTGAAACCAGGCAACAGGGTGCACCCAGTTTTGTTCTTTTCTTTTTGGCATTTCCTTAGTAATACGGGATCTCCTCTGATTCCACACCAATTTTAGGCTTGTGTTTGCTCCAGCTCTTTGAAAAATACCGGGGAATTTTGATCAGAATGGCATTAAAAGAATAGATTTCTCTAGGCTGTATAGACTTTTTAAGACTGTTTATTCTTCTGATCCATGAGCATGGAATGGTCTCCCATCTTTATGGTTTTCTTCCATTTATTTCATGAGTGTTCTTTAGTTCCCTGAGTATAGATTGCTTATCACTTTGGTTTGGTTTACTCCCAGGTATCTTATGGTTTTGGAGCTGTAGTAAATGGAATTGATTCTCTAATTTCCCTTTCTGTATTTTCATTGTTAAAGGATAAGAAAACCACTGATTTTTGTACAAAGATTTTGTATCCTCCCGCATTATTGAAGTGCTATATGAGTTCTAGTAATTTTGGGGTGGAGTCTTTTGGGTTTTCCATATAAAGTATGTCATCTGTGAAGAGAGAGTTTCACTTCTTCATTGCCAATTTGGATACATTTTATTTCTCCTTGTTGTCTGATTGCTGTTGCTAGGACTTCAAATACTATGTTGAATAAGAGTGGAGAGAGTGGGCATCCCTGTCATGATCCTTATCTCTAAGGGAAGGCTGTCAGCTTTTACCCATTGAGGATGGTATTCACTGTGGTGTTTTCATAGATACACTTAAGGAAGCTGATGAAGGTTTGCTCTATCCCTACTTTGAAGTGTTTTATTCAGGAACAAAAGCCGGATTTTCTCAAATGTGTTCTTTTCACCAATTGAGATAACCGTGTGGTTTTTCTGTCATCGCTTATTAATTTGATTATGACATTGATTGATTTGCGAATGTTGAACCATCCTTGCAACCCAGGGATAGATCCCACCTGGTCATGGTGGATCATCTTTTGAATATACTGTTGGATCCTATGAGCTTGCATGTTGTTGAGAATCTTAGTATCCATATTCATCAGTGATATTGGTCTGAAATTCTCCTTTTTGGTGAGGTCTTTTCCTGGTGTGGGGATCAGGGTAATGCTGGCTACATAAGAAGAGTCTGGAAGTTTTCTTCTGCTTCAATTTTTGGAAAGATCTTCATGTGAATAGGTGTTATTTCTACTCTGAAAGTTTGGTAGAGATGTCCAGGGAAGCTGTCTGTTCCTGAGCTCTTGTTTTTTGGGAGGTTTTTGATCACTACTTCAATCTCGTTACTGGATAATGGTCTATTCAGGTTCTACATTGCTTACTGGTTCAATTTTGGAATTTTATACTTTCCTAGGAATGCAGCCATTTCACCTAGGTTGCTTAGCTTATTAGCATACAACTGTTCTTTTTTTTTTCTTTTTAATTTCTTTTAAGTGTAACACTATTCTTTGTTTTTCCACCACGGTCAGTGATCTATCTAATCCCTGCCCTCTCTCTTATACATACCAATCGCTTCTGCCAACCTCTCACCCCCCGCTCTTTCAAAGTCCTCATATTGTTTTTCAGAGTCCATAGTCTGATAGTATCATAGTCTTATAGAGGGCACGGATTGCATGAAGCACTGGGCGTGGTGAAAAAATAATGAATACTTTTTTTCTGAGAAAATAAATTAACTAATTAAAAAAAAAAAGATATGTCTCCAAAGGCAAAGGAAACAAAGCGAAAATGATCTTTGGAAATTTGTCAAAATCAAAAGCTTCTGCACAGCAAAGGAAACATTCAAGAAAACAATGGTAAACGATGGAATGGGAGAAAATATTTTCAAACCATTTTTTAACTGGATTATTTGTATTTTGGGGTGTTAAATTGTAGCCATTCCACATATTTTGGACACTATCCCCATACTGCATAGTGCTTTTTTTAATGAATATATTCTCCCTTTCAGTATGTTGTCTTTTTAAAAATTAAATATATTTATTTTCAGCATAACAGTATTCAATATTTTTTTACCACACCCAGTGCTCCATGCAGTCCGTGCCCTCTACAGTACCTACCACCTGGTACCAAACCTCCCACACCCTTATTAATTTTTCCTTGCTCTTCTGCTGTGTGGAAACTTTATTATGTTACAGTCCCAGTTGTTTATTTTTGACTTTATTTCCTTGCCTCAGGAGACAGTCTAGAAAATGTTTGCTTTGCTCCATGTCAGGAAGTTACGGTCTGTGCCCTCTTGGATTTTTATGGTTTCAGGTCTCCCACTGAGGTCTTGAAACTGTTTGGAACTTCTATGTCTGTTTGGCATAATGAAGCAGAGTAATTGCATTCTTCTGTGCATAGCTGTCCAGTTTTCCCAGCAATATAGAGACTGTTCTTTTCCTTTCTATATTCTTGCCTGCTTTGTGGAAGACTAATAGGCCACAGAATTGCGGGTTTATATCTGAGCTTCTATCCTGTTCCCTAGGTCACTGTGTGTATTTTTGTGCCAGTGCCATAGTTAGGATGACCACAGCTATGTAGTATAACCTGAAATCTGGAATTGTGATTCCTCCAGCATTGTTTTTCTTCTCAACATTGCATTGGCTGTTCAGTATCTTTGGTGGCTCCATACAAATTTTTAGGAGTGTTTGCTTGACTTCTTTTTGTTTAACTTAATTCAATGAGCCAACTTATAGGACACCATTAGTGTTATTGGACACTATAACACTTATAGGACAACTTATAGGACACCAACATATAGGACACCTGTAGTGTTCAATAATAGATCAAATGTGTATACTGCCCAGTACTAATTGCATCATGGGTCCTCTTTAAGGCCTACCACCCAGTTGCCCCATCCCCCACGCCACTGCCCTCCAGCAATCCTGAGTTCGTTTCTGTAATGAAGTGTCTCTCGTGGTTTTTCTCCCTATCTGACGACTTCACATTCAGTTCCCCCATTCCCCTATGATCCTCTGTGGTGTTTCTTCCATTTTACATAGGTGGACCAATGTGATGCTTGCTTTTCTCTGATAGCCTTATTTCACTCAGCGTAATACCCACCAGTTCCTTCCAGGTGGATGCAATGGTTAGCCTTCATCCTCTATGTTGGATGAATAATATTCTGTTGTAGATATGAACCACATCTTCTTTATCCATTCATCTGTCCATGGACATCAGCGCTCTGTCCATAGTTTGCCTAGAGTGGATAATGCTATAATGAACACTGGGTGGGGGGGGCGGGATGTCACTATTTTTCACTCAATCTGTATTTTCTTTCGATTTTATTTATTGACTTGACGGAGATAGAGAGAAATCACAAGCAGGCAGATAGGCAGGCGGGGTGGGGGGGAGGGGGAAGCAGACTCCCTTCTGAGCAGACAGCCTTATGTGGAGCTTGATCCCAGGACCCTGAGATCCTGGAGGCTTGAACCACTGAGCCACCCAGATGCCCCACAATCTGTATCTTTGGGTTAAATACCAAGCAGTGCAATTGCTGTGTTGTCTATTTTTAAGTTTGGGATGAAACTCGATAACATGTGGCAGAGTGGTTGTACGAGTGTGCATTGCCACCAGCAGTGTAAGAGTGTTCCCCTCTCACCATGTCCTCGCCAGCATTTTTTTTCCCTGCTTTGATCATTTTAGCCATGCCAGCTGCTGTAAGGTGGTATCTCACTGTGGTTTTAATTTGTATTTTCCTGATGACTATTGCTGTAGAACACTTTTTTGTGTGTCTCTTGGTCACTTGTATGTCCTCTTAGTAGAAAGGTATGTTCGTGTTTTTGCCTATGTCTTCAGCTAGATTAGGGGTAGTCCCAGGATCATGGAAGGTGTGATCTGCTTAGGAATGGAGACCTTCAGAGACATCTGAATTGAAGGCCAGAGTTAAGGAGAGTATCAGGCCCTGGCTCTGTGTTCAGTCTGGTATGAAAATATAAATAAGCAGGGAGTGGTTCAATATGTCATTCAGATTTCTCCTGCTCTAAGTCCTTTCTGCAGCTCCAAAGGGCATGATTTCTGACTTTGTTGTAGGATGAGACTGTACTTCGCTCAGGTGTCCCCATTCCCTGGGGATTTGGAGCCAGGCCTCTGGGTATGGTCCTTTAGGAACCAAACCTAGGGTTAGGATTGGGGCCTAGGATCATGGCAGGTTCAACCTTCCAGCTGTGTGGAAAGACTCCCAGAGGGCTGAGTTGAGGGTGTGGTTTGTATCCAACAGGCCATGGAATGTGGGGGTGGCCTCAGGTGGCCATGAATATTTCTCCTGCTCTGAATCATTTTCGGGGTTCCAAATGCCATGGTTTCCTTCTGGGAGGCAGGCGGATTCCTCTGAAATTGTTCAGGTTTCCCCAATCCCTGGGACTGTGGCGCCAGCCAGGTCTCTGAGGAAATACCCCTGGTACACCACCCGAGGGTCAGGGTTAGGTTCAGGATTTAGGGTCATGGGTTAGGGTTAGGGTAGGGGGTTTTCTAGGGTTAATATGTTTGACTTTAACACAAGATGCCCATGCTTAAATAAGACATTTTCTGAGAGTATTTTACATTGAGTAAATTTAGCATGTAGCCCAAATAGTTATGGAGAAGAACGGAATGTTCCAAAGCAACATTTAAGACAATATTTCCTGACATTTATGTTTTATCATCAAAATAATTAAAAATTGAATTGCTCTGTGACTCTTCTCACAGATGAATTTGCTGGCCATGTCTTTCCGGTCTTGGCCAAAAGCATCTTCTCATTGGGCTTCCTTAATGGGCGCCTCTGAATGGAATGGTTCTCTTAGCCCTTAGCCTGCATTCCTTCCTATTGTTGGTTTATTGATTATATCCTACACTCATTGGAAGCTCCCAGGTGGGACTAGAGCTATACATTTGCACTAAGTAGATACTCCATACATACTTACTAATTCAACAAGTATGGTTTTCTTTTTAATCAAAAATATCCATGTTTTATCAATGATTTTTTTAAACCATTTCAGAATATATTTGGAGAGAGCTATTGCTCCATGACTATACATCTGTCAAGGCTGTGGCTTCATTATGTTCTGCGTCATGCTTCCATGAGCTAACCAGAATGCTCATGACCCATGTATGAAGCTCAACTTCAAACCGTAGGGGTGATTTCTGTGAAACCACTGGGAGGTGTTTGGGGGGCTTACACTGCTGAACACCACATATCATGCAGGGCCAGATGGGACGTGAGCAACCTTTCTTTCCCCAGCTTTTACATCTTCCTCCACCTTCTGTCACCATGTTGCTTTCCCACCAACTGTATCTTTGCAGACAAACTCTGAGATGGCCTATGGCTTGGGACTCCATTGACAACGCAGAGTCTCATTAGAACCAGTGTCAGAGGTTTCTGTGGCACTGACATGACCCTTGTTCCCAGAATAGGTCCCATGAAGAGTCCCATGAGAATCAGTGAGTCCAGCAGAAATATATAGGTGATTGCATCTCTAGCTGAAACCGCTCTGGGGGAACCTGCTGGAGGCCATCTCCAGGCTCAATCTGGCTCTTTCATTGATTTCCCTTATGACCTAGGAGAGTCATTTTATCGGAGTTTGAGGATCATCATTTCTTTTTCTTTTAAGATATTTTTACTAATTAGAGATTGAAACAGAGTGATCACAGGCAGATAGAATGGCAGGCAGAGGCAGAGGGAGAGTCAGGCTCCTTGTCGAGCAAGTAGCCCAATGTGGGACTCGATCCCTGATGCTGGGAAGGCAGCGACTTAAACAAATGAACCACCTAGGCATCCTGAGACTCATCATTTCTAAAATGAGGAAATGTATTTAGATGAATTGATTCATGCAAGACAATTGGATGACCTCCTAGGAAGTTCTGGGCAGTCCTCAAGGTGGGTTCTCTCTCAGGAGTTCCGACTCCCATCGTCCCCACTCCTATTAATTTCCCCCTTTTGACACAATGGCTACTCCTTGTAAATTTCCCAGGGTGACACTGGACTAGCAAGTGTCTTCAGGGTGTGCCCCCATACCATCCGAAGTGGTTGAGAGGCCATGAGCCATTGTGATCCAAAACCCAGGTTTTGGCCCTGCTGCCTTACTTGCACAAAAACAGCAGAGCCTGCGTCAGGCCTTCACTGAGCCATCTGGGTTGGCTTAGTGAGGACCTTGCCCTGGACACTAGCCCCATGACAATGGGAGGGCACTCAGAATCCACAGTTCAGTCATGCAAAGCAACAAGTGATTCTACATCAGGATAAATGATGCAAGGTTTAGTTTTAGAGCAACTATGATAAAATTAGATTTAAATGACAGAGCAGAAAGTAGTTCAACTGTACTCTGTATTATGGCCGTGATGGGAAAAGTGAACGATGGAGTCAAAAAGGGGAATGGGAGTTCCAAGAAGCAGGCTGGGGTCATCCAGGGATAGGGGGTGTCTCGCGGAGGAAGGGACCAGGAGGCTTGTCATGGGTTCCAACAGTGCAGCATCAGGGTGTGCGCCGGGCCTGACCCACGATCCCCAGGGGCACTGGGGGCAGTCTAGCTCCAGAAGACCTACAGAAATGCAAACTGTCCTGTGCAGAGCCTTTCTGGTCTGTCTTCTTGGTTCCTGGGTGTGGCTCTTTCTCTGCTTCTGGAGGCTGTTGATTGTCCTTAGATACCTAAGGGGCTTTTAAAAAAATATAGTCACCAAAGCACTGAGCACATTCCCTGTCCCCAGAAATAGGTCACTAAACATAAATATTGTTTCATCTTAGCTGAGGATCAGGAGCTGGTGCTATATAGGTCCTCAGGATGTAGCATCTGTTGCCCACTGGCCATCACCGCATGACACCCACACCAAGCTCAGCCCATCCTCTGCTCTGCTCAAGGGCAGCAGACAGATGGACCAGGTGCAGGTGGGATTCCCTCCAGGCAGGCATGGCTTGCTTTCGGACAGGTAGAGAAGTGGGCCAGTTCACATGCACAAGATGTGTATTCTTTTGTTTCCTTGGTGTTTGCCTCCCCTGTCCATCATGTTGGTCATGAAGATTTAGCTCCTGGGAGAACTTGGGTTTTCAGATTTCTGTTGACATGTCGAAGTGTAGACCTGAGTTTCCTTTGTTTCCTGTGCTTGTGTTGGAGATGAAGGCGGGAAAAGTCATCATACTCTGAAAGTAGAGTATGAAATATCCAGTGTGCTCTGACTCCCACCCCTCAGGCTTGAAATCCACAGTCAACTACATACTTCATGATCTACACAATCAGCTTTAGGGTCTCCCAGACACATGTGACATGAAATCGTACTGAAAGATGATTCCCGAACTTTTGCCTTGCAGTTTAGGGAGAGATTAGGGACACTGCCCCTCGCCTGCACTGTTTTTTCTGGTCTAGCAAATGCCCAGTCACACTGCCACATGTAGCCACCCAAGGGCACAGCTGCCACATCCTCCCGGAGCACTTCCAGTTCTCCTGACCTCCATTCTGGCCAACCCAGCACACCCACAGTCCTCCTGAGTGTCCCATGTCATGGTACATGTCACACAAGGCTGTCAGTTTTTGTCTCTCGGTCTGTTCTTCATGCTTGGAATAGATTTCTCTCCCAGGTGCCTGGCTGGATAGCAGGCCCATTAATTATTTCAGAATCTTTTGTCCTGGAACAGCAGGCGTCCTTTAAATCCGGACGGGCAGGGGGAATCTCTGTCCCTCTGTGTGACCCCAGCCTCAGAGGGATCTAGTGTCCAGGACAAGGGATTTGGGAGTCCTCCCAGATGAAGTTTGTTCTGTGAAGGTGGCTTCCTTCCAGGATCATTATGGAACCACATGGCATGGACATTCTGGGAGACAAAAAGCATGCTTCTGTATTGTATTCTCTTTGTACGCTGTAGCTACCAGAGAGGATACTTGTGGTAAAGGATACTGGGGATGAAAGTCTGAAAACCCAAGCTAGGGTTAGGGTTAGGGTTAGGGTTAGGGCGTAAGGCATGGCATGCCCAACCTATAGAGCTTGAAATGATCTCCCCAGTACCTGAAGTTAGGGGGGAGTTTCACGTGGTCACTCAAGCTGTAGATTATGTCCACAGAAGCCGCTGAATGTGGGGGTAGCCTCATTGGTCCATGGTATTTTTTCCCACTGTAGGGTTTTAGCACATGTAAAAATAGCAAGGTTTTATTCTGGGGGTCAGGAGGACTCCTAGTTTATGGCTCAGGGGCCCTCCATATGGAGGCATTCAAGAGCAGGGCTCTGGGTATGGATGCCTGAAAACCAAATCTTGGGTTAAGATTAGGGCCTAGGTACATGCAAACCTGATCTGCAAGCTCTGCAGTGAGCTCTCCAAGGGACTGAATTGAAAAGGGGGCTCAGACTGAGGGTCACGATATGGGTTTATGTCCAGGTCAGACTCTGAAGTGCGTGGCCTCAGGGACCATAAAGGTTTCTCCTACTCTGAGGGTTTTACACAGCTCCAAATTACAAGATTTCCTCCTGGGGGACATGGGTCAGGACGAGTTGTGTTTTGTGTCTCAGAGGTCCTCCACATGGAGGGATTCTAGACCAGGTCTCCGGGGACAGATGTCTGAAAATCCAAGCTAGGATTAGGATTAGGGCCGAGGCACATGCCAAATCCAAACTGCTGGCTCTGGGGCTAGCTACCTGGGTGGATGACTATTGGTTGGGGCTGTACCAGAATGTATTAGGTCCAATGCTGGCTTCCATAAATGGGGGTGGCCTCGGCAGCCACGCAGGTTTCTTTTAATCTGTGCACTTGTGCAGCTCTATAGAACACAGTTTTCTCTGGAGGGCAGGCAGAGTCCCTTGGTGTGGCTCTGGAGTCCCCAATCTGGAGGGCTTGTGGGGCATGACTCTGGGGACGGAAGTTGGAAAATGCAAGCTAGGGTTTCGGTTGGGGCCTAAGGCATGGCAGACCTGATCTTAAAATTCTGAGGAGAGCTCCTTGGGATCTGAATATAGAGGACTAGTCAGGCGGTCGATCAGGCTGGAATTTGTATCCATGAGGGTTTCAGAATGTGGGGCTTGCCTCATGGAGCCATAGATGTTTATCCCGCTCTGGCGGTTTTAAGCAGGGACAAAGAGCAAGGTATCCTTCTAGAGGACAGTAGGAGTCCCATTTTATGGCTCAGGGGTTCTCCATATGGAAGGATTGGAGACTAGGCCTATGGGTATGGATGCCTGAAAGCCAATTTAGACCTAGGATTAAGGCCTAGCGGCATGCCAGGACCAATCTGCTGGCTCTGTTGCAAGCTACCCAGGGGGCTGAATTGAAAATGGGGCCCAGGCTCAGGGTCACAATATGGATTTGTGTCCAATGTGGCCTCTGAACTAGGGGACAACCTCAGGGGCCATGCATATTTCTCCTAATCTGGGCTTTTTTTGCAGCTCCATAGGACATAGTTTCCTTTTGGATGGCAGGCAGAATCTAGTGGTGCGGCTTCAGAGTCCCCATTCTTAAGGCCTTGTGGGCCAAGAGTTTGGAGACAGAAGTCTGAAAACCCAAACTAACGTTTGAGTTAGGGCGTAGGGCATGACTCTCTGATCTGCAGATGCTGAGGCAAGCTCCCGGGGTTCTGATATAGGGGCAAGTGTGAGCCTGGAGTTTGTGTCTATGAGGTCTGCTGAATGTTGGGGTGGCCTCATGGGGCCATATAGTTTTCTCCTTCTCTGGGGTTTATGTTCACCTGCAAAAAGCAAGGTCCCTTCTGGTGTACAGGAGTCCTGTTTTATGGTTCAGGTGTGTGCCATATGGAGGGATATGAGGTGGGCTCTGGGTATGGATGCCTGCATCCCCAATCTAGGTTTAGGATTAAGGTCTAGGGGCATTGCAGGTCCTATCTGCTGGCTCTGGGACCACCTACCTGGGTGACTGACTGGAGGTCAGGGCTCAAGGTAAATGTCAGAATGTGTTTTACTGTCGAGGGATGGCCTCCTTAAATGGGGTTAGAATCAGGAGCGTTCAGGTTTCTCCTAAACTGGGATTCTGTGCAGTTCCATATGCCATGGTTTCCTTCTGGAGGGCAGGAAGAGTCCTGTGGTGTGGCTCCAGAGATCCCAAACTAGAGTGCTTGTGGTTCAGGACTCTGGGGACGGAAGTTTGAAACCCAAGCTAAGATTATGATTAGGGCCTAGGACATTGCAGTCCCAATCTGCAGAAGCTGAGGCGAGGTCCCAGAATCTCAAATAGGGCAAGTGTCAAGCAGTTGCTCAGGCTGAAATTTGTTTCTATGAGGGCTGAAAAATGTGAGGGTGGTCTCATAGGGCCATGGAGGTTTCTCCTGCTCTAGAGGGTTTTGTGCAGCTGCAAAGAGGAAGCACTCCTTCTGGGGTACAGGCAAAGTCCTCTTTTATGGCTCAGGGGTTCCCACTATGGAGGGATTTGAGAGCAGGGCTCTGGATATAGATGCTGGAAAATCCAACCTAGGGTTAGGATTAAGGCATAGGGACATGGCAGGCCTGATCTGTTGGTTCTGTAGCAAGCTAACCAGGGTTCGGGGCCCTGAGTTGAGAATGAAGCTCAGGCTGAGGGTCACAATGCGGGTATGTGCCCAGTACGGCCTCTGAATGTGAAGGTCACCTCAGGGTCATGCAGGATTCCTCTATTCTGAGGGATTTACATGGCTCCTAATAGCAAGGTTTCCTTTTGTGGGGGCAGGAGGAGTTCTGTTTTGTGGCCCATGGGCCGCCTGTATGGAGGGAATCAAGACCAGGCCTCTAGGGACAGATGCCTGATAACAAAAGATAGGGTTAGGATTAGGCCCCAGGGGCATGACAGGTAGGATCTGCTGACTCTGGGGCCAGCTACCTGGGTGGCTGACTGGAGTTCAGGTCTCAAGCTGAGTGTAAGAATGTGCATTACTATCCAGGGATGGCCTCCATAGATGAGGGTGGTCTCAGAGTTTGTGCAGTTTTTTCCTAATCTGTGGGCTTTTTCAGCTTCTTCGGGCTTTGTTTCCCTCAAGAGGGAAGGCAGAAGTTCTTTGGTGTTGCTACACAATCCCCAATGTCGAGGGTTTGTCAGTCAGGACTCTGGTGATGGAAGACTGAAAACTCAAGGTAGGGTGAGAGTTAGGGCCTAGGGCATGGCAGGCCTGATCTGTACATGCTGACATGAGCTCCCCAGGACCTGGAGTTGGGGCAAGTGTCAGGTGGTTGCTCAGGGTAGCGTTTGTGAACATGAGGGCCACCGAATGTGGGGCTGGCCTCATGGACCCATGAAGGTTTCTCCCCCTCTGGGCATTTTGTGCAGCTCCAAATACCGAGGTTTCCTTCTGGGGGACAGGAGCAGTCCTGTTTTATGGCTCAAGGGATATACAATTTGGAGGGATTCGAGACCAGCTCTCTGGGTATGGATGCCTGAAAACCCAACGGAGGGTTAGCTTTAGGGTCTAGGGACATGTAAGGCTCAATCTGCTGGCTCTGGTGAGAGCTACCAAGGAAAGCAGCTCAGATGAGGGTCACAGTGTGGTTTTGTGTCCAGGATGGTATCCAAAAGTGGGGGTGCCCTCAGGAGCCATGCAGCTTTCTTTTCCTCTGAGGGTTTTACACAGCTCCAAATAGCAAGGTTTCTTGCTGGATGGCAGGAGGAGTTTTGTGTTGTGACTCAGGGGTCCTCCATATGGATGGATTCGAGACCAGCCATCTGAGTATGAATGCTTGAAAACCCAATAGCTTTAGGGTTTAGGAGCATGGCAGATCTGATTGGCTGGTGATGGGGCCAGCTACCAGGGACACTGAGTGGAGGTCAATGCTCAAGCTGAGTGTCAGAATGCGTATCATGGTCCAGGGATGGTCTCTGTAAATGGGGTGGCCTCGGGAGCCGTGCGGTTTTCTTTTAATATGGGGGGTTTGTGCAACTCCATAGGGCATGGTTTCCTTCTGGATGGCAGGCAGAGTCCTGTTTTGTGGCTCCAGACTCCCCGGTCTGGAGGCCATGTGGGCCAGGACTCTGGGGACGGAAGATTGAAAACCAAAGCCAGGGTGAAGGTCAGGTCCTAGGGCATGGAAGGCTCGGTCTGCAGAAGCTGAGGCAAACTGCACAGGATGTGCAGTTAGGATGCATGGACGGCAGTCACTTAGGCTGCTGTTTGGGTCCATGAGGGATGCCGAAAGTGAGGGCTGCCTCATGAAGCCAAGGATGTTTCTCCCACTCTGGGGGTTCTGTGCAGCTCCAAATAGCAAGGTTTCCTCCTGGGGGACAGAGGAGTCCTGTTTTATAGCTCGGGGGTCCCACAATTCAGGGATTTGAGACCATGGCGCTAGGTATGGATGCCTGAAAACCCAACCGAGGTTTAGATTTAGGGCCTAGAGGCATGGCAGACCTGATCTGCTTGCTCTGGGGTGAGCTACCCATGGGAATGAGTTGAATACTGGGCTTAGGTTGAGAGTCACAATGTGGATTTGTGCCCAGGACAGCCTCTGAATGTGGGGGTGACCTCAGGGGACATGTAGGTTTCTCCTACGCTGAGGGTTTTACACAGCTCTAAATGTTAAGGTTTCCTTTGGGGGGGGCAGGGCGAGCTCTGATTTGTGGCTCAGGCATTCCCATATGGAGGGATTGGAGACTAGGGCTCTAGGGACAGATGCCCGAAAACACGTGCTAGGTTTAGGGTTTGGGCATTGGGCATGGCAGGCGTGATCTTCAGATGCTGAGGTGAGCCCCCTGGGATGTGAAGTTAGGGAGAATGTCAGGTGTTTGCTCAGGCTATAGTTTGTGTTCATGAAAGGCACTGAATGTGGGGTTGTGTTAATGGGGTCTTGGAGAAATCTCCCACTCTGGTTTTTGTTTTGTTTTGTTTTGTTTTGTTTTGCTTTTTGTTTTTGTTTTTGTTTTGTAGCTCCAAATAGCAAAGTTTCATTCTGGGAGACAGGATATGTCCTGAATTCTGGCTCAATTATCCCCCATGTGGATATACTGAGAACAGGGCTCTGGGTATGGATAACTGAATTCCCAACTTAGGGTTAAGTAAGGCCTATGGTCATGGCAGCCTTGATCTACTGGTTCTAGGGTGAGCTACAGAAAGGGTTGATTTGATGGGCGCATCCCAGGCTGTGCCAGACTGTATTAGTGACAGTGGTGGCCTACAAATGCGGGGTGGAATTGGAGGTAGTGCATGTTTCTCCTAATCTGGGGGCAGTGCATCTTCATATGGCAGGGTTTCCTTCTGGAGGGCAGGCAAAGTCTTGTGGTGTGGCTCAGAGTCCCCAGTCTGGAGGGCTTGTGGATCAGGACTCTGGGGAAGAAGTCTGAAAATCCAAGCGAGGGATAGGGTTAAGGCTTAGGGATGGCAGGCCTGATATGTAGATGCTGAGGTTAGCTCCCTGGGATCTGAAATTAGGTCACATGTCAGGTGGTCACTCAGGCTTGAGTTTATGTCCATATGGAACTGGCCAAATGGGGCCATGGAAATTTCTCCCGTTCTATGGGTTTTGTGTAGTTCCAAATAGCACGGTTTCATTCTGGAGGAAAGAAGGAGTAGTGTTTATGTCTCAGCGGTCCCCTGTATGGAAGTATTTGAGAGACGAGCACTGGGTATGAATGCCTAAAAATCCCATGGACGCCTGAAAACCCTGGAGTTAGAATTGCAGCCTAGAGGTATGGCAGACCTGATCTGCTGTCTCTGAGGTGAGATACCCAAGAGGATAATTTGAGGAGCACATGCTGTGCCAGAATGCACGTTAGTGTCCAGGTTGGCTTAAAATCGAGGGTTGGAATTGAGAGCCTTGCAGCTTTCTCCTAAACAGGAGTTTCTGTGCAATTCCATAGGACATGGTATCCTTCTGCAGGGCAGGCAGAGTCCTGTGGTGTTTCTCCAGGGTCCCAAATCTGGAGAGCTTTTGGGCAAAACTCTTGGGATAAAAGTCTGAATACCCAACCTAGGTTTAGGGTTAGGGACTAGGGCATGGCAGGCCTGACATGCAGATGCTTAGAAGCGCTCCCGGGATTTCAACTTAAGGCGAGTGTCAGGTGGTCACTCAGGCGGGAGTTGATGTCCATGAGGGACACCAAATACTGGGGCTGGCCTCATGGGGCCATGGATGTTCCTCCTGCTCCAGGGAGTTTGCACAGCTCCAAATAGCAAGATTTCCTTCTGGGGGACAGGAGGAGCCGTGTTTTCAGCATCAGGGGTACACCATGTTGAGGGATTCGAGTGCAGGGTTCCAGGTATGGATGCCGGAAAACCCAGCCTATTGCTGGCTTAGAGCCTAGGGCATTGGCAGGCCAGATATGTTGGCTTTCAGGCGAGCTCCTCAGAGGGATGAGTTGACAACCAGGCTTAGGCTGAGGGTCACAATGCGGGTTTGTGTCCAGAACCGGCTCTGAAAGTGGGGGTGGCCTCAGGAGCTATGTTAGTTTCCCTTCTCTGAGGGTTCTGCACAACTCCAAATAGGAAGGTTTCCTTCTGGGGAACAGGAGGAGTTCTGTTTTATGGCTAAGGGGGTCCCACATGTGGACGTATTTGAGACCAGGCCTTGGGGACAGATGCCTGAAAACAGAAGCTAGGGTAAGGATAGGACTAGTGGCATGAAAGGTCTAATCTTCTGGCTCTGGGACAAGCTACTTGGGTGGCTGACTGGAGGACGAGGCTCAAACTCTGTGTCCGAATGTGAATCACTATCCAGGGATGACCTCCATAAATGGGGGTGGCCTTGGGGACCATGCAGGTTTCTCCTAAACTGGGAGTTTTGTGCAGATCCATAGGGCATGGTTAACTTATGGAAGGCATTGCTGAGTGCTGTGATGTGGCTCCAGAGTCCCCAGTCTGGAGGGCTTGGAGGCCGGGCATCTTGGGATGGAAGCCTGAAAACCCAAGCTAGGGTTAGGGTTGGGGCCTAGAGACATGGCATGACTGATCTCTCAGAACTGAGGAGGGCTCCCTGAAGGGCGGAGTTGAGGGCGGGAATCAGGCGGCAGATCAGAGTCTTGAGGTTTTGGGTCCATGGGGTTAGATGCTGGTATTGGCGTCTGGGGGTATGCATGTTTCTCCCGCTCTTAGGTTTCTGTACAGCTCTAAATGGCACCATTTCTCCCTAGGTGGCCAGCGGAGTGCCCGCATGAATCTCAGGCATCTGCAATATGCAGGACTTTGGTGCTTACCCTCTGCACAACACGCCTAGGTTAAGGATTAGGGCCTGCAGCGTTACAGGCCCAATCTGCCAGCACTGAGTCTGGCTCCTCTCAGGGCTGAGTGGAGGCCATTTCTCCAGCCCTGTGGCGGAATCCGGCTTTATGGCTGGGGACTGCTGATGGTTGGGGGACATGGAGATTGCTCCTGCTCTGAGAGTTATGCACATCTCCTATGGGAACTGTTTACTCCTGGGAAGCAGCCAGAGTCCTGGTGTGTGGCTCAGGTGTCCCCAATCTGAAGGGCTTGGGGGCCAGTTCTGTGGGGACAGAATTCTGAAAAGTCAACATAGGGTTACGGCATGGGGCATGGCTGATCCAATCTGCTGGTGCTGAGGCAGGTTCCCTGACAGGCTGAGTTGAGGATGGGGGTCAAGCGGCATGTCAGACTCTGGATTTTTTTGTTGTGTGGGCCATCTGCGGTGAGGGTGGCCTCAGGAATCCATGCGGGTCTCTCACGGTCTGAGGGTTCAGGAAAGCTCCAAATGAAAGGGTTTCCCTTCGATGCCAGACAGAGTCCTTAGGTGTGGCTCATGGTTCCTAATCTGGAGTGCTTGTTGGCAAGGTCTCTGGGCACGGAAGCCTGAAAACACAAACTGGGGTTTGGCTTAGGACTTAGGAGTATCCAAGCCTCATCTTCCAGCCCTGAGGTGAGAACCCTGGGGTTTGAGTCGAGCCCAGGAATCCGGAAACACGTCAGGCTGTGAGTTTGTGACTGGGGGTTGGTGCTGTGGTTGGGGATGTCCTCAGGGAGGCATGCATGTTGCTCCATGTGGGTTGTTCCTAGGGTTCTGCATAGCTTAGAATGGCACGCTTTTCTTCTGGATTGCAGACAGACTCGTTGGGTGTGATCTAGAGTTCCTAAACTGGAGGGGCAGTGCCAATGTGGCTTTAGACCTGTGGAGGGTTTGGGAGCTGCATTAGGAGTTCCTGGAAGGCTCAGCAGTGCCAATAACGCCACTGCAGTGAGAGGTGAGCTGTGGTGCGAGAGAGCGTAGTAAGGGTGGCAATGCTGCTTGCCATCACTGGAGGCACTGGAGGCACTGGAGGCAGTGCCGAGCTGCTGTGGGAAACACACCAGAAGAAGAGTCTGTGCAGCTTGCTGGCTCTGAGGGCAGTGGTGAGGTGCTGGGTGAGAAACCCTGAAACTTGAGGCACTGCAGCTTGTTTTTATAGGATGTAGTGCTGAGCTGAAGACTCTCTGTTTCCCCAGTCTCAAGAGTGGTGGTAACAACCGCTGGAGCCGGGCCCCCACTCAGCATTGTGAAACATTGCCCCAGGTTTGATGGTAATGTGCTGTCAGGATAGTTCCGGAGGGTCCTCCTGGTGGGTGTCTGCAGCCAGGGAGAGCCAAACCCGTTTCATGGTGCCTTTGGAACCAAAGACTTGAGTGTCTACTTAGAAGAGTCTATTTGCTTCTCAAAAAGGACAAGGGCATTGGCCGGCTTGAGAAGGAAGTGAAAGAACACTTAAGAATCAAGCATGTGTCTCTCCTTCCTCCTCCCAGGAATCAGAGCAGGTGTGTAGGCTTTAGGTGGGAGGTGCCTACTTATCCGCACCTGACGACCCTTCTTCACTCTTGTTCCATGAGACGTGAAGTTTGGAAATCAGCGTCTGAATCCATCATGCAGCTTGTCCCAGGACGTCAGCATTCAGAGAAAAGAGCAGGCCGGTGGGGCACAGTGGCACATCCATGCCACCATGGGAGGTTAAATTTCTCTTTCACCCCAAACATCCTGGATTTTCACTCCTCTCCAATGGAGCCAAAAAGTCACATGAGCGCAGCTGTCAGAAATGGAGAGTGGGTGCTAGGGTTCCTGAGTTTCCTTGCAGGGAGCACCTGGCAGGGGATCTCATTTTCTCTGTTGGCTTCTGGCTTACACGGTATTTGGAACATCTCTTTATAATCAAATCCCCTGGATTCAAAGGGGGAAGATGAGATGAAGTTGGTGTGTGTTTGAAACATAGACCTCATTCCTTCATCTATCTGTGTTGATTCCATGGGTCCTAGGCTGTGGTGGAATGGCCAGCATCTAGAGTTAGGTGAATGTTTGTGGTCAGAGAGAAGCTTGGATGATGGCTTCTCCTTTGTCCATCATGATGTATCCTAAGGGATTCATGTTTTTTATCCAAAGAGTTCCAAGGAGGGCAGAGGGAAAATTCAAAAGGATTCCAAGGAGCCTTGGATGATTGAAAAGAGAAGCTTGGCTGTCTAGTTTCACTCAGTGGACCATTTAGAGAGTTGGACATGGCATCCTTTCTCTGCAGTTTCATGGGTGGTGAAGTCAGGAGAGTCTTTGGTAATTCCCCTGGATAGAGGCATTCTGATGGCCTCACAGGGCATGGCATCAGGAACCCTGGGTTGAATTTCTGGGGTTGATTGCTGGACGCTGGGTGAGTCATGTTATCCCCAAGGTTTTTTGTTTCCTCCTTAGGAAATTTCTGGCAGGGAATGTTCTGCTTCCAGCAAAACCCTCCTGTACTGTCAGTGGGCATGCGGGTTGTTGAAGCCATTCTAGAAAAGAGCATCATGGTTCCTTTGAAAGCTAAGAACTGAACAACCCTAGAATCCAGCAGTTGCCCTCCTAGGTATCTCCCTATAAGGGAGGGTACACACTGTGATGAGCTCTGGGTGTTCTGTGCAGGTGAGGAATCACAAAATCCTACCGCTGAAGCAAAGGAATGAACACTGCATGGAAACATATTGGAACTGAAATAAAGGAAGGAAAGAAGAAGACCATGTTCTACTTCATGAAGAGCGAGGTAAAAATGGAGTGATTTTTCTTCTCCTTTTCTGCCAATGATCATTTTCAAAAACACTGTGGTGGGATACACTAGTTTCTGATTGCATAAGGAGCCCTCAGAAAGGAAAAATTTAGACCTCAGAACATGTCCATGTTCCATTGATATGTTCCTTCCAGTTTGCAGGTACAATGGTAAGTGGAGAGAAATAGGGCAGACAAGGAAAGGAGGTGCTTAACATTCAGGAGGCTTTCCCCTGTTTCTTTCTTTTTTAAAAGATTTTATTTTTATATATTTGGCAGAGATCACAAATAGGCAGAGAGAGGGGGGGGGAGGGAAGGAGGCTCTAGACTGATCAGAGAACCCGAAGCAGGGCTGGATCCCAGGACCTTGGGATCATGACCTGAGCTTAAGTCAGAGGCTTTAACCCACTGAGTCACCCAGGCTCCCCATCCTTCCCCCTTTCTCAAGAAAGCCCTGGGCCAGTTTATGTTGAGAAGATGGAGAGGGGATCCCAGCTTTGCAGCAGGCAGGGTAGTTCCAGGTCTTCCTAGAGCTGACAGGGTTCACTGAGGAGAGCTGAGCTGTGGGTGTGACAGGTCCGAACTGCTGGTCCAGAGGCGGGATCTCTGAGGAGCTGCATTGAAGATGGGGTTCAGGTGGCGTTCGAGGCTAGGGGTGGCTGAAGATCATAGGGGAGTACTCATGGGGACACACAGGTTTCTCTCTTTCTGACAGTTCCTTGCAGGTCCAAACAGACTGGTTACCTTCTAGGTGGCAGGTGGACTCCTATGGTGTGACTCTAGGGTTCCCAACCCAGAGTGCTTGCTGAACAGACCCCTGTAGAAGGAAGCCTGAAAATGCAACTTAGGGTTAGGGTAATGGCCTTGGGGAATTGCAGCTCTGATCCACCAGCGCTGATTCAGATTCCCCTCAGGGTTGAGTTGAGGGAGCTCATCCTGCAGTGTGGCAGAATCGGGGTTTCTGGCCAGGGGAGCTACTGATGTTGAGAGTATTTTAGAAGGGTGTGCATGTTTCTTCCTCTCTGAGGGCACTTCAGAGCTCCAGATGGCACAGTCTCCCCCCGCATGGCAGTCGGATTCTTGGGTTTTCACAGCGGGGTCCTTAATCTGGGGAGTTTGGGGGCCAGGCCTCTTGAATTAGAAGCCTGAAAACAGAAACTAGAGCTATGGTAGGGCCTCAGGGCAAGGCAGGCTTGAACTGCTGGTGCTGAGGCAGGTTTTCCAGTGGGCTGACGTCAGGCTGGGCATCAGGCATATCAGATTCCAAGTTTGTGTCTAGGGAGGCTATAGAAACTGGGAGCATCCTCAGAGTTGCATGCAAGTTTCTCCCAGTCTGAGGGTTCTGCTAAGCTCCAAAGGGCACAGTTTCCTCATGAGTGTGGGGCGCAGCCCTTGGGTGTCACTGAGGCGTGCTTTCTGCCACTGTGAGTCTCACAGGTGCCCATCATCAGGCTTAGGGAAAAGACCTCTGGACATGGAAGCCTGTACACCCACATAGGGTTAGTGTTAGGGCCTTTGGGCACGGCAGGCCCAATGTACTGGTGCTGATGCGGGCTCTCCACATGGCTGAGTCCAGGCCATACATCTGAAGGCACAGCAGAATCTGGTTTTATGGCCATAAGGCCTCTCATGTTGAGGGAGGCTTTAGGGGGGCTTTCAGGTTTCTCCCTGTCTGAGAGTTTGGTGCAGCCCCAAACCACAAGAAGTCTGCCCACGTGGTCAGTGGAGTCACATGGTGTCACTCTGCTGTCCTTAATCTTGGGGATGTGGGAGCCAGGTCTCTTTGGATAGAAACCTAAAAACCCAAATTAGGGTTATGGTAAGGGCCTAGGGTCATGGCAGGTCTGAACTTTTCTTGCTGAGGTTGGGTCCCTGGTGTGCTGAGTTGAGAACAGGCACCAGGCAGGGTGTTCGATTCCGGGTTTGAGTCAAGGGGTTGAACAATGCTGGGTGTGGCCTTGGGGGGGCATGCAGGTTTCATAGCTCTGAAGAATGTGTGCACCTCCCAATGGCACTACTGTACCCTAGGAACCAGGGGAGTGCCAGAGTGAGTCTCAGGCATCCCCAATCTGGGGGGTGTGGGTGCCAGGCCTCAGGGTAGGGAAGCTTGTATACCCCACCTAGTGTTCGGGTTAGAACCTAGGGACATGGCAGGCCCAATTTGGCAACGCTGAAATTGGCTCCCATCGAGGCAGAGTTTAGGACATTCATCTGGCCACCTGAAGAATCAGGGTTTGTCTCTGGGGGGCCACTGATGGTAGGAGTGGCTTTAGGGGGACATGCAGGTTTCTGCCCCTCTGAAGGTTCAGCGCAGCTCCAAGTGGCATGGGTTCCATCCATGTGGAGGGCGGATTCCTGAGGTGTTGCTCAGGGGTCCTTAATTCAGGGGGCCTGGGGGTCAGGCCCCTTGGAATGGAAGCCCGAAAACCCAAAGAAAGGTTTGAGTTAGGGCCTTGGAACATTGCAGCCCATATATACTGAATCTGAGGGGGCCTGCCCACAGGGATGAATTGGGGACACACCTCTTCCATCACAAGTATATGCCTTTATGGCCGAGGGGGGGCATGATGGTCAGGGAAGCTTTATGGGTGCAAGCAGGTTTCACCCCCTTGGAGGGCTTGACACAACTCCAATCAGCATGAATCCCTACCGCGTGGCAGGTGGAGTGGTGGGGTGTCACTCAGACCTCCTTTATCTGAGGGGATTAGGGGCCAGGAGCCTTAGAATGGAAGCATGAATAATGAAACTACAGTTTATTTAGAGCCTAGGGGCATGGTATGTCAGATCTTCTGGGACCGAGGCAGTCACCCAGGGCTCAGTAGGGAGAGTCATTGGCCTTGCATCCGCTGGCTTGTGGAGGGCTTTCCCCGAGTTCTTGCCAAGCTCACTGAGGACAGGACTCTAGAAAAGGCCGTGTTCAGGCAGACATGAGCTGCACAAAGTGAGGTCTCCAGGGAATTTCCTGCCAATTCTCATGAGCATTCTACCTAAACCCATATGGTGAGAATAGGCTGGCATTAATGGGTTATTTGGACCACCCGTCTCTGGTGGACTATAGTTGTTTCTTGCACAGTGCATGCGTAGCCATCAGGAAAACATGCAGACTATGCTGCTGATGGTGTGGAAAGGCCTTGTTGAGGGGAGGGCAGGCATGGGTCTCCACATACAATGGTTGACTCAGGCTCCAAAAGCCATGGTTTGCAAATAGGTGGCAAGAGGACTAATGGGGTGGGTTTCAGATTTCCTGCAGTGGAGGGTTCGAGAGACAGGACCCTGCGAAGGTAAGACTGAAAACTAGGTGAGGGTTGGGACCAAGGAATAGGGGCATGGCAGACCCCAACTCCCAGCTCCAGGGAGGGAATCCACGGTTGCCAAGGAGCAGGAGGCATTGGCCTCATCTCCCACTGATTCAGAGGGCTTTTTGGCAGGGTCCGAGTCATGACAACATGGGATCCTGGGCGAGGCCCAACAGGCGGCCCTGCAGACATGTGTCACCCGAATCGAGAATGCAGGGTGTTTTCCGGCCAAATATCAAGAACGTTTTGCCCAAATCTGGATCAATTTGGGCAGAACACTCATCAGAATTGCCCGGGGTTGGGCAGCCCTGAGGACCGACCTGTCCCCATGACCGTGGGCCCTTCCTCAGGCGGGGCATGTCGCAGTCATCCAGTAAAGGCAGTGAGACGATGAGGGCCACTCAGGGGCCCTAGTGCAGGGGACATTTCCCGGAGCAGAATGAGGAAGAGGTTGTGGCATCCATCTCTGACTTTTCCAGCCACTGGGGCACCGATGCTTGGGAGTGGCCTCAGTGGGGGCATGAAGATTTCTCTGCCCCCAAGGTATTTCCAAAGTTCTAAAAGGCACTATTTCCACCTGGGTGGCAGGTGGATATGTGGCATGGAACTCAGGGTTTCCAATTGGAGGGCCCGAGGGAGAGGATCCTGGAAACAGAAGGCCAAGAAAGCAGGCAAGGGGTAATTCCTGGGCCACGGGGCTGTACCAGTCGAATTGGACAGTGCAATGGAGGGAACCCCCAGAGGTTAAGGAGCAGGAGGTGTCAGATTCAACTGAACCGGACTCACGGAGGGCTTTCTGGCCGGGTTCAGACGTAACATTCGGGATCCCAGGCCAGGCCCAGGCGACAGCCCTGCAGACGTGTGGTGCCCAAAGCTTGTTTGCCGGGCATTTTCCAGCCAGTTCTCTTGAGCATTCTGCTCTAATTGGGATCGAATTGGGCAGAATATTCGTGAGAATTGGCCGGCGATAGGCAACCCTGCACATTGCCCCGTTCCCCATGGCTGAAGGCCCTTTCTCGCTCAGGGCATGTCGCAGCCACCCAGAAAACGCGCCGAGACATAGCGACCCACCCGGGGACCCCGGCGGAGGGGAGTGTTACAGGAGTAAAGTTGAGGGAGCGTTTGTTGCGGGGCGTCTGCACCCGACTCTTTGGGTGACTTGGGAGCCCAAGGATGGGTCTGGCGTCAGTGGAGGCAGGAAAGTATGTCTCGCTCAGAGGCTTGTCTGCAGCTCTGAAAGGCACCTTGACATAGGATCTTAGGATTCTCGTGGTGCAGGACTCAGGCTTTCCCAGTTGGGGCACCGAGGGACAGGACCCAGGAAACAGAAGGTTGAGCAAGCAGGCGAGGGCTTGTGCTTGGGCATCAGGGCTGTCCCAGACCCATGGGCCAGCGCAAGGGAGGGTACCCCTGGAGGCTGAGGAGCAGGAGGCATCTGCTTGGCCTGTGCCAGACTCAGAAGACGTTTCAGCAGAGTTCGACGTGACGACTGGGGATGACGGCCGATACCTACAGGGCTGCCCTGCAGACTTTCGGCGCCAAAAGTGACTTAGCCAGGCCTTTTCCATCCAATACTCACGAGCGTTCTGCCCAAACCAATCCCGGTTGGTCAGAACGCTCATGAGGATTGGCTGGTGTTGGATTGCCCTCTGGACCACCCTTCTCCCCGTGGCTGAGGGCCCTTTCTCGCTGGGGGCATGTCACAGCTACCAGGAAAATGCACCGAGACAAGGCCCACCTGGGGGCCTTGGTGTAGGGGAGCGTTGCTGAAGCAGAGTTGAGGGACGGGTGGTGGCTGGGCTCATGATGCCAGGCCATGCCCAGGGAGCTGCCGTGCAGAAACGCGGTGCCCGAAGTGAGTTGGCCTGGCGTTTTCGTGCCAATTCTCACGAGCATTCTGCCCAAACCGGGATGGGTTTGGACAGAACGCTCGTGAGAATTGGCTGACATTGGGCAGCCCTGCGGACCACTCTACTCCACATGGCCGAGGGCCCTTTCTTGCTCGGGGCATGTCACAGTGACCCAGAAAACTTGCCGAGACGATGTGTCCCATCCAGGGGCACTGGCCCATGGGAGCATTCCTGGAGTAGAGTTGAGGGTTGTGGAGGCATGGCACGGGACTCCTTGTTCCCCAGGTGGAGGCCCGGAGGGACAGGCCCCTGGAAACCAAATGCAGGGAAAGCAGGTGAGGTTTCATGTCCGGGCCTAGTGGCAGGAGTAGCCCCATAGACAGCTCCAGGGAGGGTACCCCCGGAAGCTGAGGAGCAAGAGGCATCAGCGTCGCTGGAGCCTGCCATCTGGAGGGTTTTCTGGCGGGGTTCTGACACGACTGCTCGTGGTGCCCGGCAAGACCCAGGGGGGGTGGCCTTGCCAACGTGTGGCGCCCAAAGTGATTTTGCCTGGTGTTTTCCAGCCAGTTCTCACAAGCGTTCTCTTGCTCTGAGGCTTGTCCGAAGAGCAGAAAGGCACCGTGTGTGCCGAGGTGGGATAGGGAGGCGTGGCAGGAGACTCAGGGTTCCCCAGTTGGAGGCACCAAAGGACAGGTCCCTGGAAATGGAAGACTGAGGAAGCAGGCCAGGGTTCTTTTCCAGGCCTCTGCACAGGCCGAGCCCCAACGGACAGTATCAGGGATGGGATGCTCGGAGGTGAGGAGCAGGAGGCGATCGCTTCACCACAGACTGACTACCAGATGGCTTTCTGGCATGTTTCAGACAGGACAGGTTGCCATGCCAGGCCAGGACCAGGGGGAGGCCCTGCAGCTGTGCTGCACCTGATGCCAGTTTGCTGGCATTTTTCAGCCAATTCTCAGGAGCATTCTGCATAAACTGACCCCGGCGTTGGGCAGCCCTGCGTAGTGAACTGATCTCCAAACCCAGGGCCCTTTATCACCCAGGGCATGTTGCGGCCGCCCCGAAATGGCACGGAAAATATGCAGCCCACCCGCGGGCGACGGCACAGTGGAGCGGTCCGGGAGCAGAGTTGAAGGACGGATGGCGGCCGGGCGTGTTCCTCCGTCTTTCGGGAAGATGGGGGGCCAAGGATGGGGATAACCTCATATTGGGCACGCAGGTTTATCTCATTCCGAGTGTTGTCCGAAGCTCCTGGAGGCGCCGTTTGTGCCTGCGTGTTCGGGAGTTGCGTGGCGGCAAGACTCAGGGTTCCCGATATGGAGGCCACGAGGAACAGGACCCCAGAAGCAGAAGGCTGTGGATGCAAGCGAGCGTTCGAGCCCAGGCTTCGTGATGGGACCGGACCCATGGTATAGTGCCAGGGACGGGACCCCGCAGGCCGAGGATCCCCAGGCGTTGTCCTAGCCACAGTCCGTCTCACAGAGTGCCTCTTGGCGTGTTGAGGGAGCGGCACTCACAATGCCCGCCATGTCTTGGGGGGGCGGCCCTGCAGACGTGCGGCTCCCGAGATGACTTCGCTGGGCGTTTTCTGGCCAATTCTCACGAGCATTCTACCCAAATCGAGATCGGTTTGGGCAGAAAGCTCGTGAGAATTGGCCGGCCTTGGGCAGCCCTGCAGACCGCCCTGCTCTCCTGGTCCCAGGGCCCTTTCTCACCCAGGGCATGTTGCAGCTGCCCAGAAATCGCACGGGGTAGATGCGGCCCACACGGGGGCGCCGGCACAGTGGAGCGTTCCGGGAGCAGAGTTGAAGGACTGATGGCGATGGGGCATGTGCCTCCGTCTTTCGGGATGATGGGGCACCCAAAGATGGGGATGACCTCATTTTGGGCACGCAGGATTCTCTCACTCCGAGGGTTGTCCGAAGCGTCTGGAGGCGCCGTTGGCGCTTGCGTGGTTGGGAGATGCGTGGCTGCAGGACTCAGGTTTCCCGATATGGAGGCCACGAGGATCTGGACCCTGGATGCAGAAGGCTGGGGAAGCGAGCGAGCATTGGAACCCAGGCTCGTGATGGGTGGGGACCCATGGTATAGCGCCAGGGACGGGACCTCCGCAGGCCGAGGTTCTGCAGGCGTTGTCCTCGCTGCAGTCCATTTCACGGAGTGCCTCTTGGCAGGGTACGGGAGCGGGCACTCACAATGCCCACCCAAGCCCAGGGGGGCGGCCCTGCACATGTGCGGACCCGAGGTGACTTCGCCGGGCGTTTTCCGGCCAACTCTCACGAGCATTCTGCACCATCCGGGATCAGTTAGGGCAGAACGCTCATGAGAATTGGCCGGCGTTGGACCGCCAAGTGGACCACCCTGCTCTCCAGGGCCCAGGGCCATTTCTCGCCCATGGTATGTGTCGGCCACCCGGAAATCGCAGGGAAATGACGTGGCCCACCCGGAGGCACCGGCGCACTGGAGCGTTCCGGGAGCTGAGTTGAAGGACCGATGGCGCCGGGCATTTGCCTCCGTCTTTCGGGAAGATGGGGCGCCCAAGTATTGGGATGAACTCATTTTGGGCACGAAGGTTTATCTCACTCCGAGGGTTGTCCGTAGCGCTGGGAGTTGCTATTGGCGCCTCGTTGTTGGGAGATGTGTGGCTGCGGGACTCAGGTTTCCGATATGGAGGCCACGAGGAACAGGACCTCAGACGCAGACGGATGAGGAAGCGAGCGAGCCTTTGAGCTTGGGCTTCGTGTCGGCCCAGACCCATAGTATAGGGCCAGGGATGGGGCCTCCAAAGGCCGAGGAACCGCAGGTTTTGTCCTCGCCACAGTCCGTCTCAAAGAGTGCCTCTTTTCGGGGTTCCGGTACGGGCACTCCCAATGCCCGGCCAGGCCCCGGGGTTCAGCCCTGAAGACGTGCCGCGTCCGAGGTGTCTTCGCCGGGCGTTTTCAGGCCAATTCTCACGAGCGTTCTGCCCAAACTGGGATCGGTTTGGGCAGAACGCTCGTGAGAATAAAACCGGCGTTGGGCAGTCCTGCGGACTTCCCTGCTCTCCAGGGCCCAGGGTCCTTTCTCGCCCAGGGCATGTTGCGGCCGCCTGGAAATCGCACGGAAAAGACGCGGCCCACCTGGGGGCGCCAACGCAGTGGAGCATTCCGGAAGCAGAGTTGAAGGACGGATGGCGGCCGGGCATGCGCCTTCGTCTTTCGGGAGGATGGGGCGCCCAAGGATGGGGTTGACTTCATTTTGGCATGAAGGTTTATATCACTCCGAGGGTTTTCCGAAGCGCTGGGAGTCGCTGTTAGCTCCTTCGTGGTTGGGAGATGCGTGGCTGCGGGACTCAGGTTTCCCGATATGGAGGCCACGAGGATAAGGACCCCGGAGGCAGAAGGCTGGGGAATCGAGCGAGCGTTCGAGCCCGGGCCTCGTGATGGGCCCGGACCCATGGGATAGTGCCAGGGACGGGACCCCCGCTGGCCGAGGATCCGCAGGCGTTCACCTCGCACCAGTCCATCTCACGGCATGCTTCTTGGATGTGTTCGGGAGCGGGCACTCACAATGCGCGGCCAGGCCCCGGGGTGTAGCCCTGAAGACGTGCGGCACCCGAGGTGAGTTCGCCGGGCGTTTTCCGGCCAATTCTCACGAGCGTTCTGCCCAAACCGGGATCGGTTTGGGCAGAACGCTCGTGAGAATTGGCCGGCTATGGGCTGCCCTTCGGACCGCCCTGCTGTCCAGGGCCTAGGGTCCTTTCTCACCCTGGGCATGTTTCAACCACCCGGAAATTGCATGGAAAAGACGCAGCCCACCCGGGGGCGCCGGCGCAGTGAAGCGTTCCCGGAGCAGAGTTGAAGGACTGATGGCGTACGGGCGTTCGCCCCCGACTTTCGGGAAGATCGCACGCCCAAGAAAGGGGATGACCTCATTTTCGCCACGAAATTTTATCTCACTCCGAGGGTTTTTCGATGCGCCGCGAGTCTCAGTTGTCGCCTTCGTGTTTGGGAGATGCGTGGCTGCAGGACTCAGGTTTCCCGATATGGAGGCCACGAGGATCTGGACCCTGGATGCAGAAGGCTGGGGAAGCGAGCGAGCATTGGAACCCAGGCTTCGTGATGGGTGGGGACCCATGGTATTGCGCCAGGGACGGGACCCCCGCAGGCCGAGTTTCTGCAGGCGTTGTCCTCGCTGCAGTCCATTTCACGGAGTGCCTCTTGGCAGGGTACGGGAGCGGGCACTCACAATGCCCACCCAAGCCCAGGGGGGCGGCCCTGCACATGTGCGGACCCGAAGTGACTTCGCCGGGCGTTTTCCGGCCAACTCTCACGAGCATTCTGCACCATCCGGGATCAGTTAGGGCAGAACGCTCGTGAGAATTGGCCGGCGTTTGACCGCCACGTGTACCACCCTGCTCTCCAGGGCCCAGGGCCATTTCTCGCCCAGGGTAAGTGTCGGCCACCCGGAAATCGCAGGGAAATGACGTGGCCCACCCGGAGGCACCGGCGCACTGGAGCGTTCCGGGAGCTGAGTTGAAGGACTGATGGCGCCGGGCATTTGCCTCCGTCTTTCGGGAAGATGGGGCGCCCAAGTATTGGGATGAACTCATTTTGGGCACGAAGGTTTATCTCACTCCGAGGGTTGTCCGTAGCGCTGGGAGTTGCTATTGGCGCCTCGTTGTTGGGAGATGTGTGGCTGCGGGACTCAAGGTTCCCGATATGGAGGCCACGAGGAACAGGACCTCGGACGCAGACGGATGAGGAAGCGAGCGAGCCTTTGAGCTTGGGCTTCGTGTCGGCCCAGACCCATGATATAGGGCCAGGGATGGGGCCCCCACAGGCCGAGGAACCGCAGGCTTTGTCCTCGCCACAGTCAGTCTCAAAGAGTGCCTCTTTTCGGGGTTCCGGTACGGGCACTCCCAATGCCCGGCCAGGCCCCGGGGTTCGGCCCTGAAGACGTGTCGCGTCCGAGGTGTCTTCGCCGGGCGTTTTCCGGCCAATTCTCACGAGCGTTCTGCCCAAACCGGGATCTGTTTGGGCAGAACGCTCATGAGAATTGGCCGGCGTTGGGCAGTCCTGCGGACTTCCCTGCTCTCCAGGGCCCAGGGTCATTTCTCGCCCAGGGCATGATGCGGCCGCCTGGAAATCGCACGGAAAAGACGCGGCCCACCCGGGGGCGCCAACGCACTGGAGCATTCCGGAAGCAGAGTTGAAGGACGGATGGCGGTCGGGCATGCGCCTTCGTTTTTCGGGAGGATGGGGCGCCCAAGGATGGGGTTGACCTCATTTTGGCATGAAGGTTTATCTCACTCCGAGGGTTTTCCGAAGCGCCGGGAGTCGCTGTTGGCTCCTTCGTGGTTGGGAGATGCGTGGCTGCGGGACTCAGGTTTCCCGATATGGAGGCCACGAGGATAAGGACCCCGGAGGCAGAAGGCTGGGGAATCGAGCGAGCGTTCGAGCCCGGGCTTCGTGAAGGGCCCGGACCCATGTGATAGCGCCAGGGACGGGACCCCCGCTGGCCGAGGATCCGCAGGCGTTCACCTCGCACCAGTCCATCTCACGGCATGCCTCTTGGATGTGTTCGGGAGCGGGCACTCACAATGCGCGGCCAGGCCCCGGGGTGTAGCCCTGAAGACGTGTGGCACCCGAGGTGAATTCGCCGGGCGTTTTCCGGCCAATTCTCACGAGCGTTCTGCCCAAACCGGGATCAGTTAGGGCAGAACGCTCGTGAGAATTGGCCGGCGTTGGACCGCCAAGTGGACCAACCTGCTCTCCAGGGCCCAGGACCATTTCTCGCCCAGGGTATGTGTCGGCCACCCAGAAATCGCAGGGAAATGACGTGGCCCACCCGGAGGCACCGGCGCACTGGAGCGTTCCGGGAGCTGAGTTGAAGGACCGATGGCGCCGGGCATTTGCCTCCGTCTTTCGGGAAGATGGGGCGCCCAAGTATTGGGATGAACTCATTTTGGGCACGAAGGTTTATCTCACTCCGAGGGTTGTCCATAGTGCTGGGAGTTGCTATTGGCGCCTCGTTGTTGGGAGATGTGTGGCTCCGGGACTCAAGGTTCCCGATATGGAGGCCACGAGGAACAGGACCTCGGACGCAGAGGGATGAGGAAGCGAGCGAGCCTTTGAGCTTGGGCTTCGTGTCGGCCCAGACCCACGGTATAGGGCCAGGGATGGGGCCCCCACAGGCCGAGGAAACGCAGGCTTTGTCCTCGCCACAGTCCGTCTCAAAGAGTGCCTCTTTTCGGGGTTCCGGTACGGGCACTCCCAATGCCCGGCCAGGCCCCGGGGTTCGGCCCTGAAGACGTGCCGCGTCCGAGGTGTATTCGCCGGGCGTTATTGGCCAATTCTCACGAGCGTTCTGCCCAAACCGGGATCGGTTTGGGCAGAACGCTCGTGAGAATTGGCCGGCGTTGGGCAGTCCGGCGGACTTCCCTGCTCTCCAGGGCGCAGGGTCCTTTCTCGCCCAGGGCATGTTGCGTTCGCCTGGAAATCGCATGGAAAAGACGCGGCCCACCTGGGGGCGCCAACGCAGTGGAGCATTCCGGGAGCAGAGTTTAAGGACGGATGGCGGCCGGGCATGCGTCTTCGTCTTTCGGGAGGATGGGGCGCCCAAGGATGGGGTTGACCTCATTTTGGCATGAAGGTTTATCTCACTCCGAGGGTTTTCCGAAGCGCCGGGAGTTGCGGTTGGCGCCTTCGTGGTTGGGAGATGCGTGGCTGCGGGACTCAGGTTTCCCGATATGGAGGCCACGAGGACAAGGACCCCGGAGGCAGAAGGCTGGGGAATCGAGCGAGCGTTCGAGCCCGGGCTTCGTGATGGGCCCGGACCCATGGGATAGCGCGAGGGACGGGACCCCCGCTGGCCGAGGATCCGCAGGCGTTCACTCGCACCAGTCCATCTCACGGCATGCCTCTTGGATGTGTTCGGGAGCGGGCACTCACAATGCGCGGCCAGGCCCCGGGGTGTAGCCCTGAAGACGTGCGGACCCGAGGTGATTTCGCCGGGCGTTTTCCGGCCAATTCTCACGAGCGTTCTGCCCAAACCGGGATTGGTTTGGGCAGAACGCTCGTGAGAATTGGCCGGCTTTGGGCGGCCCTTCGGACCGCCATGCTGTCCAGGGCCGAGGGTGCATTCTCACCCAGGGCATGTTTCGACCACCCGGAAATTGCATGGAAAAGACGCAGCCCACCCGGGGGCGCCGGCGCAGTGAAGCGTTCCCGGAGCAGAGTTGAAGGACTGATGGCGTACGGGCGTTCGCCCCCGACTTTCGGGAAGATCGCACGCCCAAGAAAGGGGATGACCTCATTTTCGCCACGAAATTTTATCTCACTCCAAGGGTTTTTCGATGCGCCGCGAGTCTCAGTTGTCGCCTTCGTGTTTGGGAGATGCGTGGCTGCAGGACTCAGGTTTCCCGATATGGAGGCCACGAGGATCTGGACCCTGGAAGCAGAAGTCGGTGGAAGCGAGCGAGCATTGGAACCCAGGCTTCGTGATGGGTGGGGACCCATGGTATTGCGCCAGGGACGGGACCCCCGCAGGCCGAGTTTCTGCAGGCTTTGTCCTCGCTGCAGTCCATTTCACGGAGTGCCTCTTGGCAGGGTACGGGAGCAGGCACTCACAATGCCCACTCAAGCCCAGGGGGGCGGCCCTGCACATGTGCGGACCCGAGGTGACTTCGCCGGGCGTTTTCCGGCCAACTCTCACGAGCATTCTGCACCATGCTGGATCAGTTAGGGCAGAACGCTCGTGAGAATTGGCCGGCGTTGGACCGCCACGTGTACCACCCTGCTCTCCAGGGCCCAGGGCCATTTCTCGCCCAGGGTATGTGTCGGCCACCCGGAAATCGCAGGGAAATGACGTGGCCCACCCGGAGGCACCGGCGCACTGGAGCGTTCCGGGAGCTGAGTTGAAGGACTGATGGCGCCGGGCATTTGCCTCCGTCTTTCGGGAAGATGGGGCGCCCAAGTATTGGGATGAACTCATTTTGGGCACGAAGGTTTATCTCAATCCGAGGGTTGTCCGTAGCGCTGGGAGTTGCTATTGGCGCCTCGTTGTTGGGAGATGTGTGGCTGCGGGACTCAAGGTTCCCGATATGGAGGCCACGAGGAAGAGGACCTCGGACGCAGACGGATGAGGAAGCGAGCGAGCCTTTGAGCTTGGGCTTCGTGTCGGCCCAGACCCATGGTATAGGGCCAGGGATGGGGCCTCCAAAGGCCGAGGAACCGCAGGTTTTGTCCTCGCCACAGTCCGTCTCAAAGAGTGCCTCTTTTCGGGGTTCCGGTACGGGCACTCCCAATGCCCGGGCAGGCCCCGGGGTTCGGCCCTGAAGACGTGCCGCGTCCGAGGTGTATTCGCCGGGCGTTTTCCGGCCAATTCTCACGAGCGTTCTGCCCAAACCGGGATCGGTTTGGGCAGAACGCTCGTGAGAATTGGCCGGCGTTGGGCAGTCCTGCGGACTTCCCTGCTCTCCAGGGCCCAGGGTCCTTTCTCGCCCAGAGCATGTTGCGGCCGCCTGGAAATCGCACGGAAAAGACGCGGCCCACCTGGGGGCGCCAACGCAGTGGAGCATTCCGGAAGCAGATTTGAAGGACGGATGGCGGCCGGGCATGCGCCTTCGTCTCTCGGGAGGATGGGGCGCCCAAGGATGGGGTTGACCTCATTTTGGCATGAAGGTTTATCTCACTCCGAGGGTTTTCCGAAGCGCCGGGAGTCGCGGTTGGTGCCTTCGTGGTTGGGAGATGCGTGGCTGCGGGACTCAGGTTTCCCGATATGGAGGCCACGAGGATAAGGACCCCGGAGGCAGAAGGCTGGGGAATCGAGCGAGCGTTCGAGCCCGGGCTTCGTGATGGGCCCGGACCCATGGGATAGCGCCAGGGACGGGACCCCCGCTGGCCGAGGATCCGCAGGCGTTCACCTCGCACCAGTCCATCTCAGGGCATGCCTCTTGGATGTGTTCGGGAGCGGGCACTCACAATGCGCGGCCAGGCCCCAGGGTGTAGCCCTGAAGACGTTCGTCACCCGAGGTGAGTTTGCCGGGCGTTTTCCGGCCAATTCTCCCGATCCTTCTGTCCAAACCGGGATCGGTTTGGGCAGAACGCTCGTGAGAATTGGCCGGCGTTGGGCAGCCCTTCGGACCGCCCTGCTGTCCAGGGCCTAGGGTCCTTTCTCACCCAGGGCATGTTTCGGCCACCCGGAAATTGCATGGAAAAGACGCAGCCCACCCGGGGGCGCCGGCGCAGTGAAGCGTTCCCGGAGCAGAGTTGAAGGACTGATGGCGTCCGGGCGTTCGCCCCCGACTTTCGGGAAGATGGCACGCCCAAGAAAGGGGATGACCTCATGTTCGCCACGAAATTTTATCTCACTCCGAGGGTTTTGCGATGCGCCGCGAGTCTCAGTTGTCGCCTTCGTGTTTGGGAGATGCGTGGCTGCAGGACTCAGGTTTCCCGATATGGAGGCCACGAGGATCTGGACCCTGGAAGCAGAAGGCTGGGGAAGCGAGCGAGCATTGGAACCCAGGCTTCGTGATGGGTGGGGACCCATGGTTTAGCGCCAGGGACGGGACCCCCGCAGGCCGAGGTTATGCAGGCGTTGTCCTCGCTGCAGTCCATTTCACGGAGTGCCTCTTGGCAGGGTACGGGAGCGGGCACTCACAATGCCCACCCAAGCCCAGGGGGGTGGCCCTGCACATGCGCGGACCCGAGGTGACTTCGCCGGGCGTTTTCCGGCCAACTCTCACGAGCATTCTGCACCATCCGGGATCAGTTAGGGCAGAACGCTCGTGAGAATTGGCCGGCGTTGGACCGCCAAGTGGACCACCCTGCTCTCCAGGGCCCAGGGCCATTTCTCGCCCTGGGTTTGAGTCGGCCACCCGGAAATCGCAGGGAAATGACGTGGCCCACCCGGAGGCACCGGCGCACTGGAGCGTTCCGGGAGCTGAGTTGAAGGACCGATGGCGCCGGGCATTTGCCTCCGTCTTTCGGGAAGATGGGGCGCCCAAGTATTGGGATGAACTCATTTCGGGCACGAAGGTTTATCTCACTCCGAGGGTTGTCCGTAGCGCTGGGAGTTGCTATTGGCGCCTCGTTGTTGGGAGATGTGTGGCTGCGGGACTCAAGGTTTCCGATATGGAGGCCACGAGGAACAGGACCTCGGACGAAGACGGATGAGGAAGCGAGCGAGCCTTTGAGCTTGGGCTTCGTGTCGGCCCAGACCCATGGTATAGGGCCAGGGATGGGGCCCCCACAGGCCGAGGAACGGCAGGCTTTGTCCTCGCCACAGTCCGTCTCAAAGAGTGCCTTTTTTCGGGGTTCCGGTACGGGCACTCCCAATGCCCGGGCAGGCCCCGGGGTTCGGCCCTGAAGACGTGCCGCGTCCGAGGTGTATTCGCCGGGCGTTATTGGCCAATTCTCACGAGCGTTCTGCCCAAACCGGGATCGGTTTGGGCAGAACGCTCGTGAGAATTGGCCGGCGTTGGGCAGTCCTGCGGACTTCCCTGCTCTCCAGGGCCCAGGGTCCTTTCTCGCCCAGGGCATGTTGCGGCCGACTGGAAATCGCACGGAAAAGACGCGGCCCACCTGGGGGCGCCAACGCAGTGGAGCATTCCGGAAGCAGATTTGAAGGACGGATGGCGGCCGGGCATGCGCCTTCGTCTCTCGGGAGGATGGGGCGCCCAAGGATGGGGTTGACCTCATTTTGGCATGAAGGTTTATCTCACTCCGAGGGTTTTCCGAAGCGCCGGGAGTCGCGGTTGGTGCCTTCGTGGTTGGGAGATGCGTGGCTGCGGGACTCAGGTTTCCCGATATGGAGGCCACGAGGATAAGGACCCCGGAGGCAGAAGGCTGGGGAATCGAGCGAGCGTTCGAGCCCGGGCTTCGTGATGGGCCCGGACCCATGGGATAGCGCCAGGGACGGGACCCCCCTGGCCGAGGTTTCGCAGGCGTTCACCTCGCACCAGTCCATCTCAGGGCATGCCTCTTGGATGTGTTCGGGAGCGGGCACTCACAATGCGCGGCCAGGCCCCAGGGTGTAGCCCTGAAGACGTGCGTCACCCGAGGTGAGTTTGCCGGGCGTTTTCCGGCCAATTCTCCCGATCCTTCTGTCCAAACCGGGATCGGTTTGGGCAGAACGCTCGTAAGAATTGGCCGGCGTTGGGCAGCCCTTCGGACCGCCCTGCTGTCCAGGGCCTAGGGTCCTTTCTCACCCAGGGCATGTTTCGGCCACCCGGAAATTGCATGGAAAAGACGCAGCCCACCCGGGGGCGCCGGCGCAGTGAAGCGTTCCCGGAGCAGAGTTGAAGGACTGATGGCGTCCGGGCGTTCGCCCCCGACTTTCGGGAAGATGGCACGCCCAAGAAAGGGGATGACCTCATGTTCGCCACGAAATTTTATCTCACTCCGAGGGTTTTGCGATGCGCCGCGAGTCTCAGTTGTCGCCTTCGTGTTTGGGAGATGCGTGGCTGCAGGACTCAGGTTTCCCGATATGGAGGCCACGAGGATCTGGACCCTGGAAGCAGAAGGCTGGGGAAGCGAGCGAGCATTGGAACCCAGGCTTCGTGATGGGTGGGGACCCATGGTATAGCGCCAGGGACGGGACCCCCGCAGGCCGAGGTTCTGCAGGCGTTGTCCTCGCTGCAGTCCATTTCACGGAGTGCCTCTTGGCAGGGTACGGGAGCGGGCACTCACAATGCCCACCCAAGCCCAGGGGGGTGGCCCTGCACATGCGCGGACCCGAGGTGACTTCGCCGGGCGTTTTCCGGCCAACTCTCACGAGCATTCTGCACCATCCGGGATCAGTTAGGGCAGAACGCTCGTGAGAATTGGCCGGCGTTGGACCGCCAAGTGGACCACCCTGCTCTGCAGGGCCCAGGGCCATTTCTCGCCCAGGGTATGTGTCGGCCACCCGGAAATCGCAGGGAAATGACGTGGCCCACCCGGAGGCACCGGCGCACTGGAGCGTTCCGGGAGCTGAGTTGAAGGACCGATGGCGCCGGGCATTTGCCTCCGTCTTTCGGGAAGATGGGGCGCCCAAGTATTGGGATGAACTCATTTTGGGCACGAAGGTTTATCTCACTCCGAGGGTTGTCCGTAGCGCTGGGAGTTGCTATTGGCGCCTCGTTGTTGGGAGATGTGTGGCTGCGGGACTCAAGGTTCCCGATATGGAGGCCACGAGGAACAGGACCTCGGACGCAGACGGATGAGGAAGCGAGCGAGCCTTTGAGCTTGGGCTTCGTGTCGGCCCAGACCCATGGTATAGGGCCAGGGATGGGGCCCCCACAGGCCGAGGAACCGCAGGCTTTGTCCTCGCCACAGTCCGTCTCAAAGAGTGCCTCTTTTCGGGGTTCCGGTACGGGCACTCCCAATGCCCGGGCAGGCCCCGGGGTTCGGCCCTGAAGACGTGCCGCGTCCGAGGTGTCTTCGCCGGGCGTTTTCCGGCCAATTCACACGAGCGTTCTGCCCAGGATCGGTTTGGGCAGAACGCTCGTGAGAATTGGCCGGCGTTGGGCAGTCTTGCGGACTTCCCTGCTCTCCAGGGCCCAGGGTCCTTTCTCGCCCAGGGCATGTTGCGGCCGCCTGGAAATCGCACGGAAAAGATGCGGCCCACCCGGGGGCGCCAACGCAGTGGAGCATTCCAGGGGCAGAGTTGAAGGACGGATGGCGGACGGGCATGCGCCTTCGTCTTTCGGGAAAATGGGGCGCCCAAGGATGGGGTTGACCTCATTTTGGTATGAAGTTTTATCTCACTCCGAGGGTTTTTCGAAGCGCCGGGAGTCGCGGTTGGTGCCTTCGTGGTTGGGAGATGCGTGGCTGCGGGACTCAGGTTTCCCGATATGGAGGCCACGAGGATAAGGACCCCGGAGGCAGAAGGCTGGGGAATCGAGCGAGCGTTCGAGCCCGGGCTTCGTGATGGGCCCGGACCCATGGGATAGCGCCAGGGACGGGACCCCCGCTGGCCGAGGATCCGCAGGCGTTCACCTCGCACCAGTCCATCTCAGGGCATGCCTCTTGGATGTGTTCGCGAGCGGGCACTCACAATGCGCGGCCAGGCCCCGGGGTGTAGCCCTGAAGACGTGCGGCACCTGAGGTGAGATCGCCGGGCATTTTCCGGCCAATTCTCACGAGCGTTCTGCCAAACCGGGATCGGTTTGGGTAGAACGCTCGTGAGAATTGGCCGGCATTGGGCAGCCCTTCGGACCGTCCTGCTGTCCAGGGCCTAGGGTCCTTTCTCACCCAGGGCATGTTTCGGCCACCCGGAAATTGCATGGAAAAGACGCAGCCCACCCGGGGGCGCCGGCGCAGTGAAGCGTTCCCGGAGCAGAGTTGAAGGACTGATGGCGTCCGGGCGTTCGCCCCCGACTTTCGGGAAGATGGCACGCCCAAGAAAGGGGATGACCTCATGTTCGCCACGAAATTTTATCTCACTCCGAGGGTTTTGCGATGCGCCGCGAGTCTCAGTTGTCGCCTTCGTGTTTGGGAGATGCGTGGCTGCAGGACTCAGGTTTCCCGATATGGAGGCCACGAGGATCTGGACCCTGGAAGCAGAAGGCTGGGGAAGCGAGCGAGCATTGGAACCCAGGCTTCGTGATGGGTGGGGACCCATGGTTTAGCGCCAGGGACGGGACCCCCGCAGGCCGAGGTTCTGCAGGCGTTGTCCTCGCTGCAGTCCATTTCACGGAGTGCCTCTTGGCAGGGTACGGGAGCGGGCACTCACAATGCCCACCCAAGCCCAGGGGGGCGGCCCTGCACATGCGCGGACCCGAGGTGACTTCGCCGGGCGTTTTCCGGCCAACTCTCACGAGCATTCTGCACCATCCGGGATCAGTTAGGGCAGAACGCTCGTGAGAATTGGCCGGCGTTGGACCGCCAAGTGGACCACCCTGCTCTGCAGGGCCCAGGGCCATTTCTCGCCCAGGGTATGTGTCGGCCACCCGGAAATCGCAGGGAAATGACGTGGCCCACCCGGAGGCACCGGCGCACTGGAGCGTTCCGGGAGCTGAGTTGAAGGACCGATGGCGCCGGGCATTTGCCTCCGTCTTTCGGGAAGATGGGGCGCCCAAGTATTGGGATGAACTCATTTCGGGCACGAAGGTTTATCTCACTCCGAGGGTTGTCCGTAGCGCTGGGAGTTGCTATTGGCGCCTCGTTGTTGGGAGATGTGTGGCTGCGGGACTCAAGGTTTCCGATATGGAGGCCACGAGGAACAGGACCTCGGACGAAGACGGATGAGGAAGCGAGCGAGCCTTTGAGCTTGGGCTTCGTGTCGGCCCAGACCCATGGTATAGGGCCAGGGATGGGGCCCCCACAGGCCGAGGAACGGCAGGCTTTGTCCTCGCCACAGTCCGTCTCAAAGAGTGCCTTTTTTCGGGGTTCCGGTACGGGCACTCCCAATGCCCGGGCAGGCCCCGGGGTTCGGCCCTGAAGACGTGCCGCGTCCGAGGTGTATTCGCCGGGCGTTATTGGCCAATTCTCACGAGCGTTCTGCCCAAACCGGGATCGGTTTGGGCAGAACGCTCGTGAGAATTGGCCGGCGTTGGGCAGTCCTGCGGACTTCCCTGCTCTCCAGGGCCCAGGGTCCTTTCTCGCCCAGGGCATGTTGCGGCCGACTGGAAATCGCACGGAAAAGACGCGGCCCACCTGGGGGCGCCAACGCAGTGGAGCATTCCGGAAGCAGATTTGAAGGACGGATGGCGGCCGGGCATGCGCCTTCGTCTCTCGGGAGGATGGGGCGCCCAAGGATGGGGTTGACCTCATTTTGGCATGAAGGTTTATCTCACTCCGAGGGTTTTCCGAAGCGCCGGGAGTCGCGGTTGGTGCCTTCGTGGTTGGGAGATGCGTGGCTGCGGGACTCAGGTTTCCCGATATGGAGGCCACGAGGATAAGGACCCCGGAGGCAGAAGGCTGGGGAATCGAGCGAGCGTTCGAGCCCGGGCTTCGTGATGGGCCCGGACCCATGGGATAGCGCCAGGGACGGGACCCCCCTGGCCGAGGTTCCGCAGGCGTTCACCTCGCACCAGTCCATCTCAGGGCATGCCTCTTGGATGTGTTCGGGAGCGGGCACTCACAATGCGCGGCCAGGCCCCAGGGTGTAGCCCTGAAGACGTGCGTCACCCGAGGTGAGTTTGCCGGGCGTTTTCCGGCCAATTCTCCCGATCCTTCTGTCCAAACCGGGATCGGTTTGGGCAGAACGCTCGTAAGAATTGGCCGGCGTTGGGCAGCCCTTCGGACCGCCCTGCTGTCCAGGGCCTAGGGTCCTTTCTCACCCAGGGCATGTTTCGGCCACCCGGAAATTGCATGGAAAAGACGCAGCCCACCCGGGGGCGCCGGCGCAGTGAAGCGTTCCCGGAGCAGAGTTGAAGGACTGATGGCGTCCGGGCGTTCGCCCCCGACTTTCGGGAAGATGGCACGCCCAAGAAAGGGGATGACCTCATGTTCGCCACGAAATTTTATCTCACTCCGAGGGTTTTGCGATGCGCCGCGAGTCTCAGTTGTCGCCTTCGTGTTTGGGAGATGCGTGGCTGCAGGACTCAGGTTTCCCGATATGGAGGCCACGAGGATCTGGACCCTGGAAGCAGAAGGCTGGGGAAGCGAGCGAGCATTGGAACCCAGGCTTCGTGATGGGTGGGGACCCATGGTATAGCGCCAGGGACGGGACCCCCGCAGGCCGAGGTTCTGCAGGCGTTGTCCTCGCTGCAGTCCATTTCACGGAGTGCCTCTTGGCAGGGTACGGGAGCGGGCACTCACAATGCCCACCCAAGCCCAGGGGGGTGGCCCTGCACATGCGCGGACCCGAGGTGACTTCGCCGGGCGTTTTCCGGCCAACTCTCACGAGCATTCTGCACCATCCGGGATCAGTTAGGGCAGAACGCTCGTGAGAATTGGCCGGCGTTGGACCGCCAAGTGGACCACCCTGCTCTGCAGGGCCCAGGGCCATTTCTCGCCCAGGGTATGTGTCGGCCACCCGGAAATCGCAGGGAAATGACGTGGCCCACCCGGAGGCACCGGCGCACTGGAGCGTTCCGGGAGCTGAGTTGAAGGACCGATGGCGCCGGGCATTTGCCTCCGTCTTTCGGGAAGATGGGGCGCCCAAGTATTGGGATGAACTCATTTTGGGCACGAAGGTTTATCTCACTCCGAGGGTTGTCCGTAGCGCTGGGAGTTGCTATTGGCGCCTCGTTGTTGGGAGATGTGTGGCTGCGGGACTCAAGGTTCCCGATATGGAGGCCACGAGGAACAGGACCTCGGACGCAGACGGATGAGGAAGCGAGCGAGCCTTTGAGCTTGGGCTTCGTGTCGGCCCAGACCCATGGTATAGGGCCAGGGATGGGGCCCCCACAGGCCGAGGAACCGCAGGCTTTGTCCTCGCCACAGTCCGTCTCAAAGAGTGCCTCTTTTCGGGGTTCCGGTACGGGCACTCCCAATGCCCGGGCAGGCCCCGGGGTTCGGCCCTGAAGACGTGCCGCGTCCGAGGTGTCTTCGCCGGGCGTTTTCCGGCCAATTCACACGAGCGTTCTGCCCAGGATCGGTTTGGGCAGAACGCTCGTGAGAATTGGCCGGCGTTGGGCAGTCTTGTGGACTTCCCTGCTCTCCAGGGCCCAGGGTCCTTTCTCGCCCAGGGCATGTTGCGGCCGCCTGGAAATCGCACGGAAAAGATGCGGCCCACCCGGGGGCGCCAACGCAGTGGAGCATTCCAGGGGCAGAGTTGAAGGACGGATGGCGGACGGGCATGCGCCTTCGTCTTTCGGGAAAATGGGGCGCCCAAGGATGGGGTTGACCTCATTTTGGTATGAAGTTTTATCTCACTCCGAGGGTTTTTCGAAGCGCCGGGAGTCGCGGTTGGTGCCTTCGTGGTTGGGAGATGCGTGGCTGCGGGACTCAGGTTTCCCGATATGGAGGCCACGAGGATAAGGACCCCGGAGGCAGAAGGCTGGGGAATCGAGCGAGCGTTCGAGCCCGGGCTTCGTGATGGGCCCGGACCCATGGGATAGCGCCAGGGACGGGACCCCCGCTGGCCGAGGATCCGCAGGCGTTCACCTCGCACCAGTCCATCTCAGGGCATGCCTCTTGGATGTGTTCGCGAGCGGGCACTCACAATGCGCGGCCAGGCCCCGGGGTGTAGCCCTGAAGACGTGCGGCACCTGAGGTGAGATCGCCGGGCATTTTCCGGCCAATTCTCACGAGCGTTCTGCCAAACCGGGATCGGTTTGGGTAGAACGCTCGTGAGAATTGGCCGGCATTGGGCAGCCCTTCGGACCGTCCTGCTGTCCAGGGCCTAGGGTCCTTTCTCACCCAGGGCATGTTTCGGCCACCCGGAAATTGCATGGAAAAGACGCAGCCCACCCGGGGGCGCCGGCGCAGTGAAGCGTTCCCGGAGCAGAGTTGAAGGACTGATGGCGTCCGGGCGTTCGCCCCCGACTTTCGGGAAGATGGCACGCCCAAGAAAGGGGATGACCTCATGTTCGCCACGAAATTTTATCTCACTCCGAGGGTTTTGCGATGCGCCGCGAGTCTCAGTTGTCGCCTTCGTGTTTGGGAGATGCGTGGCTGCAGGACTCAGGTTTCCCGATATGGAGGCCACGAGGATCTGGACCCTGGAAGCAGAAGGCTGGGGAAGCGAGCGAGCATTGGAACCCAGGCTTCGTGATGGGTGGGGACCCATGGTATAGCGCCAGGGACGGGACCCCCGCAGGCCGAGGTTCTGCAGGCGTTGTCCTCGCTGCAGTCCATTTCACGGAGTGCCTCTTGGCAGGGTACGGGAGCGGGCACTCACAATGCCCACCCAAGCCCAGGGGGGCGGCCCTGCACATGCGCGGACCCGAGGTGACTTCGCCGGGCGTTTTCCGGCCAACTCTCACGAGCATTCTGCACCATCCGGGATCAGTTAGGGCAGAACGCTCGTGAGAATTGGCCGGCGTTGGACCGCCAAGTGGACCACCCTGCTCTGCAGGGCCCAGGGCCATTTCTCGCCCAGGGTATGTGTCGGCCACCCGGAAATCGCAGGGAAATGACGTGGCCCACCCGGAGGCACCGGCGCACTGGAGCGTTCCGGGAGCTGAGTTGAAGGACCGATGGCGCCGGGCATTTGCCTCCGTCTTTCGGGAAGATGGGGCGCCCAAGTATTGGGATGAACTCATTTTGGGCACGAAGGTTTATCTCACTCCGAGGGTTGTCCGTAGCGCTGGGAGTTGCTATTGGCGCCTCGTTGTTGGGAGATGTGTGGCTGCGGGACTCAAGGTTCCCGATATGGAGGCCACGAGGAACAGGACCTCGGACGCAGACGGATGAGGAAGCGAGCGAGCCTTTGAGCTTGGGCTTCGTGTCGGCCCAGACCCATGGTATAGGGCCAGGGATGGGGCCCCCACAGGCCGAGGAACCGCAGGCTTTGTCCTCGCCACAGTCCGTCTCAAAGAGTGCCTCTTTTCGGGGTTCCGGTACGGGCACTCCCAATGCCCGGGCAGGCCCCGGGGTTCGGCCCTGAAGACGTGCCGCGTCCGAGGTGTATTCGCCGGGCGTTTTCCGGCCAATTCTCACGAGCGTTCTGCCCAAACCGGGATCGGTTTGGGCAGAACGCTCGTGAGAATTGGCCGGCGTTGGGCAGTCCTGCGGACTTCCCTGCTCTCCAGGGCCCAGGGTCCTTTCTCGCCCAGAGCATGTTGCGGCCGCCTGGAAATCGCACGGAAAAGACGCGGCCCACCTGGGGGCGCCAACGCAGTGGAGCATTCCGGAAGCAGATTTGAAGGACGGATGGCGGCCGGGCATGCGCCTTCGTCTCTCGGGAGGATGGGGCGCCCAAGGATGGGGTTGACCTCATTTTGGCATGAAGGTTTATCTCACTCCGAGGGTTTTCCGAAGCGCCGGGAGTCGCGGTTGGTGCCTTCGTGGTTGGGAGATGCGTGGCTGCGGGACTCAGGTTTCCCGATATGGAGGCCACGAGGATAAGGACCCCGGAGGCAGAAGGCTGGGGAATCGAGCGAGCGTTCGAGCCCGGGCTTCGTGATGGGCCCGGACCCATGGGATAGCGCCAGGGACGGGACCCCCGCTGGCCGAGGATCCGCAGGCGTTCACCTCGCACCAGTCCATCTCAGGGCATGCCTCTTGGATGTGTTCGGGAGCGGGCACTCACAATGCGCGGCCAGGCCCCAGGGTGTAGCCCTGAAGACGTGCGTCACCCGAGGTGAGTTTGCCGGGCGTTTTCCGGCCAATTCTCCCGATCCTTCTGTCCAAACCGGGATCGGTTTGGGCAGAACGCTCGTGAGAATTGGCCGGCGTTGGGCAGCCCTTCGGACCGCCCTGCTGTCCAGGGCCTAGGGTCCTTTCTCACCCAGGGCATGTTTCGGCCACCCGGAAATTGCATGGAAAAGACGCAGCCCACCCGGGGGCGCCGGCGCAGTGAAGCGTTCCCGGAGCAGAGTTGAAGGACTGATGGCGTCCGGGCGTTCGCCCCCGACTTTCGGGAAGATGGCACGCCCAAGAAAGGGGATGACCTCATGTTCGCCACGAAATTTTATCTCACTCCGAGGGTTTTGCGATGCGCCGCGAGTCTCAGTTGTCGCCTTCGTGTTTGGGAGATGCGTGGCTGCAGGACTCAGGTTTCCCGATATGGAGGCCACGAGGATCTGGACCCTGGAAGCAGAAGGCTGGGGAAGCGAGCGAGCATTGGAACCCAGGCTTCGTGATGGGTGGGGACCCATGGTTTAGCGCCAGGGACGGGACCCCCGCAGGCCGAGGTTCTGCAGGCGTTGTCCTCGCTGCAGTCCATTTCACGGAGTGCCTCTTGGCAGGGTACGGGAGCGGGCACTCACAATGCCCACCCAAGCCCAGGGGGGTGGCCCTGCACATGCGCGGACCCGAGGTGACTTCGCCGGGCGTTTTCCGGCCAACTCTCACGAGCATTCTGCACCATCCGGGATCAGTTAGGGCAGAACGCTCGTGAGAATTGGCCGGCGTTGGACCGCCAAGTGGACCACCCTGCTCTCCAGGGCCCAGGGCCATTTCTCGCCCTGGGTTTGAGTCGGCCACCCGGAAATCGCAGGGAAATGACGTGGCCCACCCGGAGGCACCGGCGCACTGGAGCGTTCCGGGAGCTGAGTTGAAGGACCGATGGCGCCGGGCATTTGCCTCCGTCTTTCGGGAAGATGGGGCGCCCAAGTATTGGGATGAACTCATTTCGGGCACGAAGGTTTATCTCACTCCGAGGGTTGTCCGTAGCGCTGGGAGTTGCTATTGGCGCCTCGTTGTTGGGAGATGTGTGGCTGCGGGACTCAAGGTTTCCGATATGGAGGCCACGAGGAACAGGACCTCGGACGCAGACGGATGAGGAAGCGAGCGAGCCTTTGAGCTTGGGCTTCGTGTCGGCCCAGACCCATGGTATAGGGCCAGGGATGGGGCCCCCACAGGCCGAGGAACGGCAGGCTTTGTCCTCGCCACAGTCCGTCTCAAAGAGTGCCTTTTTTCGGGGTTCCGGTACGGGCACTCCCAATGCCCGGGCAGGCCCCGGGGTTCGGCCCTGAAGACGTGCCGCGTCCGAGGTGTATTCGCCGGGCGTTATTGGCCAATTCTCACGAGCGTTCTGCCCAAACCGGGATCGGTTTGGGCAGAACGCTCGTGAGAATTGGCCGGCGTTGGGCAGTCCTGCGGACTTCCCTGCTCTCCAGGGCCCAGGGTCCTTTCTCGCCCAGGGCATGTTGCGGCCGACTGGAAATCGCACGGAAAAGACGCGGCCCACCTGGGGGCGCCAACGCAGTGGAGCATTCCGGAAGCAGATTTGAAGGACGGATGGCGGCCGGGCATGCGCCTTCGTCTCTCGGGAGGATGGGGCGCCCAAGGATGGGGTTGACCTCATTTTGGCATGAAGGTTTATCTCACTCCGAGGGTTTTCCGAAGCGCCGGGAGTCGCGGTTGGTGCCTTCGTGGTTGGGAGATGCGTGGCTGCGGGACTCAGGTTTCCCGATATGGAGGCCACGAGGATAAGGACCCCGGAGGCAGAAGGCTGGGGAATCGAGCGAGCGTTCGAGCCCGGGCTTCGTGATGGGCCCGGACCCATGGGATAGCGCCAGGGACGGGACCCCCCTGGCCGAGGTTCCGCAGGCGTTCACCTCGCACCAGTCCATCTCAGGGCATGCCTCTTGGATGTGTTCGGGAGCGGGCACTCACAATGCGCGGCCAGGCCCCAGGGTGTAGCCCTGAAGACGTGCGTCACCCGAGGTGAGTTTGCCGGGCGTTTTCCGGCCAATTCTCCCGATCCTTCTGTCCAAACCGGGATCGGTTTGGGCAGAACGCTCGTAAGAATTGGCCGGCGTTGGGCAGCCCTTCGGACCGCCCTGCTGTCCAGGGCCTAGGGTCCTTTCTCACCCAGGGCATGTTTCGGCCACCCGGAAATTGCATGGAAAAGACGCAGCCCACCCGGGGGCGCCGGCGCAGTGAAGCGTTCCCGGAGCAGAGTTGAAGGACTGATGGCGTCCGGGCGTTCGCCCCCGACTTTCGGGAAGATGGCACGCCCAAGAAAGGGGATGACCTCATGTTCGCCACGAAATTTTATCTCACTCCGAGGGTTTTGCGATGCGCCGCGAGTCTCAGTTGTCGCCTTCGTGTTTGGGAGATGCGTGGCTGCAGGACTCAGGTTTCCCGATATGGAGGCCACGAGGATCTGGACCCTGGAAGCAGAAGGCTGGGGAAGCGAGCGAGCATTGGAACCCAGGCTTCGTGATGGGTGGGGACCCATGGTATAGCGCCAGGGACGGGACCCCCGCAGGCCGAGGTTCTGCAGGCGTTGTCCTCGCTGCAGTCCATTTCACGGAGTGCCTCTTGGCAGGGTACGGGAGCGGGCACTCACAATGCCCACCCAAGCCCAGGGGGGTGGCCCTGCACATGCGCGGACCCGAGGTGACTTCGCCGGGCGTTTTCCGGCCAACTCTCACGAGCATTCTGCACCATCCGGGATCAGTTAGGGCAGAACGCTCGTGAGAATTGGCCGGCGTTGGACCGCCAAGTGGACCACCCTGCTCTGCAGGGCCCAGGGCCATTTCTCGCCCAGGGTATGTGTCGGCCACCCGGAAATCGCAGGGAAATGACGTGGCCCACCCGGAGGCACCGGCGCACTGGAGCGTTCCGGGAGCTGAGTTGAAGGACCGATGGCGCCGGGCATTTGCCTCCGTCTTTCGGGAAGATGGGGCGCCCAAGTATTGGGATGAACTCATTTTGGGCACGAAGGTTTATCTCACTCCGAGGGTTGTCCGTAGCGCTGGGAGTTGCTATTGGCGCCTCGTTGTTGGGAGATGTGTGGCTGCGGGACTCAAGGTTCCCGATATGGAGGCCACGAGGAACAGGACCTCGGACGCAGACGGATGAGGAAGCGAGCGAGCCTTTGAGCTTGGGCTTCGTGTCGGCCCAGACCCATGGTATAGGGCCAGGGATGGGGCCCCCACAGGCCGAGGAACCGCAGGCTTTGTCCTCGCCACAGTCCGTCTCAAAGAGTGCCTCTTTTCGGGGTTCCGGTACGGGCACTCCCAATGCCCGGGCAGGCCCCGGGGTTCGGCCCTGAAGACGTGCCGCGTCCGAGGTGTCTTCGCCGGGCGTTTTCCGGCCAATTCACACGAGCGTTCTGCCCAGGATCGGTTTGGGCAGAACGCTCGTGAGAATTGGCCGGCGTTGGGCAGTCTTGCGGACTTCCCTGCTCTCCAGGGCCCAGGGTCCTTTCTCGCCCAGGGCATGTTGCGGCCGCCTGGAAATCGCACGGAAAAGATGCGGCCCACCCGGGGGCGCCAACGCAGTGGAGCATTCCAGGGGCAGAGTTGAAGGACGGATGGCGGACGGGCATGCGCCTTCGTCTTTCGGGAAAATGGGGCGCCCAAGGATGGGGTTGACCTCATTTTGGTATGAAGTTTTATCTCACTCCGAGGGTTTTTCGAAGCGCCGGGAGTCGCGGTTGGTGCCTTCGTGGTTGGGAGATGCGTGGCTGCGGGACTCAGGTTTCCCGATATGGAGGCCACGAGGATAAGGACCCCGGAGGCAGAAGGCTGGGGAATCGAGCGAGCGTTCGAGCCCGGGCTTCGTGATGGGCCCGGACCCATGGGATAGCGCCAGGGACGGGACCCCCGCTGGCCGAGGATCCGCAGGCGTTCACCTCGCACCAGTCCATCTCAGGGCATGCCTCTTGGATGTGTTCGCGAGCGGGCACTCACAATGCGCGGCCAGGCCCCGGGGTGTAGCCCTGAAGACGTGCGGCACCTGAGGTGAGATCGCCGGGCATTTTCCGGCCAATTCTCACGAGCGTTCTGCCAAACCGGGATCGGTTTGGGTAGAACGCTCGTGAGAATTGGCCGGCATTGGGCAGCCCTTCGGACCGTCCTGCTGTCCAGGGCCTAGGGTCCTTTCTCACCCAGGGCATGTTTCGGCCACCCGGAAATTGCATGGAAAAGACGCAGCCCACCCGGGGGCGCCGGCGCAGTGAAGCGTTCCCGGAGCAGAGTTGAAGGACTGATGGCGTCCGGGCGTTCGCCCCCGACTTTCGGGAAGATGGCACGCCCAAGAAAGGGGATGACCTCATGTTCGCCACGAAATTTTATCTCACTCCGAGGGTTTTGCGATGCGCCGCGAGTCTCAGTTGTCGCCTTCGTGTTTGGGAGATGCGTGGCTGCAGGACTCAGGTTTCCCGATATGGAGGCCACGAGGATCTGGACCCTGGAAGCAGAAGGCTGGGGAAGCGAGCGAGCATTGGAACCCAGGCTTCGTGATGGGTGGGGACCCATGGTATAGCGCCAGGGACGGGACCCCCGCAGGCCGAGGTTCTGCAGGCGTTGTCCTCGCTGCAGTCCATTTCACGGAGTGCCTCTTGGCAGGGTACGGGAGCGGGCACTCACAATGCCCACCCAAGCCCAGGGGGGCGGCCCTGCACATGCGCGGACCCGAGGTGACTTCGCCGGGCGTTTTCCGGCCAACTCTCACGAGCATTCTGCACCATCCGGGATCAGTTAGGGCAGAACGCTCGTGAGAATTGGCCGGCGTTGGACCGCCAAGTGGACCACCCTGCTCTGCAGGGCCCAGGGCCATTTCTCGCCCAGGGTATGTGTCGGCCACCCGGAAATCGCAGGGAAATGACGTGGCCCACCCGGAGGCACCGGCGCACTGGAGCGTTCCGGGAGCTGAGTTGAAGGACCGATGGCGCCGGGCATTTGCCTCCGTCTTTCGGGAAGATGGGGCGCCCAAGTATTGGGATGAACTCATTTTGGGCACGAAGGTTTATCTCACTCCGAGGGTTGTCCGTAGCGCTGGGAGTTGCTATTGGCGCCTCGTTGTTGGGAGATGTGTGGCTGCGGGACTCAAGGTTCCCGATATGGAGGCCACGAGGAACAGGACCTCGGACGCAGACGGATGAGGAAGCGAGCGAGCCTTTGAGCTTGGGCTTCGTGTCGGCCCAGACCCATGGTATAGGGCCAGGGATGGGGCCCCCACAGGCCGAGGAACCGCAGGCTTTGTCCTCGCCACAGTCCGTCTCAAAGAGTGCCTCTTTTCGGGGTTCCGGTACGGGCACTCCCAATGCCCGGCCAGGCCCCGGGGTTCGGCCCTGAAGACGTGCCGCGTCCGAGGTGTCTTCGCCGGGCGTTTTCCGGCCAATTCTCACGAGCGTTCTGCCCAAACCGGGATCGGTTTGGGCAGAACGCTCGTGAGAATTGGCCGGCGTTGGGCAGTCCTGCGGACTTCCCTGCTCTCCAGGGCCCAGGGTCCTTTCTCGCCCAGGGCATGTTGCGGCCGCTTGGAAATCGCACGGAAAAGACGCGGCCCACCCGGGGGCGCCAACGCAGTGGAGCATTCCGGGAGCAGAGTTGAAGGACGGATGGCGGCCGGGCATGCGCCTTCGTCTTTCGGGAGGATGGGGCGCCCAAGGATGGGGTTGACCTAATTTTGTCATGAAGGTTTATCTCACTTTGAGGGTTTTTCGAAACGCCGGGAGTCGCGGTTGGCGCCTTCGTGGTTGGGAGATGCGTGGCTGCGGGTCAGGTTTCCCGATATGGAGGCCACGACGATAAGGACCCCGGAGGCAGAAGGCTGGGGAATCGAGCGAGCGTTCGAGCCCGGGCTTCGTGATGGGCCCAGACCCATGGGATAGCGCCAGGGACAGGACCCCCGCTGGCCGAGGATCCGCAGGCGTTCACCTCGCACCAGTCCATCTCAGTGCATGCCTCTTGGATGTGTTCGGGAGCGGGCACTCACAATGCGCGGCCAGGCCCCGGGGTGTAGCCCTGAAGACGTGTGGCACCCGAGGTGAGTTCGCCGGGCGTTTTCCGGCCAATTCTCACGAGCGTTCTGCCTGAACCGGGATCGGTTTGGGCAGAACGCTCGTGAGAATTGGCCGGCGATGGGCAGCCCTTCGGACGGCCCTGCTATCCAGGGCCTAGGGTCCTTTCTCACCCAGGGCATGTTTCGGCCACCCGGAAATTGCATGGAAAAGACGCAGCCCACCCGGGGGCGCCGGCGCAGTGAAGCGTTCACGGAGCAGAGTTGAAGGACTGATGGCGTCCGGGCGTTCGCCCCCGACTTTCGGGAAGATGGCACGCCCAAGAAAGGGGATGACCTCATGTTCGCCACGAAATTTTATCTCACTCCGAGGGTTTTGCGATGCGCCGCGAGTCTCAGTTGTCGCCTTCGTGTTTGGGAGATGGGTGGCTGCAGGACTCAGGTTTCCCGATATGGAGGCCACGAGGATCTGGACCCTGGAAGCAGAAGGCTGGGGAAGCGAGCGAGCATTGGAACCCAGGCTTCGTGATGGGTGGGGACCCATGGTATAGCGCCAGGGACGGGACCCCCGCAGGCCGAGGTTCTGCAGGCGTTGTCCTCGCTGCAGTCCATTTCACGGAGTGCCTCTTGGCAGGGTACGGGAGCGGGCACTCACAATGCCCACCCAAGCCCAGGGGGGCGGCCCTGCACATGTGCGGACCCGAGGTGACTTCGCCGGGCGTTTTCCGGCCAACTCTCACGAGCATTCTGCACCATCCGGGATCAGTTAGGGCAGAACGCTCGTGAGAATTGGCCGGCGTTGGACCGCCAAGTGGACCACCCTGCTCTGCAGGGCCCAGGGCCATTTCTCGCCCAGGGTATGTGTCGGCCACCCGGAAATCGCAGGGAAATGACGTGGCCCACCCGGAGGCACCGGCGCACTGGAGCGTTCCGGGAGCTGAGTTGAAGGACCGATGGCGCCGGGCATTTGCCTCCATCTTTCGGGAAGATGGGGCGCCCAAGTATTGGGATGAACTCATTTTGGGCACGAAGGTTTATCTCACACCGAGGGTTGTCCGTAGCGCTGGGAGTTGCTATTGGCGCCTCGTTGTTGGGGGATGTGTGGCTGCGGGACTCAAGGTTCCCGATATGGAGGCCACGAGGAACAGGACCTCGGACGCAGACGGATGAGGAAGCGAGCGAGCCTTTGAGCTTGGGCTTCGTGTCGGCCCAGACCCATGGTATAGGGCCAGGGATGGGGCCCCCACAGGCTGAGGAACCGAAGGCCTTGTCCTCGCCACAGTCCGTCTCAAAGAGTGCCTCTTTTCGGGGTTCCGGTACGGGCACTCCCAATGCCCGGCCAGGCCCCGGGGTTCGGCCCTGAAGACGTGCCGCGTCCGAGGTGTCTTTGCCGGGCTTTTTCCGGCCAATTCTCACGAGCGTTCTGCCCAAACCGGGATCGGTTTGGGCAGAACGCTCGTGAGAATTGGCCGGTGTTGGGCAGTCCTGCGGACTTCCCTGCTCTCCAGGGCCCAGGGTCCTATCTCGCCCAGGGCATGTTGCGGCCGCCTGGAAATCGCACGGAAAAGCCGCGGCCCACCCGGGGGCGCCAACGCAGTGGAGCATTCCGGGAGCAGATTTGAAGGACGGATGGCGGCCGGGCATTCGCCTTCGTCTTTCGGGAAGATGCCCAAGGGAAGGCGCCCAAGGATGGGGTTGACCTCATTTTGGCATGAAGGTTTATCTCACTCCGTGGGTTTTCTGAAGTGCCGGGAATCACTGTTGGCGCCTTCGTGGTTGGGAGATGCGTGGCTGCGGGACTCAGGTTTCCCGATATGGAGGCCATGAGGATAAGGACCCCGGAGGCAGAAGTCTGGGGAATCGAGCGAGCGTTCGAGCCCGGGCTTCGTGATGGGCCCGGACCCATGGGATAGCGACAGGGACGGGACCCCCGCTGGCCGAGGATCCGCAGGCGTTCACCTCGCACCAGTCCATCTCAGGGCATGCCTCTTGGATGTGTTCGGGAGCGGGCACTCACAATGCACGGCCAGGCCCCGGGGTGTAGCCCTGAAGACGTGCGGCACCCGAGGTGGGTGAGGACAAGGCAGGCATAATCTACAGACCTGAATCGAGTTCTCGTGCTTCGGAAGTCAGGGCGAGGCTCAGACGATCGCTCAGGTTGAAGTTTCTGTCCCTGATGGCCCCTTCATGAAGGGGGTGGGGAGTCACGGGCCGTGCGAGTTTTCCAACGATGGGAGTTGTGAGAAGCTCCAAACTGCAAAGATTCTTCTGCAGGATAATTGTGACCTGTTGGTTGGCTCCAGGGCAACGATTCTGAGCCGGGGTCTAAGGATGGATGGCTGGGTAGCCCACCTCGCATCCCAATAGTGTCCTCGCAACAAGACAGGTTAGATCTGCTGGATCTGGGGGAGCAACCAAGGAGGCTGAGTTGAAATGGACTCTCCAGTGAATTGGTCCTAATGTGTTTTTGTGTCTATGGATACCTTGGAATGAAGTGGTGGCACTGGGGCCCTGAATGGTTATCCTAAACAGAGGCTTTGACACAGCTCCAACGTGCAAGTTTACCATGTGTAGATGAGATTTGTTCTGACAGGTGAGTCACGAAACAGCCATATTCTGGTATTAAAATCCAGGCCTCTGAGGAGAGATGCCTGGAAACCAAAGCAATGGATCCGATTAGTGCCTAGGGGCTGTTAGTTCCTTTTTAACTCTGGGGACATCTGTCTATGGGTCTGAGTGCAGGTAGGTACTCATATGGGCTCAGATTGCCCCTGTTTGTTCTGGGAAGCCCCCACTATTGGGAAGGCCTCAGGGACTTTGGAGGTTTATCCTATTAGTAGGGTTGTGGCCATTTGGAATGGGCACACACAATTCCCCTGGGGAGGGCAAGTACAGTCCTCAGTTTTAGTTCCAGGAGCCTGAGCCTGTAGGGTTTGTAGGACAGGCCTTTTGGATAGTTGTCTGAAAACACAAACTCGGCTTATGTTTCAGGTCATAGGTATGGCAGGACTGATCTACAGACCATGAGAACTTTTCAGGATATGAAAAAATGGCGAGTGTGAGGCTCTTGCTCAAGTTTTTGTCTCTGGATATCGTGTCACTCATGGTTGTGAAATTTCCGGTTGACTTCATGGGAAATGGACAAGTCTTACTCTCTGGGTTTTGGCCCCGTCCACAGAGTTTGGGGTCATTCTGTGGGATGGAAGAAGTCCGTTTTTTTCTTGTTGTTGTTGTTTTGTTTTCTTTTATTTTTTAACCTCAGGTGTCCCACCGAATGTGGGATTCCAGAGTTGAGCCCTGGGGAGGGGCAACTGGACAACCAGAAATCTGGTTAAAAATTGGGGCCTAGGGACATGTCAAGTCCACTATGACTTCTAATTGTCCAGCCACTGACAGGACTTACTACAGGACAGGACTCACGCTGAGGGTCACAATGCGTGTTTATGCCCTCGTCGCACTCAACAATGGGTGGGGCCTCAGGGTGAATGCTGGTTTCTCCTACACTGAATGTTGGAAAACATGCCAACCACAAGGTTTCTTGCCATGGGTAAGGAGGAGTTCTGATTTCTGCATCACACTCACCCCTGGGCAGGGATTCGAGATAAGGTCTAGGTTCTGAGGCCTGAAAACTGAGGTAGGGAAGAGATGATGACCTAAGGCCATGGCGGGTCTGATGTGCTCTGTGTGGGTGGGTGTTGGTCAGGAGGTCCGGGCTCAGGTTGTGTCAGACAGTGCATTAGTGCCCAGGTTAGACTATATAATTTGGGTACAGTCGAGTGCCATGTAGGTTTATCCTCATTTAAGGTGCCTGGGCAGCTCATTAGGCAATATCTTTTTTCTAGAGGGCAAACAGAGTACTGCATTGTGGGTCCGGATTTGCCAAACTTGGGGGCTTCGGGCCCAGGAGTGTAAGGTCAGATGTCTGAGTACACAAGCTAGACTTGGGTTTCAGGGCGAGGGCACGGCAGGAACTCCCTGCAGATCTGAACCAATATCTCATGCATCTGATGTCAGAGCGAGGATCAGACGTTGGCTCAGGTTGGAGTTTCTGTGCCTGACGGCCCCTTCATGAAGGGAGCGGAATCTCGAGGCCATGGAGGTTTTCCCACGTTGGGAGTTGAGGGATGCCCCCTTCAAGGATTCCTTCTGCGGGATAATTGAGACCTGTTGGACAGCTCCAGGACATCCCATATGGAATGACTCCAGAGCACCGTTCGAGGATGGATGCCTGGGAAGCCCGCCTCACATTCCAGTTGTCTCCTAGCAACAAGAAAGTTTAGATCTGATGGCTCTGCGGGAGCAACCGGGGTGGCTGAGTTTAAATGGACTTTCCTGAGGATGGGATCTAATGTGTGTTTGTGTCCATGAGGGCCTTGGAATGGGGCGGTGGCACCAGGACCCTGTAGTAGTCTCCTAATCTTTTGACATAGCTCCCATCCACAATTTTCCTTGTGCAGACGAGTTTTGTTCTGATGGGTGCCTCAGGAAAACCTCTATGCTGGTATTGGAATCCAGGCTTTTGAGGAGACATGACTGTAAACCAAAGCAATGGATCCGATTATGGCCTAGGGTCCTTTCTGGTTCAATCTTCTTCTCTGGGGACATCCATGTATGGTATGAGTGGAGGTAGATGCTCAGCTTGTGTCAGACTGCCCTTTTTTGTCCCGGGCGACCTACACTTTTCGGATGGCCTCAGGGACTTTGGAGGGTTCTCCTAATTTGTACGATTTTGGACAATGGAATGGGCAGAATTCCCATGGATTGGGTAGGCACAGTCCTGATGTGTGGCTCCAGGGGTCCCTGCCTGGAGGGTGTGTGGCCCAGGACTTTGAGGACAGAATTCTGAAAAAAAAACTCAGCTTAGGTTTGGGGACGTAGTTATGACAGGCCCTATCTAAAACCCATGAGAAGAACTCTTCAGGATATGAAGAAAGAGCGAGTCTGAGGCACCTACTCAGGCTTTTGTCTCTGGATTTTTTATCAGTGATGTCTGTGGAATGTCGGGCAGGCCTCATGGGCCATGGACGAATCTTCCTCTCTGTGGATCTGGTCCGATCCCAATTCTTTTTCGTCAATCTGTGGGATGGGAGGACTCCTTTTAGGTTTGTTACCTCAGGCGTCCCACCAAAAGAGGAATTTCAAAGCAGAGCTCTGGGGAAGAGTGAAGGGACAACCCGGACTATGGTTAAAAATTGGGGCCAAGGGGCATGGCAAGCCCAATATGCTGTCTCTTCATCCAGCCACTGAGAGGCCTTACCTGAGGACCGGGCTCAGGCTGAGGGTCACAATGTGTGTTTGTGACCAAAATGGCCCGCAAGCATGGACGGGGCTTCATGGGCAACACTCTTTTCAACTACACTGAACGTTGGACAACATGCCAACCACAAGGTTTCTTGCCATGAGGAAGGAGCCCTGATTTCTGCATCATTTTCAAACCTGGGAAGTGATTGGAGATAAGGTCTAGGTTCTGAAGCCTGAAAACCGATTGGGACGAGATGACGACCTAAGGCCATGGCGGGTCGGATGTGCTCAGTTTGCAGCCAGCTGTCTGGGTGGGGCCAGGATGTCCAGGCTCGGGCTGTGTCAGTAAGAGCATTAGTGCCCAGGTCAGCCTATATATTTGGTGTACTGCCAAGTGGCGTGCAGGTTGATCCTCTTTTGGGATTTTTGGGTAGCCCCGGAGGGCAATGTTTTTCTTCTGGAGGGCAGGCAGAGTGCTGCATTGTAGTTCTGGATTGCCAAGCTGGAGGGCTTGTGGGCCAGTAGTCTGAGGACAGAAGTCTGAGAACACAAGCTAGGTTTAGGTTTCTGGGTGAGGACATCGCAGGCACAATCTACAGACCTGAATCGAGATCTCGTGCATCTGAAGTCAGGGGGAGGATCAGACATTTGCTCAGGTTGGACTTTCAGTCCCTGATGGCCCCTTCATGAAGGGGGGGTGATCACGAGGCCATGGGGGTTTTCCCATGATGGGAGTTGTGAGAAGCTCCAAACTGCAAAGATTCTTCTGCAGGCCAATTGAGACCTGTTCGTTGGCTCCAGGCCAACGATTCTGAGCAGGGTTCTAAAGATTGATGGCTGTGTAGCCACCAGGCAATCCCATTGTCTCCTAGCAACAAGACAGGTTAGATCTGCTGGATCTGCGGGAGCAACCAAGGAGGCTCAGTTGAAATGGACTCTCCAGTGGATGGGTCCTAATGTGTTTTTGTGTCTATGGAGACCTTGGAATGAAGTGGTGGCACTGGGGCCCTGAAGGTTTCTCCTAAACAGAGGCTTTGACACAGCTCCAACGTGCAAGTTTCCCATGTTAGATGAGATTTGTTCTGACGGGTGAGTCAAGAAACAGCCGTATGCTGGTATTGAAATCCGGGCCTCTGAGGAGAGATGCCTGGAAACCAAAGCAATGGATCCGATTAGTGCCTAGGGGCTGTTAGTTCCTTTTTAACTCTGGGGACATCTGTCTATGGGTCTGAGTACAGGTAGGTACTCATATGGGCTCAGATTGCCCCTGTTTGTTCTGGGAAGCCCCCACTATTGGGATGGCCTCAGGGACTTTGGAGGTTTATCCTATTAGTAGGGTTGTGGCCATTTGGAATGGGCACACACAATTCCCTTGGGGAGGGCAAGTACAGTCCTCAGTTTTAGCTCCAGGAGCCTGAGCCTGTAGGGTTTGTAGGACAGGCCTTTTGGATAGTTGTCTGAAAACACAAACTCGGCTTATGTTTCAGGTCATAGGTATGGCAGGACTGATCTACAGACCATGAGAACTCTTCGGGATATGAAAAAAGGGCGAGTGTGAGGCCCTTGCTCAAGTTTTTGTCTCTGGATATCGTGTCACTCATGGTCGTGAAATTTCCGGGTGACTTCATGGGAAATGGACGAGTCTTACTCTCTGGGTTTTGGCCCCGTCCACAGAGTTTGGGGTCATTCTGTGGGATGGAAGAAGTCCGTTTTTTTGTTGTTGTTGTTGTTGTTTTGTTTTCTTTTATTTTTTAACCTCAGGTGTCCCACCGAATGTGGGATTCCAGAGTTGAGCCCTGGGGAGGGGCGACTGGACAACCAGAAATCTGGTTAAAAATTGGGGCCTAGGGACATGTCAAGCCCACTATGACTTCTAATTGTCCAGCCACTGACAGGACTTACTAGAGGACAGGACTCACGCTGAGGGTCACAATGCATGTTTATGCCCTCGTCGCACTCAACAATGGGTGGGGCCTCAGGGTGAATGCTGGTTTCTCCTACACTGAATGTTGGACAACATGCCAACCACAAGGTTTCTTGCCATGGGTAAGGAGGAGTTCTGATTTCTGCATCACATTCAACCCTTCTCAGGGCTTGGAGTTAATGTCTAAGTTCTGAAGCCTGAAAAGTTAGGTTGGGAAGAAATAACGAGCTTAGGCCATGGCAGGTCTGATGTTCTCAGTGTGTGGTCAGCTGTCTCGGTGTTGGTCAGGAGGTCCGGGCTCACTCTGTATCAGACAGTGTATTAGTGGCCAGGTTAGACTATCTAATTTGGGTACATTCGATTGCCGTGTATGTCTATCCTCATTTGGGTTTTGTGAGAAACTCCATAGTGCAAAATTTTTCTTCTGGAAGGCAGGCAGAATGCTGCATTTTGTGTCCCGAATTGCCAAATGTGAGGGCTTGGGGGCCAGGAGTGTGAGGACGGAAGACTGAGAACACCAGCTAGACATAGGTTTCTGGGCGAGGGCTAGGAAAGCACACTCTGCAGAGCTGCATCGAGATCTCGTGCAACTGAATTCAGGGCGAAGTTCAGACGTTGGCTTAGGTTGGAGTTCCTGTCCATGATTTCCCCTTCATAAATGGGGGGGGGGGGGGAATCACAAAGCCATCTAGATTTTCCCAGGTTGGGAGTTGTGAGATGCTCCAAAACTCAAGGATTCCTTCTGCTGTACATTTTAGATCTGTTGGATGGCTCCAGGTCATCCCATACGGAATGACGCCAGAGCAGAGCTCTAAGGATGGATGGTTGGGCAGCCCGCCTCGCATTGTCTCCTAGTGACAAGACAAGTTCAGTCTGCTCGCTCTGGGGGAGCAACCAAGGGAGCTGAGTTGAAATGGAATTTCCTGCGGATGGGTTCTAATGTGGATTTTTGTCCATGGAGACCTTGTAATGGGGCAGTGGCACACAGGCTTTGAAAGCTTCTCCTAACTGGAGGGTTTGAGACATCTTCAAAGGATAATTTTCCCATGTGGACATGAGATTTGTTCTGATTTGTGCCTCATGAAATCCCCATATGCTAATATTGGAAACCAGGCCTCTGAGTAGAGATACCTGTAAACTAAAGCAATGAATCTGATTCAGGCCTAGGGTCCTGTCTGATTCAATCTTCTTCTCTGGGGACATCCATCTACGCTGAGTAGAGGTAGATGCTCAGCTGGTTTCAGATGACCCTTGTTTGTCCTGGGCGGCCTACATTATTGGGATGTCCTTGGGGACTCTGGAGGTTTTTCCTAATTTGTACGATTGTGGACAATGGAATGGGCAGAATTCCCGTGGTATGGACAGGCACAGTCCTGATGTGTGGCTCCAGGGGCCCCAGCCTGAAAAGTCTGTGGGCCAGGAATGTGGGGACAGAAGTCTGAAAACACAAACTCGGCTTAGGTTTGGGACGTAGGTATGGCAGGCCCGATCTACAGACCGTGAGGAGAACTCTTCGGTATACGACGAAAGAGTGAGTGTGAGGCGCTTGCTCAGGCTTTTGTCTCTGGATTTGTTGTCAACGATGGCTGTGGAATCTCGGGGAGGCCTCATGGACCATGGATGAGACTTCCTCTCTGTGAATTTGGTACAATCCCAATTGTTTTGGGTCAATCTGAAGGATGGGAGGAGTCCTTTTAGGTTTGTTACCTCAGGTGTCCCACCAAAAGAGGGATTCCAAAGCAGAGCTCTGGGGAGGGATGAATGGAAAACCCGAACAATCCAATTGGGGTGAGGTCGAGAACCGAGCAGGTTGATCCTCATTTGGGGTTTCTGGAGATCCCCATAGAGCAACATTTTTCTTCTGGACGGCCAGCATAGGGCTGCATTGTGGTTCCAGAATTCCAAGTCTTGAGGGCATGTTTGCCAGGAGTGTGAGGAAGGAAGTCTGAAAACACAAGCTAGCACGAGGTTTGGGGCCAAGAGCATGGCAGGCCCACTCTGCAGAGGCTGAATCGAGATCTCCTGCATCTGAGGTCAGGGCGAGTATCAGATGTTGCCTCAAGCTGGAGTTTGTGTCCATGACGGCCCCTTCCTGAAGGGGGAGGGGGCCTCATGAGGCCAGGGGGGTTTCCCTACGCTAGGAGTTGTGAGCTGCTCCAAACTTCAAAGTTTCCTTCTTCAGGACAGTCGAGTACTATTGGATGGTTCCAGGATGGCCCATACAGAAAGACTCGAGAGCTGGGGCCTAAGCATGGATGCCGAGAAACCCCAACTCACCTTCCCATTGCCTGGTCGAGACAAGGCACGCTCAATCTGCGGGCTCTTGGGTGAGCTACCCAGAAGGCTGAGTTTAAATGGACTCTCCTGAGGATGAGTCATAATGTGGGTTGGTGGCCATGGAGACCTTGGAATGTGGCAGTAGCTAAGGGACTCTGCAGGATTCTCCAACCCGAAGGGTTTGACACAGCTCCAACAAGGAAGCTTCCCATGTGGATATGAGAGGTGTTCTGTCTGGTGCCTCAGGAAAGCCCCATATGCTGGTCTTCGAACCCAAGCCTCTGAGGAGGGATACCTGGACACCAAAGCAAGAGTTCATAATAGAGCCTAGGGGCCTGTCTGGTTCAATCTTCTGTCTCTGCGGATATCTGTCTGTGTGTCTGCATGGAGGTAGTAGTTGCTCAGCTTGTATCATAATGCCCCTGTTTGTCCAGTGTGGCTTGTGGTAGTGGGATGTCCTTGGGGACTTGAGGTTTCTACTATTTTGTACAGTTGTGGCCAATGGAACGGGCAGTATCTTAGGAGAGAGCAGGCACAGTTCTGTGGTGTGGCTCCAGAGACGCCAGCCTGGAGGCTGTGTGGGCCACGGCTGTGCAGACAGACATCCAAAAACCCAAACTCAGCTCAGGTTTGGGGCCGAGGTTACGGCAGGCCTGATCTACAGTCCGTGAGGGGAGCTCCTCTGGATATGAAAGAAGGGTGAAAGGGAGGCAGTCGCTCAGGCTTTTGTCTCTGGATGTTTTGTCCACAATGGCCGTTTAATGTAGGAGTTGCCTCATGGGTCGTAGAAGTCTCCCTCTCTGGTAGTTTGTCCAGCCCCCAAGAGTTTGGGGTCATTCTGTGGGAAGGGAAGTGTCCTGTTTTCTGCTTCATGTGTCCCCCCAATAGAGGGATTCTAGAGCATAGCAGTGGGTACTGACAACTGGAATACTCGCCCTCTGGTTAAGCCTGGGGGCCTATGGATATGACAAGCCCCATATGCAGGATCTTGGTCCAGCCACTGAGAGGCATGAGAGGGACTCACGCTGCAGGTCACAATGCATGTCTGTGCTCTAGGCGGCCCTCAAGCACTGGCGTGGCCTTTCGGACAATGCAGGTTTTCCCACATTGAACGTTGGACAACATGCCAACCACAAGGTTTCTGGCCATGGGGAAGGAGGAATTCTAATTTCTGCATCACGTTCACCCCTGGGCAGTGATTGGAGATAAGGTCTAGGTTCTGAAGCCTGAAAACCGAGGTTGGGAAGAGATGACAACCTACGGCCATAGCGGGTTCTATGTGTCCAGGTTGGGGCCAGCTGTGTGGGTGTCATTTGGGATGTCTGGTCTCAGGCTGTGCCAGACAGGGCATTAGTATACAGGGTAGGCTGTATAATTGCTTTACAGTCGAGTGACATGCATTAGATAATCATTAGGGGTTTCTTATTAGCAGCATAGGGCGAAGTTTTTCTTCTGGAGGGCAGGCAGAGTGCTGCATTGTGGCTTCGGAATTCCCAAACTGGAGGGCTTGTGGGCCAGGAGAGTGAGGAGGGAAGTCTGAGAACACAAGCTAGGCTTAGGTTTCGGGGAAAGGACATGGCAGGCACACTCCGCAGAGCTGAATTGAGATCTCATGCATCTGAAGTCAGGTCGAGGATCAGACTTTGGCTCAGGTTGGAATTTCTGTCCATGTTGGCCCCTTCATGAAGGGGGGGCGGCATTATGAGGCCATGGGTGTTTTCCCACTATTGGAGTTGTGAGATGCTCCTTGGGGCGCCTGGGTGGCTCAGTGGTTTGGGAGTTGTGAGATGCTCCAAACCGCAAGGATTCCTTCTGTGGGACAATTAAGATTTGTTGGATGGCTCCAGGACGTCTCATAAGGTATTTTTCCAGAACAGGGTTCTAAGTATGGATGCCTGGGCAGCCAGCCTCACATTCCAATTGTCTCCTAGCAACAAGAAACGTTTGATCTGCTGGCTTGGGGTAGCAACAGAGGGGGCTGAGTTGAAATGGACTTTCCTGAGGATGGTCTTAATGTTGGTTTGAGTCCATGGAGACCTTGGTATGGGGCAGTTTCACCAGAGCCCTAAAGGATTCTCCTAACCAGAGTTATGACAAAGCTCCAATGAGCAAGTTTTCCATTGGGAGACAAGATTTGTTCTTATTGGTGCCTCAGGAAACCACCATATGCTGGTATTGGAAACCAGGCCTCTGAGGAGAGATGCCTGGAAACCAAAGCAATGGATCTGATTAGGGCCTAGGGGCCTGTCCGGTTCAATATTCTTCTCTGGGGACATCTGTTGTCTCAGTGGAGGTAGTTGCTCAGCTGGTTTGAGATCACCCCTGTTTGTCCTGGGCGGCCTACACTATTGGGATGGCCTCGGTGACTTTGGAGGTTTGTCCTAATTTGCAAGGTTGTGGCCAATGGAATGGGAAGAATTCCCTTGAAAGGGAAGCACAGTCCTGAGGTGTGGCTCCAGGGACCCAAGTGTGGAGCGTGTGTGGTCCAGGGCTATTTGGACAAAAGTCTGAAAACACAAACTCCACTTAGGTTGGGGGATGCAGGTATGGCCGGCCCGATCTATAGACCGTGAGGAGAACTCTTCAGGATATGAACAACGGGCGAATGTGAGGTGCTTGCTCATGCTTTTTTTTTTTTTCTGGATATGTGTCACTGATGGCCATGGAATGTCGGGGTGTCCTCATGGGCCATCGATGAGGCTCCCTTTCTGGGGATTTGACACGATCCCAAGTGTTTGGGGTCATTCTGAGGGAAGGGAGGAGGCCTTTCTGTTTTTGTTTTTTTTTTTTGTTTTGTTTTGTTTTGTTTTGTTTTTACCTCAGGTGGACCACCAAAAGAGGGATTCCAGAGCAGAGTCCTGGGGAGGGTCGACTGGACAACCAGACCTCTGGTTAACATTGGGACCTAAGAACATGGCAAGCCCCATATGTGGGCTCTTGGTCCAGACACTGAGAGGCCTTCCTTGAGGATAGGGCTCACACTGAGTTTCACAATGTGTTTTTGTGCCCAAGGAGCCCCTTAAGTCAGGGCGTGGCCTAATGTACCATGCTGGTTTCTCCTACACTGAACGTTGCACAGTATGGCAACCACAAGTTTTCTGGCCATGGGGAAGAAGGAGTTCTAATTTCTGCAACACTTTCACTCCTGGACTGTGATTGGATTTAAGGTCTAGGTTCTGAAGCCTGAAAACTGAGGTTGGGAAGAGATGAAGACCTAAGGCCATGGTGTGTCTGATGTGCTCAGTGTTTGGCCAGCTGTTGAGTGTGGGTTGGGTGGTGCAGTCTCAAGCTGTGGCAGACAGGGAATTAGTGCCCAGGCTAGACTATATCATTAGGGTGCAGTCGAGTTTCGTGCAGGTAGGTACTCATTTGTGGTTACTGGGTAGCCCCAGAGGGCAACATTTTTCTTCTGGAGGGAAGACACAGTGCCACATAGTGGCTCCAGAATTCCCAAACTGGAAGGCTTGTGGGCCAGGAGTGTGAGGAAAAAATTCTGAGAACACAAGCCAGACTTAGATTTCGGGGTGAGGGGACGGCAGGCACTCTCTGCAGAGATGATTCAAGATCCCGTGTACCTGAAGACAGAGCTAGGATCAGACGTTGGCTCAGGTTGGAGTTTCTGTCCATGATGGCCTCTTCATGAAGGGGAGGGTGTCACGAGGCCATGGAGGTTTTCCCACGATGGGAATTGTGAGATGCTCCAAACCACAATGATTCCTTCTGTGGGAAGGATGAGACCTGTTGGATGGCTCCAGGACATCCCATAAGGAAGTTATCCAGAGCAGGGTTCTAAGGATGGATGCCTGGGCAGCCTGCCTCCCATTCCAGGTGTCTCATAGCGCCAAGGCAAGTTCGATCTGCTGGATCTAGGGGAGCAACCGAGGCGGGTGTGTTGAAATGGGTGAGTTGAGGATGGGTCATAATGTGCATTTGTGTCCATTGAGACCTTGGAATGGGGTTCTTGATCCGGGGCCTTGAGGGATGTTCATAACCGGAGGTTTTGATGGAGCTCTAAAGAGTACGTTTCCTATGTGGAGAAGAGAATTGTTTTGATGAGTGCCTAAGGAATCTCCCATATGCTGGTATTGGAAACCAGGCCTCTGAGGAGAGATGCCTGGAAACAAAAGCAATGGATATGATTAGGGCCTAGGTGCCTGTCCAGTTCAATCTCTTTCCTGGGGATACGTGTCTACGGATCTGAGGGGAGGTAGTTGCTCAGCTTGTGTCAGATCGCCCCTGTTTGTCCTGGGCAGCCTATAATATTGGGATGGCCTCGGGACTTTGGAGTTTCTCCTAAACTATAGGGTTGTGGCCAATGGAATGGGCAGAAATCCCCTGGAGAGGGCAGGCACAGTTCTGAGTTTGGTTCTAGGGGCCCAGCCTTTAGGGTGTGTGGGCCAGGCCTGTGGGGACAAAAGTCTGAAAACACAAACTCCGCTTAGGATTGGGGACATAGGTATGGCACACCCAATCTACAGACCGTGATAACACTTCGGGATATGAAAAAGGGTGAGTTTGAGGTGCTTGCTCAGGTTTTGTCTCTGGATTTGTGTCAACAATGTGGGTGGAATGCTGGCGTGGCCTCATGGGTTGTGGACGGCTTTCCTTCTCTGAGGATTTGACCCGATCCCAATGGTTTGGGTACATTCTGTAGGATGGGAGGAGTCCTTTCTGTATTTTATTTTATTTTATTTTATTTTATTTTATTTTATTTTATTTTATGTACCTCATGTGTCCCAATAAAAGAGGGATTCCAGAGCAGAGTCCTTGGGAGGGACAACTGGATAACCCCACCTCTGTTTAAGTTTGGGGGCCTAGGGGCATGGCAAGTCCAATATGTGGGCTCTTGATTCAGACACTGAGAGGCCTTCCTTGAGGACAGGGCTCATGCTGAGGGTCACAATGCCTATTTGTGCCCAACATGGCCCTTAAGCATGGGAAGTGCCTCATGGGCCATGCTGGATTCTCCTACACTGAACGTTGGAGAATATGCCAACCACAAGGTTTCCGGCCATGGCGAAGTAAGAGTTGTGATTTCTGCATCACGTTCACCCCTGGACAGTGATTGGAGTTTAGGTCTAGGTTCTGAAACCTGAAAACCGAGGTTGGGAAGAGATGAAGAACTAAGGACGTGACAGGTCCAATGAGCTCAGTGTGCGGCCAGCTGTTGAGCGTAGGTCTGGAGGTGTGGGCTCATGCTGTGTCAGACAGAGCATTAGACAGGGTAGACTATATTTGGGGTGCAGTCAAGGGGCGTTCAGTTGATCCTCATTTGGGTTTCTAGGTAGCTCCATAAGGCAACGTTTTTCTTCTGGAGGGCAGGCCGAGTGCTGCATTGTGGTTCCAGTATTGCCAAACTGTAGGGCTTTTGGGCCAGGGATGTGAGGAGGGTAGTCTGAGAACACAAGCCTGGCTTAGTTTTTGGGGTGAGGGCACAGAAGGCACACTCTGCAGAGCTGAATCAAGATCTCATGCACCTGAAGCCAGGGCGAATATCAGACGTTTGCTCAGGTTGGAGTTTCTGTCCATGATGGCCCCTTTATAAAGTGGAGCGTCTCAAGAGGCCATGTAGATTTTCCCACAATGGGAGTTGTGAGATGCACCAGACTGCAAAGATTCCTTCTGTGGGACACTTGAGACCTGTTGGATGGCTCTAGGATGTCCCATATGGAATGACTCCAGAGGAGGGTTCTAAGGATGGATGCCTGGGCAGCCCGCCTCCCATTCTAGTTGCCTCCTAGCAACAAGGCAGGTTTGATCTGCAGGCCCTGGGGGAGAAACCAAGGGGGTTGAGTTGACATGGACTCTCCCGAGGATAGATCATAATGTGGGTTTAAGTCCATGGAGACCTTGGAATGGGGCGCTTGATCTGGGGCCCTGAAATATTCTCCTAAACAGAGGTTTTTATAGAGCTCCAAAGAGTACATTTCCTATGTGGAGACGAGATTTTTCCGATGAGTGCCTCAGTAATCCCCCATATGCTGGTATTGGAAACCAGGCCTCTGAGGAGAGATGCCTGGAAACAAAAGCAATGAATCTGATTAGGGCCTAAGTGCCTGTCCAGTTCAATCTTATTATATGGGGATATCTGTCTATGGGTCTGAGTGGAGGTAGTTTCCTAACTTGTGAAAGATCATCCCTGTTTGTCCTGGGCAGCCAACACTATTGGGATGGCCTCAGGGAGTTTGGAGGTTTCTCCTAATCTATAGGGTTGTGGCCAATGGAAATGGCAGAATTCCCCTGGAGAGGGAAGCCACAGTCCTGAGGTGTCGCTCCAGGGGCCCCAGCTTGGATGGTGTGTGGGCCAGGACTGTGGGGACAGAAGTCTGAAAACACAAACTCAGCTTAGGTATGGGGATGTATGTATGAAGGCTCGATCTACAGACCGTGAGAATTTTCCAGGCTATGAACAAAGGGCGAGTATGTGGCGCTTGCTCAGGCTTTTCTGTCTGGATTTTTTGTCAACAGTGGCCGTGGAATGTCGGGGTGTCCTCAAGGGCCATGGACAAGTCTTTCTCTGGTGATTTGGCCTGATCCCAAGTGGTTGGGATCATTCTGTGGATGGGAAGAGTCCTTTCTGTATATATATATTTTTTTTACCTCAGGTGTCCCACCAAAGAGGGATTCCAGAGCAGAGCCCTGAGTAGGGGTGACTAGACATCTCGAACTCTGGTTGAGATTGGGGGACTAGGGGCTTGGCAAGCCCCATATGTTGGCTGTTGTTCCAGTCACTAAGAGGCTTTACAGGAGGATAGGGCTCACGCTGAGGGTCACAATGTGTGTTTGTGCAAATTGTGGCCCTCAGGGATAGGTGGGGCCTCATAGTCCATGCTGCTTTCTCCTACAAGGAACGTGGGACAACATGCCAACCACAAGGTTTCTTGCCATGGCGAAGGAGAAGTTCTGATTCTTGCATCACGTTCACTCCTGAGCAGTGAGTGGAGATAAGGTCTAGGTTCTGAAGGTGAAAACTGAGGTTGGGTAGAGATGATGGCCTAAAGCCATTGTGGGTGTGATATGCTCAGTGTACGGCCAGCTGTCTGGGTGTTGGACTGAAGGTCTGCCCTCAGGCTGTGTCAGACAGGGCTTTAGTGCACAGCCTAGACTGTATAATTGGGGTATGGTTGAGTGGCATGCAGGTTGTTACTCATTTGGCGTTTCTGTTTAGCCCTATAGGGCAACATTTTTCTTCTGGAGGGCAGGCAGAGTGCTGCATTGTGTCTCCAGAATTGCCAAACTGGAGGGGTGTGGCCAGGATTGTGAGGACGGAAGTCTGAGAACACAAGTTAGGCTTAGGTTTCGGGGCGAGGGCACAGCAGGCACACTCTCAAGTGCTGAATCGAGATCTCGTGCTTCTGAATTCAGGGCGAGGATCAGACTTTGGCTTAGGATGGAGTTTCTGTCCATGATGGCCCATTTATGAAGGTGTGGGGCATCATGAGGAAATGGAGGTTTTCTCACAGTGGGATTATGTGATGCTTCAAACCACAAGGATTCATTCTGCGAGACAGTCAAGACAGGTTGTTTGGATTCAAGACGTCCCATAAAGAAGTTCCCCAGAGCAGGGTTCTAAAGATGGATGCCTGGGCAGCCCACCTCGCATTCCAACTGTCTCCTAGTGACAAGGCAGGTTTGATCTGCTGGCTCTGGGTGAGCAGCTGAAGGGGCTGATTTGAAATGGACTCTCCTGAGGATGGATCATAATGTAAGTTTGTGTCCTTGGAGACCTTGGAATTGGGCCATGGTGCCAGCGCCCTGAAGGATCCTCCTAACCTGAGGTATTGACACAGCTCCAAAGAGCAAGTTTCCCATGTGGAGATGAGATCTGTTCTGATTGTTTCCTTAGGAAACCCCCATATTCTGATATTGGAAACCAGGCCTCTGAGGAGAGATACCTAGAAACCAAAGCAATGGATCAGAAGTTGGCTCAGGTTGGAGTTTCTGTCCATGATGGTCCCTTTATAAAGGGGAGCATCTCATGAGGCCATGTAGGTTTTCCCACGATAGGAGTTGTGAGATGCTCCAATCTGCAAGGATTGCTTCTGCGGGACAGTCAAGACCTGTTGGAAGGCTCCAGGACATCCCATATGGAACGGTGCCAGATCAGGATTCCAAAGATGGATGCCTAGAGAGTCTGCTTTGCATTCCAGTTGTCTCCTAGCGACAAGGCAGGTTTGATATTCTGGCTCTGGGGGAGTAATCGACGGGGCTGAGTTGAAATGTACTCTCCTGCCGAATGGTCATAATGCAGGTTTGTGTCCATGGAGGCCTTGGAATAGGGAGGTGGCTCCGCTTACCTGAAGGTTTCTTTTAACTGGAGGTTTTTACAGAGCTCTAAAGGATAAGTTTCCCATGTGGAGACAAGATTTGTTCTGATTGGTATCTCTGGAATCCCCCATATGCTGGTATTGGAAAACAGACCTCTGATGGAACCAATTACGTTCTGGGGCCTGTCCAGTTTAATCTTCTTCTCTTGGGATAGCTGTCTACGAGTGAGTTGAGGTCGTTGCTCAGCTTGTGACAGATCGCCCCTCTTTGTCCTGGGCGGCCTACACTATTGGAATGGGACTTTGGAGGTTTCTCCTAATCTGTAGGGTTGTGGCCAATGGATTGGGAAGAATTTCCTTGGAGAGGGCAGGCACAGTCCTGAGGTGTGGCTCCAGCCACACCTCCTCAGCCTGGAGGGTGTGTGGGACAGGGATGTCAGGATAGAAGTCTGAAAACACAAACTCGGCTTAGGTTTGGGGACGTAGGTATGGCAGGCCCGATCTACAGACTATGAGGAGAATTTTTTGGGCTATGACCTAAGGGTGAGTGTGATGCACTTGCTGAGGCTTATGTCTCTGGATTTCGTGTCAATAGTGGCCGTGGAATGACGGGCTGGCCTCATGGGCCATGGACGAGTCTTTCTCTCTGGGGATGGCGCGATCCCAAGTGATTGGGGTCACTCTGTGAGTGGGAGGAGTCCTTTCTGTGTTTATTTACCTCAAATGTCCCACCAAAGATGGATTCCAGAGCAGAGCCCTGAGTAGGGTTGACTAGATGTCTCTACCTCTGGTTAAGATTGGGTGACTTGGGGCATGGCAGGCCCCATATGTGGGCTCATGGTCCAGCCACTGAGAGGCTTTACTTGAGGACAGGGCTCAAACTGAGGGTCCCAATGTGTGTTTGTGTCCACCACAGCTCTTAAGCATGGGCAGGGCCTAAGGGACGCTACACTACCCTCAGGGGCCTACACTGAACGTTGGACAAGATGCCAACCACAAGATCCTGGCGAGAGGGAAGGAGGAGTTCTGATTTCTGCATCACGTTCACCCATGGGAATAGAGTAGAGGTCTAGGTTTCTGTAGCCTGAAAACCGAGGTTGGAAAGAGATGGCGACCTAAGGCCATAGCGATTCAGATGTTCTCAGGGTACGGCAAGCTGTCTGGGTGTCAGTTGGGAATTCAGGCCTCAGGTTCTGTCAGACAGGGCATTAGTGCACAGGCTAGACTATATAATTGGTGTACAGTTAAGTGGCGTGCAGGTTTATCCTCATTTGAGGTTTCTGGGTAGACCCATAGGGCAACGTTTTTCTTCTAGACGGCAGGCAGAGTGCAGCACTGTGTCATCGGAAATCCCAAAATGGAGGGCGTGTGGTCCAGGAGAGTTAGGATGGAAGTCTGAGAACACTAGCTACGCTTTGGTTTTGGGGTGAGAGCACAGCAGGTACACTCTGAAGAGCTGAATCAAGATCTCGTGCATCTGAAGTCAAGGCGAAGATCAGCCGTTGGCTCAGGTTGGAGTTTCTTTCCATGATCCGCCTTCATGAAGATTGGGGGCATCATGTGACCTTGGAAGCTTTCCATGATATGAGTTGTGAGGTGGTCCATGCACAAGGACTCCTGTGGGAGAGTTGAGACCTGTTGGATGGCTCAAGGATGTCCCATAAGGAACGACGCAAGAGCAGGGTTCTAAGGATGGATGCCTGAAGAGCCCAACTCGCATTTCAATTGTCTCCTAGCGACAAGGCAGGTTCAATCTGCTGGCTCTGGGGTAGAAACCGATGGGGTTTAGTTGAAATGGACTCTCCCGAAGATGGGTCATAATGTGGGATTGTGTCCATGGAGATATTCGAATGGGGCAGTGGCTCCGGTGACCTGAAGTTTTCTCCTAACTGGAGGTTATGACACAGCTCCATACAGCAAGATTCCCATGTGGAGACGAGATTTTTTCTGATTGGTAGCTCCGGAAACCCCCTTATGCTGGTATTGGAATCCAGGACTCTGAGGATAGATGCCTGAAAACAAAAGCAATGGATCCAATTAGGGTCTAGGTGCCTGTCTTGTTCAATATTCTTTTCTATGGATATCTGTCTAAGGTTATGATTGGATGTAGTGGCTCAGCTTGTGCCAGATGGTCCCTGTATGTCCAGGACATCCTACACTATTGGGATGGCCTCAGAGATTTTGGATGTTTCTCCTAATCTGTCAGGTTGTGCCAAAGGAATGAGCAGAATTCCCTTGGAGAGGGCAGGCACAGTCCTGAGGTGTGGCTCCATGGGGCCCAGCCTTTAGGGTGTGTGGGCGAGGACAATGGAGACAGAAGTCTGAAAACACAAACTCGGCTTAGGATTAGAGGCATAGGTATGGCAGTCCCGATCTATACACCTTGAGAATTTTGAGGGCTCTGAACAAATGGCAAGTGTGTGGCGCTTTTTCAGGTTTTTGTCTCCGGATTTTGTGTCAATGGTGGCCGTGGAATGTCAGGCTGGCCTCATCGACCATGGACGAGTATTTCTCTGTGGATTTGGCCAAATTCCAAGTTTTTGGGGTCATTCTTTGTATGGTAGGAGTCTTTTTTTTTTTTTTTTTTTTTTTTTTTTTACCTCATGTGTCCCACCAAAGAGGGATTCCAGAAAAGAGCTCTGAATAAGTTGACTAGACTTCTCAAGCTCTGGCTAGGATTGGGGAGTAGGGGCATGGCAAGCCCCGTATGCAGGCTCTTGGTCCAGCCCCAGAGAGGCTTTACTTGAGACCAGGGTTCATGCTTAGGGTCCTAATGTGTGTTTGTGCCCATCGCAGCCCTCAAGCATGTCTGAGGCCTCATGGGCCATGCTGGGTTCTCATATACTGAACGTTGGACAACATGCCAACCACAAGGTTTCTGGTCATGGGGAAGGTGAAGTTCTGATTTCTGCATCACGTACACCGCTTAGTTGTGAGTGGAGATAAGGTCTAGGTTCTGAAGCCTGAAGACCAAGGTTGGGAAGAGATGATGACCTAAGGCCATGGCATGTCCGATGTGTTAGGTGTGTGGCCAGGTGTCTGGGTGTCTGTCACGAGGTCTGGGGTCAGGTTGTGTCAGACAGGGCATTAGTGCCCAGGCTAGATTGTATAATTGGGGTACAGTCTAGAGAATTGCAGGTTGATCCTCATTTGATGTTTCTGGTAGACCCCTAGGACAAAGTCTCTCTTCTGGAGAGCAGGCAGAGTGCTGAATTCTGTCTCCAGAATTCCCAAAGTGGAAGGCTTGTGGGCCAGGAGTGTGAGGACGGAAGTCTGAGAACGCGAGCTGGCTTAGGTTTTGGGGCGAGGGCAAGGCAGGCACACTCTGCAGAGCTGAATTGAGATCTCATGCATCTGACGTCAGGGCGGGGATCAGACGTTGGCTCAGGTGGGAGTTTCTGTCCACGATGTCCTCTACCTGATGGTGGAGGCATCACGAGGCCATGGAGGTTTTCCCACAGTGCGAGTGTGTGATGCTGAAAACCACAAGGATTCCTTCTGCAGGATAGTTGAGACCTGTTGAATGGATCAAGAACACCCCATTAGGAATTTCTCCAGAGCAGAGTTCTAACAACGGATACCTGGGCAGCGAACTCTCATTCCAATTGTCTCCTAGTGACAAAGCAGGTTTGATCTGCTGGCACTGGGTGAGCAACCGCCAGGTTTGAGTTGAAATGGACTCTCCTGAGGATGGGTCATAATGTGGGATTGTGTCCATTGAGACATTGGAACGGGGCGGTGGCTCCAGTGACGTGAAATTTTATCCTACCTGGAGGTTTTGACACAGTTCCATATAGCATGATTCCCATGTGGCATGCGATTTGTTCTGATTGGTAGCTCCAGAAACCCCCATGTGCTGGTATTGGAATTCAGGCCTCTGAGGAGAGATACCTGAAAATAAAAGCAATGGATCTGATTAGGGCCTAGGTGACTGTCCTTTTCAATCTTCTTTTCTATGGATATCTATCTACAGGTCTGATTGGAGGTAGTGGCTCAGCTTTGCCAGATGGTCCCTGTATGTCCCGGACATCCTACAATATTGGGGTGGCCTCGGGGAATTCGGATGTTTCTCCTAATCTGTCGGGTTGTGCCAAAGGAATGAGCAGAATTCCCTTGGAGAGGGCAGGCACAGTCCTGAGGTGTGGCTCCATGGGGCCCAGCCTTGCGGGTGTGTGGGCGAGGACAATGGAGACAGAAGTCTGAAAACACAAACTTGGCTTAGGTTTGGGGACATAGGTATGGCAGGCCCGATCTATAGACCGTGAGAATTTTGGGGGCTCTGAACAAAGGGCGAGTGTGTGGCGCTTTTTCAGGCTTTTGTCTCTGGATTTTGTGTCAATGGTGGCCGTGGAATGTCAGGATGGCCTCATCGGCCATGGACGAGTATTTCTCTCTGTGAATTTGGCCCAATTCCAAGTGTTTGCAGTCATTATTTGGACGGTAGGAGTCCTTTCTCTATTTTTTTTTTAACCTCATGTGTCCCACCAAGGAGGGATTCTAGAGAAGAGATCTGAGTAGGGGTGACTAGACTTCTCGAGCACTGGTTAAGGTTTGGGGAGTAGGGACATGGCAATCTCCATATGCGGGCTCTTGGTCCAGCCATGGAGAGGCTTTACTTGAGGCCAGGGTTCATGCTTAGGGTCCTAATGTGTGTTTGTGCCCATCGCAGCCCTCAAACATGTCTGAGGCCTCATGGGCCATGCTGGTTTCTCCTACACTGCACATTGGACAACATGCCAACCACAGGGTTTCTGGTCATGGGGAAGGAGGAGTTCTGATTTCTGCATCACGTACACGGCTGGCAGTGAGTAGAGATAAGGTCTAGATTCTGAAGCCTGAAAACCGAGGTTGGGAAGAGATGACGACCTAAGGCCATGGCGGGTCCGATGCACTTAGTGTGCGGCCAGATGTCTGTGTGTCCGTCATGAGGTCCGGGCTCAGGCTGTGTCAGGCAGGGCATTAGTCCCCAGGCTAGACTGTATAATTCGGGTACAGTCGAGTGATGTGTAGGTTGGTCCTCATTTGGGGTTTCTGGTTAGCCCCATAGGGCAACGTTTTTCTTCTGGAGGGAAGGCAGAGTGCTGCATTCTGGCTCCAGAATTGCCAACGTCAGGGCTTGTGGGCCAGGTGTTTTAGGACAGAAGTCTGAGAACACAAGTTCAGCTTTGAATTCGCAGTGGTGACATGGCAGGCACACTCTACAGACCTGAATTGAGATCTCGTGCATTTGAAGTCAGGGCGAGGATCAGATGTTGGCTTAGGTTGGAGTTTCTGTACATGATGTCCCCTTCATGAGGGTGGGGGTGGGGCATCAGGAAACCATGGAAGTTTTCCCACTTTGTGAGTGTGTGATGCTCCAAACCACAAGGATTCCATTAGCGGAACAATTACGAACTAATGGATGGATCAAGGACATCCCATAAGAAATGCTCCAAAGCACAGTTCTAATGATGGATGCCTGGGCAGTCCAACTTGCATTCCAGTTGTGTCCTAGTGAAAAGGAGGATTCGATCTGCTGTCACTGGGGGAACAACCGAGGGGGCTGAATTGAAATGGACTCTCATGATGATCAGTCATGATGTGGATTTGTGTCCATGGAGCCCTTGGAATGGGGCAGTGGTTCTGTTGCCCTGAAGAATTCTCCTAACCTGAGGTTTTGATGCAGCTCCAAAAAGCAAGTTTCCCATGTAGAGACGAGATTTGTTCTGAAACCCCCACAACCTGGTATTGGAAACCAAGCATCTGGGGAACAAAGCCTGGAATCCAAAGGAATGGATCTGATTAGGGTCTAGGGGCCTGTCCTCTTCAATATTCTCCTCTGAGTGTCTCTGTCTAAGATTCAGAATGGAGGTCTCTACTCAGCTTGTGTCAGATCGCCCATGTATGTTGGGGGAGGCCAACACTATTGGGCTGGTCTTGGGGATTGGAGGTTTCTCCTAATCTGTAAGGTTGTGACAAATGAAACGGGCAGAGTTCCCTTGGAGAGCACTGGCACAGTCCTTAGGTGTGACACCACCTTTCTGAGTGTCGTCCAGGAGGTCCAGGCTCAGGCTGTGTCAGACAGGGCATCAGTGCCAAGCGTAGACTGTATAATTGGAGTAAAGTTGAGTGGCATGCAGGTTGATCCTCATTTGGCGTTTCTGGGTAGCCCCAGGGGCAACGTTTTTCTTCTGGACGGAAGGCAGAGTGCTGCATTGTGGCTATGGAATTCTCACACTGGAGGGCTTGTGGGCCAGAATTGTGAGGAAGGAAGTGTGAGAACACAAGCTAGGCTTAGGTTTTGGGTCAAGACCATGGCAGGCACACTCTGTGGAGCCAAATCTAAATCTCATGCATCTGAAGTGAGGGCGAGGATCAGACGTAGGCTCAGGTTGAAGTTTCTGTTCAGGATGGCCCCTTCATGATGGTGGGGGGCATCATGGGGCTATGGAGACTTTCCCACGATGGGCATTGTAAGTTGCTCCAATCGGCAAGGATTCCTTCTACGGGACAGTCGAGACTGGTCTGATTGCTCCAGGACGTCCCATGCGGAACAACGGCAGTGCAGGGTTCTAAGGATGGATTCCTGGAGTGCCCGCCTCGCATTCCTATTGTCTCCTAGTGACAAGGAAGGTTCGATCTGCTTCTTTTGGGGAGAAACCAAAGGGGATGTGTTGAAATGGACTCTCCTGAGGATGCGTCATAATGTGGATTTGTGTCCATGGAGACCTTGGAATGGGGTGTTGGCTGCTGGGACCTGAGGGTTTCCCTTAACTGGAGGTTTTGATACAGCTCCAAAAAGCATGTTTCCCATGTGGAAATGAGATTTGTTCAGACTGGTACCTCCAGAAGAACACATATGCTGGTATTGGAAACCAGGCCTCTGAGGAGAAATGTCTGGAATCAAAAGCAATGGATCTGATTAGGGCCTAGGTGCCTGTCCGGTTCAATCTTCTTCTCTGGGGTTATCTGTCTATGGGTCTGAGTTGAGGTAGTTTCTCAGCTTGGGACAGATCGCCCTGTTTGCCCTGAGTGAACAACACTATTGGGATGGCCTCAGGGACTTTGGAGTGTTCTCCTAATCTTTAGGGTTGTGGCCAATGGAATGGGCAGAATTCGCTTGGAGAAGGCAGGCACAGTCCTGAGGCTTGGCTCCAAGGGCCCCAGCCTGCAGGGTGGGTGGGCCAGGACAGTGGGTACAGAAATCTGAAAACCCAAACTCAGCTTAGGTTTGGGGACGTAGGTATGACAGGCCTGATCTATAGACCGTGAGGAGAATTTTTCAGGCTATGAACAAAGGGCAAGTGTGAGGCATATCTCCAGGCTTTTGTCTCTGGGTTTTGTGTCAATGGTGGCCATGGAATGTCAAGATGACCTCTTTGGCCATGGACTATTCTTTCTCTTTTAAGATTTGGTCAGATCCCGGGCGCCTGGGTGGCTCAGTGGTTAAGCTGCTGCCTTCAGCTCAGGTCATGATCTCAGGGTCCTGGGATCGAGGCCCGCATCGGGCTCTCTGCTCAGCAGGGAGCCTGCTTCCTCCTCTCTCTCTCTCTCTGCCTGCCTCTCTGCCTACTTGTGATTTCTCTCTGTTAAATAAATAAATAAATCTTTAAAAAAAAAAAAAAAAAAAAAAAAAGATTTGGTCAGATCCCAAGTTTTGGGGCTCATTCGGGGGATGGGAGGAGTCCCTTCGATATTTTTTTCCTCAGGGGTTCCAGAGCAGAGACCTGAATAGGGGTGACTAGACCTCTAACCTCTCATTAATATTGGGGGATTTAGGGATGGCAATGCGGGTTCTTGGTCCAGACCCTGAGAGGCTTTACTTGAGGACAGGGCTCACACTGAGGTTCCCAATGTGTTTGTGCCCATTGCGGTTCTCAAGCATGGGCGGGGACTCATGGGCTACACTGGATTCTCCTACACTGAACGTTGGAAAACATGCCAACCACAAGGTTTCTTGCCTTGAGGAAGAAGGAGTTTCATTTCTGCATCACGTTCACCCCTGGGTAGTGAGTATAGATAAGGTCTAGGTTCTGAAGCCTGAAAACCAATGTTGGGAAGAGATGATGACCTAAAGCCATGGCGGGTCTGATGTGCTCAGTGTACAGCCAGCTGTCTGGGTGTCGGTTGGGAATTCAGGCCTCAGGCTGTGCAAGACAGGGCATTAGCGCCCAAGCGAAACTGTATATTTGGGGTAGAGTCAAGTGGCATGCAGGCTGATCCTCATTTGGCGTTTCTGGTTAGCCCATAGGGCAACGTTTCTCTTCTGGAGGGCAGTCAGAGTGCTGCATTGTGTCTCTCCGGAATTCCCAAACTGGTGGGCTGGTGGGATCAGAGTGTGAGGTGGGATCAGAGGTGAGGACGAAGTCTGAGAACAATAGGTAGGTTTTGCTTTGGGGCGGGGCTTCGGCAGGCACACTCTGCAGAGTTGAATCAAGATTTCGTGCATCTGAAGTCAGGGCGAGGATTAGACGTTGGCTCAGGTTGGAGTTTCTATCCAAGATGGCTCTTTCATGAAGGGGACGGTGCACCACGAGGCCACAGAGCTTTTCCCATGATGGGAGTTGTGAGGTGCTCCAAAGCGGAAGGATTCCTTCTGCAGGACAGCTGTGACCTGTTGGATGGCTCCAAGATGTCCCATATGGAATTACTTCAGAGTAGTTTTCTACAGATGGATGCCTAGCCAGCCCGCCTCGCATTCCAATTGTCTCCTAGTGACAAGATAGGTTCGATCTGCTGGCTCTAGGGGAGCACCCAAGGGCACTGAGTTGAAATAGACTCTCCTGCAGATGGGTCCTAATGTGGGATTGTGTCCATGGGGACCTTGGAATGAGGTGGTGGCACCTGGGCCCTGAAGGATTCTCCTAACCGGAGGTTTTGACACAGCTTGAAAGAGCACGTTTCCCATGTGGAGAAGACATATGTTCTGATTGATGCCTCAGGAAACTCCCATATGTTGGTATTGGAAACCAGGCCTCTGAGGTTCTGACATAGCTCCACGAGCAAGTTTCCAATGTGCAGACAAGACTTGCTCTGATGGGTGCCTCTGGAAACCGCATAGGCTGGTATTGGAAACCAGGCCTCTGAGGAGAGATGCCTGGAAACCAAAGCAATGGATCTGATTAGGGCCTAGGGGCCTGTCCAGTTCAATGTTCTTCTCTGGGGACATCTGTCTCCGAGTCTGTGTGGAGCTAGGTGCTCAGCTAGTGTCAGATCACCCCTGTTTGTTCCAGGCGGCCTACAATATTGGGAAGGTCCCAGGGACATTGGAGATTTCTCCTGATTTATATGGTTGTGGCCAATGGAATATGAAGAATTCCCTTTGAGAGGGCAGGCACAATCCTGAGGTGTGGCTCCAGGGGCCCTAGCCTGGAGGGTGTGTGGGCCAGGTCCGTGGGGACAAAAGTCTAAAAACAGCAACTCAGCTTAAGTTTGAGGATGTAGGTATGGCAGGCCCATCTACAGATCATTAGAACTCTTTGGGATATGAACAAAGGGTGAGAGTGAGGCGCTTGCTCAAGCTTTTGTCTGGATTTTGTGTCAACGATGGTCGTGGAATGTCGGGGTGGCACCAGTCAGAACAAATTAGGACAAAGCTCTAGAGTCCCCAAGGCTATCCTAAGTGTGTAGGCTACCCGGGACAAACAGGGGCTATCTGCCACCAGCTGAGATACTACCTGCACTCAGACCTGGAGACAGATGCCCACAGAGAAGAAAATTGAGCTGGATAGGCCCCTAGGACTTCAGCAGATCCATTGCTTTGGTTTCCAGGCATCTCTCCTCAGAGGCCTGGTTTCCAATAGCAGCATATGAGGCTTTCCTGAAGCACCCACCAGAACAAATCTCGTCTCCATATTGGAAACTTGCACGTGGGAACTGTGTCAAAACCTCTGGTTAGTAGAAAACTTCATGACCCTGGTGTCACCGCCCCATTCCAAGGTCCCCATGGACACAAACCCACATTATGACCCTTGCGCAGGAGAGTCCATTTCAACTCAGCGCCCTCGGTTGCTCCACCAGAGACAAAAGATTCAACTTGTCTTATCACAATGAGGCGATTGGAATGCGAGGTGGGAAACCCAGGCATCCATCTTTAGAACCCTGCTCTTGAGTCGTCCCTATGGGATGTCCTGGAGCCATCCAACAGGTATCAATTGTCCCGCAGAAGGAATTTTTGCGGTTTGGAGCATCTCAATACTCCCAACATGGGAAAACCTCAATGGCTTTGTGACACCCCCCCCCCCGCTTCATGAAGGGGCCATCTTGGACAGAATCTCCAAACTGAGCCATCGTCTGACTTCAGATGCACGAGATCGCAGTGTGCCTGCCTTGCCCTCGCCCTGAAACCTAAGTCTAGCTTGTGTTCTCAGACTTCTGTCCTCACATCCTGGCCCCCAAGCCCTCACGTTTGGCAATTACAGACCCACAATGCAGCACTCTGCCTTCCCTCCAGAAGAAAAATGTTGCCCTGTGGAGCTTTCCAGACACCCCAAATGAGGATAAACCTACACGGCACTCGACTGTACCTAAATTGTATAGTCTAACCTGGCCACTAATGCACTAATGCACTGGCCACTAATGCCTGAGCCCGGACGTTCTGACCAACACCCAGACAGCTGACCGCACACTGAGCGCATCCGACCTGCCATGGCCTTAGGTCATCCTTTTATCCCAAACTCGGTTTTCAGGCTTCAGAAGCTAGACCTTAACTCCAATCACTCCCAGGGGTGAACGTGATGCAAAAATCAGAACTCCTCCTTCCCCATGGCCAAAACCTTGTGGATGGCATGTTGTCCAATGTTCAGTGTAGGAGACACCAGCGTGGTCCATGAGTCCCCGCCCATGCTTGAGGGCTACCTTTGGCACAAACATGCATTGTGACCCTCAGTGTGAGCTCTGTCCTCAAGGAAGGCCTCTCAGTGGCTGGACCAAGAGCCCGCATATGGGGATTGCCATGCCCCTAGGCCCCCAATCTTAACCAGATTTCGTGTTGTCCAGTCGCTCCTCCCCAGGATTCTGCTCTGGAATCCGTATTTTAGTGACACACCTGAGGTAAAAAAAAAAAAAAAAAAAAAAAAAAACAGAACGCACTCCTCCCATCATCCAGAATGACCTCAAAAATCTTGGGATTGGGCCAATATCCCAGAGAGGGAGACTCGTCCATGGCTCATGAAGCCACCCCGACATTCCACAGCCATTGGTGACACAAAATCCAGAGACAAAAGCCTGAGCAAATGCCTCACACTCGCCCTTTGTTCATGTCATGAAGAGTTCCCAAGGTCTGTAAATCGGGCCTGCCATAGCTACATCCCCAAATCTAAGCCGAGTTTCTGTTTTCAGACTTCTGTCCCCACAGCTGTGACCCACACACCCTCCAGGCTGGGTACCCTGGAGCCACACTTCAGGACTGTGCCTTCCCTCCCCAAAGGAATTCTGCCCATTTCATTGGCCAAAAACTTGCAAATTAGGAGAGACCTCCAAAGTCACTGGGGCCATCCCGATAGTGTAGCCCAACCGTGAGGAACAGTGGTGATCTGACACAAGCTGAGGAACTACTTCCACTCAGACCCGTAGACAAATGTCCCCAGAGAAGAAGATTTAACTGGAAACAGATCCATTGCTTTCATTTCCAGGCATCTCTCCTCAGAGTTCTGATTTCCATATGGGGGTTAACTGAAGCACCAATGAGAACAAATCTCATCTCCACATAGGAAATGTGCTCTGTGGAGCTGTGTCAATACCGCCAGTATAGGAGAATCCTTCAGGGCCTTGGTGCAACTATCCCTTTCCAAAGTCTCCATGGACATAAACCCACATTATGACACATCCTCAGGAGAGTCCATTTCAACTCAGCCCCTTTGGTTGCTACACCAGAGCCAGCAGATCAAACGTGTCCTGTTGCTAGGAGACAAATGGAATGTGAGGCGGGCTGCCCAGGCATCCATCCTTAGAACCCTGTTCTGCAGTCATTCCATATGGGACGTCCTGGAGCCATCCAACAGGTTTCAATTGACGTGCAGAAAATCCCTGTGGTTTGGAATATCTCACTACTCACATCACGGGAAAACTCCCATGGTCTCGTTATGACCCCCCTTCATGAAGGGGCCATCATGGATAGAATCTCCAACCTGAGCCAACGTCTGATCCTCGTGCTGACTTCAGATGCACGAAATCTTGATTCAGCTCTGCAGAGGGTGCCTGCTGTGCTCTCGCCCCAAAACCTAAACCTAGCTTGTTTTCTCAGACTTCCGTTCTCACAGTCCTGGCCCAAAAGCCCTCCAGTTTGGCAATTCCGGAGCCAGAATCCAGCACTCTGCCTGCCCTCCAGAAGAAAAACTTTACCCAAAGGGGCTAATGAGAAACCGCAAATGATTATCTTCTGCATGCCACTCGACTGTACCCCAATTATACAGCTTATCTGGGTACTAATGCCCTGTCTGACACAGCCTGAGCCCAGACCTCATGACTGACATCCAGACAGGTGGCCGCAAACTGGGCAAATCAGACATGGAATGGCCTTAGGTCGTCATCTCTTCCTAACCTTGGTCTTCAGGTTTCAGAAACCAAGATCTTATCTCCAATCACGCCTAGAGGTGAACGTGATGCAGGAATCAGAAGTCCTCCTTCCCCATTGCAAGAAACCTTGTGGTTGGCATGTTGTCCAACATTCAATGTAGGAAAAACCTGCATGGTCAATGATGCCCCACCCATGATTGAGGGCCGCTTTGGGCACAAACACGCATTGCGACCCTCAGCATGAGTCCCCTACTCAGTTAATGCCTCTCAGTGGATGGAACAAGAGCCGCCCTGGACAAACAGGGGCAATCTGACACAAGCTGAGCAACTACCTCCACACAGACACGCAGAGAGATGTCCACGAAGACAGAAGATTGAAATGGACAGGCCCCTAGTCCCTAATCTGAACTCTTGCTTTGGTTTCCAGGTGTCATTCCTCAGAGTCCTGGGATCGAAGACAAGCATATGGGGCTTTCCTGAGGCACCAAACAGAACACTTCTCGTGTCCACACGGGAAGCTTCTTGGTTGGAGCTGTGTCAAACCCTTCAGGTTGGAGAATCCTACAAAGACCTGAGACACCACCACATTCCAAGGTCTCCATGGCCACCAACCCACATTATGGCCCATCCTCAGCAGAGTCCATTTCAACTCAGCCCTCTAGGTAGCTCGCCCAAGAGCCCGCAGATTGAGCCTGCCTTATCCCAACCAGTCAATGGGAAGGTGAGGTGGTGTTTCCTGGCATCCATGCTTAAACCCCTGCTCTCGAGTCTTTCTGTGTGGGGCATCCTGGAACCATTCAATAGGACTCGAATGTGTGCAGAGGGAAAACTTGAGGTTTGGAGCAGCTAACAACTCCCAGCATAGGGAAATGACTCTGGCCTCATAATGGCCCCACCCCCTTTAGGAGGAGGCCATCATGGACACAAACTCCAGCCTGAGGCACCTTCTGATACTCTCCCTGACCACAGATGCAGGAGATCTCAATTCAGCCTATGCAAAGTGGGCCTGCGTGCCCTCGGCCCCAGACCTCACGCTAGCTTGTGTTTTCAGACTTCCTTCCTCACACTCCTGGCAAACAAGCCATCCAGACTGGGAAATATGGAACCACACCTCAGCCCTCTGCCTGCCCACCAGTAGAAAATATTTGCGCTATGGGGCTCTCCAGATACCCCAAATGAAGATCAACGTGCCTCCACCTCGACTGCACCCAAATTGGATAAGTGGCCCTTGGCACTAATGCTCTGTCTGACACAGCCTGGGGCCAGACATTCGGACAGACAAGGATACAGCTGGCCTCACACCCAGCACATGGGACACGCCATGGCCTTAGGCCATCATCTCTTCCCAACCTGGGTTTTCAGACATTTGAACCTAGACATTATATCAAATCCCAGCACAGGTGGGTATCTTAAGCACAAACCATAACTCCACCTTCCCCATGGTTGTAAAGCTTGCTGTTTGCATGGAGTCACACCTTCGGGGTAGGAGAAACCTTCATGTCCCCTGAGGCCAAGCCAAAACTTGAGTTCTCCCTTGGGCACAAACTCGCATTGTAACCCTCAGCGTGAGCCCCGTGTGGAAGTAAGGCCTCTCAGGGCCTGGACAAAGAGCCAGAATATGGGGCTTGCCAAGCCCCAATGCTCCCAAACTTCACCAGAGTTCGAGTTTTCCAGTTACCCGATCTGTGATCTGGAAACCCTCTCTTGGAGAAACACCTGAGCCTGACAACAGGACTCCACCCTTCCCACAAATGACTCCAAAATATTGGGAGCTGGTCCAAATCCTCAGAGAGGGAGACTCTCCCATAGCCCCTGAGGCCACCCCTACATTCCATGGCTACTGGGGACACAATATCCAGAGACAAAACCTTGAGTGACCACCTCCCACTCGCCATTCTTTCATAACCTGAGGAGATCCCCTCACGGCCTGCAGATCGGGCCTGTCATACCCTCAGTGCCACACCTAGCCGAGTTTGTGTTTTCAGACTTCTGTGCCCACAGCCCGGACCCAAACACCCTCCAGAATGATAGTGCCTGTCCTCTCCAAGAAAACTGTGCCCAATCCATTGGCCACAGCCCTACAGATTAGGACAAACTTCCAAGGCCCCCGAGGCCATGCCAATAGTGCAGGCCGCCCTGGACTAAGAGAGGCATTCTGACACCAGCTGAGCAACTATCTCCACTTAGACCCTCAACAGTGTCCCTAGAGACAGAAGATTGAAACGGACAGGCCCCTAGGCCTTAATCTAAATCCTAGCTTTGGTTTCCAGGTTTCTGTTCTCAGAGGACTGGTTTCGAAGACCAGCATCTGGGGCTTTTCTGATTCACTAAACAGAACCTCTATCATCTCCACATGGGGAGCTTTCTTATTCGAGCTGTATCAAACCCTTTGGTAAGGCGAATTCTGCAAGACCCCTGAGCCACCAGCACATTCCATGGTCTCCATGTACACAAACCCACATTACAACCCATCCTCAGCAGAGTCCATTTCAACTCAGCCCCTTGGGTAGCCTACCCTAGAGCCAGGAGTTCAAACATGTTTTGTCACTCATAGCCAATTGGAATGCGAGGTATGGTGTACAGGCATCCATCCTTCGAACTCTGCCCTCCAGTCCTTCCATATGGGACGTCCTGGAACCATCAAACAGGACTCTACTGTCTAGCAGAAGGAAACCTTGTGGCTTGGAGCAACACACAAACTCAGCGTATGTGCTGGTTTCTAAGGTGCTGTGCAGGATTCTCCATCCCTGAGGGTTTGGAACAGGTCGAAGGGCACAGTTTCCTTCTGGGAACAGGAGATGTTCTGTTGTGGGGCTCAGAGACCACATGTTGACTCCTAAGTTGGTATTCCAGAACAGGACCCTGGGGACAGATGCCTGAAAACCTAATGTAGGGATTCAATGAGGTCCTAGGGGCATGTCAGGTTCAATCTTCTGACTCAGGGCCATTGACTTGGATGTCTCCCTGGATGTAGGTGATAAGGGTCTTTCAGACTGTGAATTTGTGTCCAGCACTGCCAACAATATTGGGGTGGGCTCAGGGGCCTTGCAGGTTTCTCCTAATCTGGAAGGTTTGGGCAACTGTGATGGGCACAGTTACCTTGGGGATGGCAGGCACAATCCTGTGGTGTGTTTTTAGAGACCCTATCCTGGAGAGCATGTGAGCCATGATACTGTGAGAGAAGTCTGCAAACACAAATGCGGGTTAGGGTTAGTGGCGAGGTGATCACAGGCGCAATGCGTGGACCTGGAGTGGAGCTCATCAGGAACTGTAATTAGGGTGACTGAAAGGCAGTAACACAGGCTTTCCTCTCTGGATTGTGTGTCCAGATGAGAGATGGACTCTGAATGCAGGTGTGGTCTCTTGGGTTCATGGGAGACGTTACCTCACTTAGGATCTGGTGGCTCTCCATAGTTTTGTGACTTTTTCGGGGAAGGGAGGAGTGCTGTTTTTCGGGGAAGGGAGGAGTGCTGTTTTCCATCTTAGGGGTGCCCCCAAACAGGGATTTCAGAGACAGCCTCTGTTACTGGGCACCAAGAAATTCTACCAAGGGTTAGGATTCGGGATGAGGGGTGTACCAGGGCTGCAATGCGGGATCCTGGTGGCACAACAGAGAGGGCTTTTTTGAAAGCATGCTCAGGCTGAGGGCCACAATGCCTGCTTGTGCCAAGGGTGGCCCTCATGAGTGGGCGTGGTCTCATTGGCCATGCAGCTGGCTCCCACTCTGAGGCTTGGACACCCATCCCCACAGCCAGTTTTCCTGCTATGGGGAAGGAGGAGTTCTCTATTGTGCTTCAAGTTCCACCATTGGCAGGTATTCCAGGTAAGGTATGGGGACAGATGCCTGAATATCAAGGATGGGTAGAGGGGATGTATTTGGACTATAGCCGCACTAACATGCTGGATATGGGCCCCAAACTCTGGCTGGCTGACAATAGGTCGGGGCTCAGGCTCTGTCAGACACAGCACTAGTTGTCATGGAATCCTATAAAGCGTGGCACCCTTGAGAGCCAAGCAGAAAGATCCTCATATGGGGTTTATGGCCTGACTCACCAGGCACTTCTACTTTCTATGGGGAAGGCAGAATGTAGCGTTGTGACTCCAGATTTCCCTATCAAGAGGGCATGGGGACCAGTCGGGTGAGGATGTAATTGTAATCACAAGCTACAGTTTAATTCAGTGCCAAGCTGAAAGCCATTCCAATGTGCATTGGCTTATGAGAGACATCCAGCAACTGAGTAAGGGCAAATGTCAGACTTGCTCACAGTGGAGTTTGTGTCTATGCTGACCGACAAATGGAGAAGTGGCGTCAAGAGACCATGGAGGATTTCCCACGCTGAGGTTTGTGAGATGCTCCAAACAACAAGGTTTCCTTCTACTGGACAGGTGGAGTCTGGCGTGTTTACTCCAGGGTCCCCCATGCAGAAAGTTTGGGGAGCAGAGCTCTCCCAAATGTATGACGGGAAATCACAGCTCCTTTGACCATTGCTGCTGAAGAACTTGGCAGTTTTATTCTGATGGCTCTTGGGCAAAACACCAAGGCCTTGAGTTGACTTGGAATCTCTTGCACATGGGTCACAGTTCTGGTTTGATATGTGGGAGATCTTAGAATGTGCTGGTGGCTAAGGTGCCATGCAGGATTCTCCTACCCTGAGGGATTGGAACAGGCTGAAGAGCACAGTTTCCTTCTGGGAAATGAGATGTTCTGTTGTGTGGCTCACATGTATCATAAGTTAATATTCCAGAACAGGCCTCTGAGGAGAGATGACTGAAAACATAATCTAGGGTAAAATTAGGTCCTAGGGTCATGTCACGTTCAATCTTCTGACTCAGAGACATTGACTTGGGTGTCTGCCTAGATGTACGTGATCAAGAAGTTTCAGACTGCACATTTGCATCCAGAGTGTCCACCAGCATTGGGGTGGGTCAGGGGCCTTACAGGTTTCTCCTACCCAGGAAGTTTTGGGCAACTATGACGGGCACAGTCTCCTTGGGGATGGCAGCACAGTCCTGTTGTATGGCTCTAAAGAACTGATTCTGGAGGGCAAGAAAGCCATTGTTTTGGGAGAGAAGTCTGCAAACACAAATTCAAATTAGGCTTAGTGGTAAGATGATAGAGGGCCAATGTATAAACCTGGAGGGCAGAGCATCTGGAATTGTAATTAGGGTGATAGGAAGTTGGTAGCAGAGGCTTTTCTCTCTGGATTGTGTGTCCAGGATGGCCTCCAAATGCAGGTGTGTTCTCATGGGTCCATGGGAGACTTTTCCTCTCTATGGATCTGGTGGCTCCCCATAGTTTGGTGGCTTTTTCGGGGAATAGAGTGTTGTTTTCCATCTTAAGCGTGCCCCAAAGTAGGGAATCCAGAGACAGGCTCTGGGTCTGGGCGCCTAGAAAATCCCACCAAGTTTTAGGATTTGTGCCTAGAGGCATACCAGGCCTGCACAGCAGGATTATGGTGGTGCAACTGAGAGGGATTGTTTGAAAGCATATTCAGGCTGAGGGACAAAATGCCTGTTTGTGCCCAGGGCGGCCCTCAGGAGTGGGCGTGGTCTCACTGGTCTTGTAACTGGCTCCCACTTTGAGGGTTGGACACCCATCCCAACAGCCAAGATTCCTGCCATGAGGAAGGAGGAGTTCTCAATTGTGCTTCAGGTTCCCACATTGGCGAGGGAAAGGTCTGGGGACAGGTGCCTTAGTACCAAGGATGGGTAGAGATGACATACTTGGGCCATGGCAATCCCAAATGCTAGATGTGGGGCCCACTGTCTGGGGATAGACACTAGGTCGGGGCTCAGGCTCTGCCAGACACAGCACTAGTGGCCAGGAAAACCTATAAATGGGTTGCCTCGAGGGCCGAGCAGATTGATCCTCATGTGGGGTTTCTGGCCTGACTCACCAGGGACTTCTTGCTATAGGGAAGGCAGAAGGGTGCGTTTTGGCTCCAGATTTCCCTATCAAGAGGGCTTGGGGACCAGTCAGGTTAGGATGGAATTGTAAACGCAAGCTACGGTTCAATTCAATGCCAAGCAGAAGGCAGTCCCTATGTGCAGCGGCTTATTCGAGATATCCAGCACCTGAGTAAGGGCGGATGTCAGATATTTGCTCACCCTGGAGTTTGTGTCTATGATAACTGACAAATGGAGGGGTGGCGTCAAGAAGCCATGAAGGGGTTTTCACGTTGAGACTTATGAGCTACACCAAATAGCAAATTTCACTCTACTGGCCAGGTGGAGTGTGACTGATTTGCTCCAGGCTCCCCCATGTGAAAACTTTGGGTACCAGAGCTCAACACATGGATGCCTGGAAAGCTCAACTCCACTGACCATTGCAGCTGAGGAACATGGCAGGTTCGTTCTGGTGTCTCTGGAGTGAAGTACCAAGTCCTTGAGTGGACATGGAATCTCTTGCAGATGGGCCACAATGCTGGTTTGTTACTAGGGCGATCTTCTAATGTGGTTTTGGCGAAGGGGCTGTGCAGCCAGGGCTACCCTGGGCTTTGGCACAGATGGAAGGGCACGGTTTCCTTCTGGGTTCAGGAGATGTTCTGTAATGTGGCCCAGGGACAACATGATGTATCATAAGTTCACATTCAAGATCAGGCCTCAGAGGACAGATGTGTGAAAACTGAATCTAGGGTTCCAATGACGTCCTAGGTGCATGTTAGGTTCACTATTCTGATTCGGGACCATTCCTTTGGCTGTCTGCCTGGATGTAGGTGTGCATTTTCATTCAGAGTGGCCACCAATATTGGGGTAGGCTCAGGGGCTTGCAGGTTTCTCCTAATCTAGAAGGTTTGTGCAACTTTGATGGGCACAGTTTCCTTGGGGATGGCAGGACAGTCCTGTGGCGTGGATCCAGAGAACCCATCCTGGAGGGCATGTGTGCCATGGTTTTCATAGAGAAGTCTGCAAACATTAATTCGGATTAGGGTTAGGGGCGAGGTGATCACAGGCCCAGGCATAGATCTGGAGGGGAGCTCAGCTGGAACTGTAATTAGGGTGACTGGAAGGCGGTAGCACAGGCTTTTCTCTCTGGATTTTGTGTCCAGGTTGGCCTCGGAATGCCGGTGTGTTCTCATGGATCCATGGGAGACTTTTCCTCTCTATGGATCCTGGTGGTTCCCCATAGTTTGGTGGCTTTTTCGGGGAAGGGAAGAGTGCTGTTTTACATCTCCTGGGTGTCCCAAAACAGGAATTCCAGAGACGAGCCCTGGGTCTGGGCACCTGGAATATCCCACCAAGTTTTAGGATTTGTGCGTAGAGGCATTCCAGGCCTGCAATTCGGGATCATGGTAGTGAAGCTGAGAGGGATTGTTTTAAAGCATGCACAGGCTGAGGATCACAATGACTGTTTGTGCCCAGGGCGGCCCTCAGGAGTGGGCATGGTCTCATTGGTATTGTAACTGGCTCCCGCTTTAAGGATTGGACACCCATTCCAACAGCCAGGTTTATTGCCATGGGTAAAGTGGAGTTCTCTGTTGTGCTTCAGGTTCCCCATTGGTAGGATTCCAGCAAAGATCTGGGGACAGGTGCCTGAATACCAAGGATGGGTAGAGATGACGTACTTGGGCCATGACCATCCCAAATGATAGATATAGGGCCCACTCTCTGGTAGCTGAAACTCGGTAGGGGCTCAGGCTCTGTCAGACACAGCACTGGGGGCCAAGGCAGCCTATAATTCGGCGTTCCCTTGAGGACCAAGCGGATGTATCCTCATGTGGGGTTTCTCCCCAGACTCACCAGGCACTTTTTCATTTGGTGGAGAAGGCAGAATGCTGCATTGTGGGTCCAGATTTCCCTATCAAGAGGGCTTGGGGACCAGTTGAGTGAGGATGGAATTGTAAACACAAGCTACTGTTCTATTCAGTGCCAGGCGGAAGGCAGTTCCAATGTGCAGTGGTTTATTCGAGACATCCAGCACCGGAATAAGGGTGGGTGTCAGATGTTTGCTCACACTAGATTTTGTGTCTATGATGACCAACAAATGGGGGGGTGGCGTCAAGAGGCCATGGAGGAGTTTACACGCTGAGTCCTGTGAGCTGCTCCAAACAGTAAGGTTTCCTTCTACTGGGCAGGTGAAGTCTGGTTTGTTTGCTCTAGGTTCCGCCATGTGGAAAGTTGGTGAAGCAGAGCTCTCTGGCATGGATTCCTGGAAAGCACACCTCCATTGACCATTGCAGCTGAGGAACATGGCAGGTTCGTTCTGGTGGCTCTGGGGCAAAGTATCAATTCCTTGAGTTGACATGGAATCTCTTGCAGATAAGCCACAACGCTGGTTTGTTTCCAAGGAGATCTTAGAATGTGCTGGTTGCTGAGGTTCCATGCAGGATTCTCCTACCCTGACGGTTTGGCACAGGTCGAAGAGCACTGTATCCTTCTGGGGACAGGAGGTGTTCTGTCGTGTGGGTCAGGGACCACATGATGTGTCATAAATTGGTATTCCAGAACAGGCCCCTGAGGACAGATGCCTGAAAACCTAATGGGGTTCCATTGAGGGCCTAGGGACATTTCAGGTTCAAACTTATAACTCAGGATCATTAACTTGGCTATCTCCCTGGATGTAGGTGATCAGGGTGTTTCAGACTGCGCATTTGCATCCTGTGTGGCCAGCATTATTGGGGTGGGCTCAGGGGCCTTACAGGTTTCTCCAAATCTAGAAGGTTTAGGCAACTCTGAATATGCACACTGTCCATTCTGGTTGGCATGTGAGCCATGGTTTTGGTAGAGAGGTCTGGAAACACAAATTTTGGTATGTTTAGTGGCGATGTGATCGCAGGCCCAATGCATAGACCTGGAGGGAAGTTCGTCGGGAACTTTAATTAGGGTGACTGTACGGCTGTAGCACAGGCTTTTATTTCTGGATTGTGTGTCCAGGATGGTCTCAGAATGCAGGTGTGGTCTCATGGGTCCATGGGAGACTTTTCCTCTCTAAGGATCTTGATGGTGCTCCATAATTTGGTGGCTTTTTTGGGTAAGGTAAGAGTGCTGTTTTCCATATTAGGGGTGCCCCAAAACAGGGATTCCAGTGACGGCCTTTGGGTCTGGGCACCTGGACAGTCCCACCAAGGGTTAGCATTTTGGCCTTGGGGAGTACCAGGCCTGTTATGTGGGATCCTGGGGGTGCAATTGAGAGTGTTTGTTTGAAAGCATGTTCAGACTGAGGGTCAAAATGCCTACTTGTGCCCAGGGCGGACCTCATGAGTGGGCGTGGTCTCATTGGCCATACAGCTGGCTCCCACTCTGAGGGTTGGACACCAATCCCAACAGCCAGGCTTCGTGCCATGAGGAAGTAGGAGTTCTCTACAGTGCTTCAGGTTCCCCCATTGGTAGGGTTCCAGCAAAGGTCTGGTCAGAATGGCCTGAATACCAAGGATGGGTAGAGATGAAGGTCCTGGGCCATGCATGGTCTCACATGCTGATAATGGGCCCTGCTCTTTGGGTGTCTGACACACGGTTGGGGCTCATGCTCTGTGATACACAGCACTAGAGGCCAGGGCAGCCTATAAATCGGGGTTCCCTCGAGGGCCAATCAGATTGATCCTCAGGTGGAGTTTCTGTGCAGACCTCATCAGGCACTTCTTCTTTCTATGGGGGAGGCAGAATGCTGCATTGTGACTCCAGAATTCTCTATTAAGAGTGCTTGGGGACCAGTAGGGTGAGGATGGAATTGTAAACCCAAGCTACAGTTCAATTCAGTGCCAAGTGAAAGGCTGTTCCAGTGTGCAGGGGCTGATTGGAATATCTATCATCTGAGTAAGGGCAGATGTCAAATGTTTCTCAAGACGGAGATTGTGTGTATGATGACCGAGAAATGGAGGGGTGGTGTCAAGAGGCCATGGAGGATTTCACACACTGGGGCTTGTGAGATGCTCCAAACAGCAAGGTTTCCTTCTTCTGGAGAGGGGGTGTCTGGTTTCTTTTCTCCAGTGTCCCCCATGTGGAACATTTGGGTAGCAGAGCACTCCCACATGGATGTCTGGAAAGCACAACTCCATTGACCATTGCAGCTTAGGAACATGGCAGGTTCATTTTGTTGGCTCTGGGGTGAGTTCCAATGCCTGGAGTTGACATGGAGTTTCGTGAAGATGGGTCACAATTCTGGCTTGTTAGCAGGGAGATCTATGAATGTGCTGGTGGCTAAGGGCCCATGTAGGATTCATCTACCCTGAGGGTTTGACACTGGTCGATGAGCACGGTTTCCTTCTGGGGACAGGAGATGTTCTGTTGTGTGGCCCAGGGACCATATGTTTTATCATATATTGGTATTCCAGAACAGACCTCTGAGGACAGATGCCTGAAAACTTCATCTAGGGTTCCAATGAAGTTTTAGGATAATGTCAGTTTCAATCTTCTGACTCAGGACCCTTGACTTCAGTGTCTTCCTAGACGTAGGTGATCATGGTGTTTCTGACTGTGCATTTGTTTGCAGAGTGGCCTCCAATATCGGGTTGTGCTCTAGGGCCTTGCAGGTTTCTCCTAATATGGAAGGTTTGGGCAACTTTGATGGCACAGTTTCCTTGGGGATGGCAGCCACAGTCCTGTAGTGTGTCTCCAGAGACCCCATCCCGGAGGGCATGTGAGCCATGGTTTTGGGAGAGAAGTCTACAAACACAAACTCGGGTTAGGTTTAGTGGCATGGGCCCAATGCATAGGCCTATTGGGAAGATTGTCAGGAACTGTTAATCGGGTGACTCGAAGGCAGTAGCAGAGTCTTTTTATCCGGATTGTGTGTCCACAATGGCCTCGGAATGCAGGTGTGGTCTCATGGGTCCATGGGAGATTTTTCCTCCTTAAGGTTCCTGCGGCTCCCAAGAGTTGCTGGCTTTCTCGGGGAAGGGAAGAGTGCTGTTTTCCATCTTAGGGGTGCCCCAAAATAGGATTCCAGAGATGGGCTCTTGGTCTGGGCACCTGGAAAATCCCACCACGTGTTAGGATTTGGGCCTAGTGGCGTACCAGTCCTGCATGCGGGATCCCGGAGGTGCAACTGAGAGGGCTTGTTTGTAATCATGCTCAGGCTGAGTGTCACAATGCCTGCTTGTGCCCAGGGTGGCCCTAATGAGTGGGCGTGGTTTCCTTGGCCATGCAGCTGGCTCCCACTTTGAGGGTTGGACTCCCATCCCAACAGCCAGGATTTATGCCATGGGGAAAGAGGAATTCTCTATTGTGCTTCAGGTTCCTCCATTAGCAGGGATTCCAGCAAAGTCTGGGGACAGATGCCTGAATACCAAGGATGGGTAGAGATGATGGACATGGGCCATGGCCGGTCTCAAATGGTGGATATGGACCCCGATCTCTGGGTGGCTGACACTAGGTTTTGGCTCAGGATCTGTCAGACACAGCACTAGTGCCCAGGGCAGCCTATAAATAAAGGTTCCCTAGAGTGCCTAGCAGATTGATCTTCATGTGGTGTTTCTGGGCAGAACCACCAGGCCTTTCTTGTTTCTAATGGGAAGGCAGAATGCTGCATTGTGGCTCCAGAATTCCCTATCAAGAGGGCTTGCAGACCAGGAGGCTGAGGATGGAATTGTTTAGCCAAGCTCTGGCTACATTCAGTGTCAAGGGAAAGGCACTTTTTGTGTGCAGCAGTAGAATTGAATATCCAGCACCTGAGTAAGAGTGGATGTCAGATATTTGCTCATGCTGGAGTTTGTTTCTATGATGACTGACAAATGGAGGGATGGTGTCAAGAGGCCATGGAGGATTTCCCACTCTGGGGCTTGCTAGATGCTCCAAACAGCAAGGTTTCCTTCTACCGGAAATGGGCAGTCTAGTTTGTTTGCTCCAGGGTCCCACACGTGGAAAGAATGCGTAACATAGTTCTCCTGCATGGATGCCTGGAAAGCACACCTCCATTGACCAATGCTGCTGAGGAACATTGCAGGTTCATTCTGGTGGCTCTGTGGCGAAGTACCAAGGACTGGATTAGACATGGAATCTCATGAAGACAGGTCACAGTGCTGGTTTGTTACCAGGGAGATCTAAGAATGAGTTGGTGGCTAAGGGGCCGTGCAGGATTCATCTACCCTGATGATTTGACACAGGTCTAAGAGCCCGGATTCCATCTGGGGACAGGAGATGTTCTGTTGTGTGGCTCAGGGACCATATGTTGTATCATAAGTTGGAATTCCAAAGCAGGCCTCTGAGGACTGAGGACTGAAAAACTAACCTCGGTTTCCTATGAAGACCTAGGGGCATGTCAGGTTCAATGTTCTGACTCAGGACCATCGACTCTGGTGTCTGCCTGGATAGAGGTATGAGGTTATTTAAGACTGTGCATTTGCATCCAGAGCAGCCTCCTATATTGTGGTGGGCTCATGGTCCTTGCAGTTTACTCCTTATCTAGACGGAATGATGCCAGAGCAGAGTTCTAAGGATGGATGCCTGGACAGCCCACCTCGCATTCCTATTGTTTCCTAGTGACAAGACAGGTTCGATTAGTTGGCTCTTGTAGAGAAAGCGAAGGGGTTGAGTTGAAATGGACTCTCCTGCAAATGGGTCTTAATGTGGGTTTGTGTCCATGCAGACCTTGGAATGGGGTGGTGGCACCGGGGCCCTGAAGGATTCTCCTAACCGGAGGTTTTGACACATGTGGAGACGAGATTTGCTCTGATGGTGCCTCAGGAGACCCCCATATTCTGGTATTGGAATCCCGGCCTCTGAGGAGAGATGCCTGGAAACCAAAGCAATGGATCCAATTTCAACCTAGGGGCCTGTCAGGTTCAATCTTCCTCTCTGTGGACATCTGTCTATGGGTATGAGTGGAGGCAGTTCCTAAGCTGGTCTCAGATCGCCCCTGTTTTTCCTGGGTGGCCTACACTATTGGGATGGCCTTGGGGACTTTGGAGGTTTCTCCTAATTTGTATGGCTGAGGCAAATGGAATGGGCAGAATTCCCTTGGAGAGTACAGGCACAGTCCTGAGTTGTGGCACCAGGGGCACCAGCCTGGAGGGTGTATGGGCCAGGACTATGGGGACAGAAGTCTGAAAACACAAATTCGGCTTAGGATTGGGGAAGTAGGTATGGCAGGCCTGATCTACAGACCGTGAGGAGACATCTTCGGGATATGAACAAAGGGCGAGTGTGAGGCACATGCTCAGGCATTTGTCTCTGGATTTTGTGTCATCGATGGCCATGGAATGACAGTGTGGTCTCATGGGCCATGGATGAGTCTCCACACTTTAGGGATTTGGCCCAATCCCAAGAGTTAGGGGTCATTATTGGGATGGTAGGAGTCCTTTCTGTTTCCTAACCAGGTCTCCCAACAAAAGAGGGATTCTTCAGCAGAGCCCTGGGGAGAGGCGACTGGATATCCTGACCTCTGGTTAAGATTGGGGGCCTAGGGGCATCGAAAGCCCCATATGTGGGCTCCTGCTCCAGCCACTGAGAGGCCTTACTTGAGGGCAGGGCTCACACTGAGAGTCACAATTCGTGTTTGTGCCCAATGCTGCCCTCAAGCATGGGCGGGATTCATGGGCCCCAAGGTTTTTCCTAAACTGAATGTTGGACAACATACCAACCACAATATTTCTTGCCATGGAGAAGGATGAGTTCTGATTTCGGCATCATGTTCAAACCTGGGCAGTGATAGGAGATAAGGTCTAGTTTCTGAAGCCTGATAAACGAAGTTGGGAAGAGATGACGACCTAAGGCCATGGCGGGTCCAATGTGCTCAGTGTGTGCCAGCTCCCTGGGTGTCAGTCGGGAGTTCCAGGCTCAGACTGTGTCAAACAGTGCATTAATGCCCAGGGTAGACTGTATAATTGTGGTACAGTTGAGTGGCGTGCAGTTTGATCCTCATTTGGGGTTTCTGGGTAGCCCCATAGGGCAACGTTTTTCTTCTGGAGGGCAGCTAGATTGCTGCATTGTGGCTCCAGTAATGCCAAACTGGAGCACTTGCGGGCCAGGAGTATGAGGACAGAAGTCTGAGAACACAAGCTAGGCTTAGGGGCGAGGGCACAGAAGGCACACTATGTAGAGCTGACTCGTGATCCCGTGCATCTGAAGTCAGGGCGAGGCTCAGACATAGGCTCAGGTTAGGGTTCCTGTCCATGATGGCTCCTTCATGAAGGGGCCGGGCAACACAAGGCCATGGAGGTTTTCTCATGGTGGGAGTTCTGAGATGCTCCAAACCGCAAGGATTCCTTCTGCAGGACAGTCAGGACCCATTGGATGGCTCAAGGACGTCCCGTACGGAATGACTCCAGAACAGGTTTCTAAGGATGGATGCCTGGGCAGCCCGCCTCACATTCCAATTGTCTGCTAGCGACAAGACAGGTAAGATCTTCTGGCTAGGGGAGCAACCAAGGGGACTGAATTAAAATGGACTCTTCTGAATATGGGTCCTAATGTGGGTTTGTGTCCATGGAGACTTGGAATGGGGCAATGACACTGGGGCCCTGAAGGATTCTCCTAACTGGAGATATTGACAGAGCTCTAACGAGCAATTTTCCCATGTGGAGAGGAGATATGTTATGATAGGTGACTCAAGAAATCCCCATATGCTGGTACTAGAAACCAGGCCTCTGAGGAAAATTCCTTTGGAGAGGACAGGCACAGTCCTGAGTTGTGGCAACAGGGGCCCCAGCATGGAGGGTGTTGGGTCAGGGCTATGGGGACAGAAGTATGAAAACACAAACTCGGCTTAGGTTTGGAGATGTAGGTATGGCAGACCCAATCTACAGACCGTGAGGAGAACTCTTCAGAATATTTATGAAGGGTGAGTGTGAGGCGGTTGCTCAGGGTTTTGGCTCTGGATATTGTGTCAACGATGGCCGTGGAAAGTTGGGGTGGCCTCAAGGGCCATGGACGAGTGTCCCTTTCTGGAAATTTGGCCTGATCCCAAGAGTATGGGCGCATTTTGTGGGATGCACTTTTTTAACCTTTGTTGTCTCACCAAAGTGGGATTCTAGAGCGGAGCCCTGGGAAGGGGCGACTTAACAGCCCGAATTCCAGTTAAGGATGGAGCCTAGAGACACAGCAAGCCCCATAAGGGGGCTCTTGGTTCAGCCACTGAGAGGCCTTACTTGAGTACAGGGATCATGCTGAGGGTCACTATGCATGTTTGTGCCAAACGCAGCCCTCAAGCATGGGCAGGGCCTCATGGGCCACACTTGTTTCTCCTACACTGAATGTTGGACAACATGATACCCACAAATTTATTGCCATGGGGAAGGATAAGTCCTGATTTCTGCATCACATTCATCCATTGGCAATGACTGGAGATAAGGTCTAGATTCCAAAGCCTGAAAAACAATGTTGGGAAGAGATGACGACCTAGACCATGGCGGGTCTTATGGGCTCAGTGTGTGGCCAGCTGTCTGGGTGTCGGTCGGGAGTTCCAGGCTCAGGCTATGTCAGACAGGGCATTAGTGTCCAGAGATAGACTATATAATTGGGGTAGAGTCTAGTGGCATGCAGGTTGATCCTCACTTGGCGTTTCTGGGTAGCCCCAGAGGGCAACTTTTTCTTCTGGAGGGCAGGCAGAGTGCTGCATTGTGGCTCCAGTACTGCCATACTGGAGCATTGGTGGGCCAGGAGTGCAAAATTTTTCTTCTCGAGGGCAGGCAGAGTGCTGCACTGTGGCTCCAGAATTCCCAAACTGGAGGGCTTGTGGGCCAGGAGTGTGAGGACGGAAGTCTTACAACATAAGCTAGACTTAGGTTTCAAGGCGAGGGCAAGGCGGGCACACTCTGCAGAGCTGAATCGAGATCTTGTGCATCTGAAGTCAGGGCGAGGATCAGATGATGGCTCAATTTGGTGTTTCTGTCCATGACGGCCCCTTCATGAAGTGGAGGGAGCATCATGAGACCATGGAATTTTTCCCACGATGGGAGTTTTGAGATGCTCCAAACCGCAAGGATTCCTTCTGTGGGGCAATTGAGACCTGTTGGATGGCTCCAGGACTTCCCATATGGAACGACTCCAGAACACGATTCTAAGGATGGATAACTGGGCAGCCCGCCTCATATTCCAATTGTCTCCTAGCGACAAGACAGGTTCACTCTCCAGGCTCTGTGAGAGCAACTGAGGGAGCTGAGTTGAAATGGACTCTCCTGAGGATGGGTTCTAATTTGTGTTTGTGTCCATAAAGACCTTGGAATGGGGCGGTGGCACTGGATTCCTGAAGGATTCTCCTAACCGGAGGTTTTGACACAGCTCCAATGCACAAGTTTCCCATGTGGAGACAAGGTTTGTTCTGATGGGTGCCTCAGGAAACCCCCATATGCCGGTGTTGGAAACCAGGCCTCTGAAGAGAGATGCCTGGAAACAAAAGAAATGGATCCGATTCTGGCCTAGGGGCCTGTCCTGTTCAATCTTCTTCTCTGGGCACTTATGTCTACAGGTCTGAGTGGAGGTAGTTGCTCAGCTTGTGTCAGAAAACCCCTGTTTATCCGGGGCGGCCTACAATATTGGGATGGCCTCAGAGTCTTGGAGGTCTCTCCTAATTCGTACGGTTGTGGCCAATGGAATGGGCAGAATTCCCTTGGAGATGGCACGAACAGTCATGAGGTGTGGCTCCAGCGGCCCCAGTATGTAGGGTGTGTGGGCCAAGACTGTGGGGACAGAAGTCTGAAAACACAAACTCGGCTTCTGTTTTTTGATGTATGTATGGCAGGCACGATCTACAGACTGCATAAATCTCTTCAGGGTAAACTTTGGGATATGAACAAAGGGGGAGTGTGAGGCGCATGCTCAACCTTTTGTCTCTGGATTTTGTGGCACCACTGGCCGTGGAATGTCGGGGAGACCTCAAAGGCCATGGATGAGTCTCCCTCTCTGGCGTTTTAGCCCAATGCAAGAGTTTGGGGTCATTCTGTGGATGGAAAGAGACATTTCTGTTTTTATACCTCAGGTGTGCCTCCAAAGGAGTGTTTCCAGAGCAGATCCCTGGGGAGGGGCAACAGGAGAGCCCAAACTCTGGTTAAGATTGGGGGCCTAGTGGCATCAGAAGCCCCATGTGCCGGCTCTTGGTCCAGCCACTGATAGGCCTTACTTTAGGAAAGGGCTCACGCTGAGGGTCACAACGTGTGTTTGTGCCCATCACAGCCCTCAAGCATAGGTGGGGCCACATTGGACACACTGGTTTCTCTTACACTGAACGTTGGACAACATGCCAACCACAAGGTGTCTTGCTATAGGGAAGGAGGAGTTCTGATTTTTGCATCACGTTCACCCCTGGGCAGTGATTGGAGATAAGGTCTAGGCTCTGAAGCCTGAAAGCCGAGATTTGGAAGAGATGAAGAGCTAGGTCATGGCGGATCTGAATGTGCTCAGTGTGTGGCCAGCTGTCTGGGTGTGTGTCAGGACATCCAGGCTCAGGCTGTCAGACAGGGCGTTAGTGCCCAGGGTAGACTGTATAATTGGGGTACAGCTGAGTGGTGTGCAGTTGATCCTCATTTGGGGTTTCTGGGGAGCCACAGAGGGCAACTTTTTTTTTTCTTGAGGGCAGGCAGAGTACTGCATTGTGACTCTGGAATTCCCAAACTGGAGGGCCTGTGAGCCAAGAGTGTGAGGACAATAATCTGAGAACACAAGCTAGGCATAGGTTTCGGAGCGACGGCACAGCAGGCACACTCTGCAGAGCTGAGTCAAGATCTTGTGCATCTGAAGTCAGGGCGAGGATCAGACGTTGGCTCAGGTTGGAGTTTCTGGCCATGATGGCCCCTTCATGAAGGGTGGGGTTATCACGAGGCCATGGAGTTTGACCCCCGATGGGAGTTGTGAGATCCTCTAAACTGCAGGGATTCTTTCTGCGGGAAAATTGAGACCTGATGGAATGCTCCAGGACGTTCCAAATGGAATGACTCCAGAGCAGGGTTCTAAGGATGGATGCCTGGGCAGCCCGGCTCCCATTCAAATTGTCTCGTAGTGACAAGACAGGTTCAATCTGCTGGCTTTGGGGGAGCAAAAGAGGGGGCTGAGATGAAATTTACTCTCCTGTGGTTGGGTCCTAATGTGGGTTTGTGTCCATGGAGACATTGGAATGGGGAGTATTTCCTTCTGGGGACATGAGATGTTCTGTTGTGTGGCTCAGGGAACAGATGTGTATCATAAGTTGGTTTAAGAGAACAGCCATCTGAGGACAGATGCCTGAAAATCTATTCTTGGGTTCCAGTGATGTCCTAGGGGCATGTCAGGTTCAATTTTCTGACTCAGGATCATTCACTTGGGTATCTGCCTGGATGTAGGTGGTCAGAGTGTTTCAGACTGTGAATTTCCATCCAGAGCCGCTTCCAATATTGGGGTGGGATCAGGGGCCTTGGAAGCTTCTCCTAATCTGGAGGGTTTGGGCAAATGTGATGGGAAAAGTTTCCTTGGTGATGGAAGGCACAGTCCTGTGGTGTGGCTCCAGAGACCCCATCCTGGAGGCCATGTGAGGCATGGTTTTGGGAGAGAAGTCTGCAAATGCAAACTAGGTTTATTCTTAGTGGCGCGGTGATCGCAGCCCAATGTGTTGACCTGGAGGGCAACTCGTCAGAAACTGTAATTAGGATGATTCAGTGGCGGTTGCACAGCCTTTTCTTTCGACATTGTATGTCCAGGATGGCCTCGGAATGCAGGTGTGGTCTCATGGGTCCACGGGATATTTTTCCTCCCTGAGGATCCTGGTGGCTCCCCATACTTTGGTGGCTTTTTCAGGGAAGGGAAGAGTGCTGTTTTCGATCTTAGGGGTGCCCCAAAACGAGGATACCAGAGACGGGCTCTGGGTCTGGGCGCCAATAAATTCCCACCAATGGTTCGGATTTGGGCCTAGGAGAGTACCAGGCCTGCAATGTAGGATCCTTGTGATGCAAGAGAGAGGGCTTGTTTGAAGGCACGCTTAGGCTCAGGGTCAGAATCCCTGTTTGTTCCCAGGGCACACTTCAGGAGTGGCTATGGTCTCGTTGCCCATGCAGCTGGCTCCCACGCTGAGAGTTGGACACACTTCCCAACAGCTAACTTTCCTACCATGGGGAAGGAGCAGTTCTCTATTGGGCTTCAGGTTCCCCCATTGGAAGGGATTCCAGCAAAGGTCTGGGGACAGATGCACGAATACCCAGGATGGGTAGTGAGGACAGGCTAGACCATGGCCGGTCTCACATGCTGGACATGGGCCCTGCTCGCTGGATGGCTGAAACGAGGTCAGGTCTCAGGCTTTGTCAGACCCAGCACTAGTGGCCAGAGCAGCCTCAAAATCGGGGATCCGCGAGGGCCGAGCAGAAGAACCTCATGTGGGTTTTTGGGGCAGTCTTACCAGGCACCACTTCTTTCTATGGGAAAGGCAGAATGCTGCATTGTGGCTCCAGAATTACCTATCAAGAGGGCTTCAGGACCAGTAGGGTGAGGACGGAATTGTAAACAAAATCTAGGGTTAAATTCAATTCAAAGCAGAAGGCAGTGTGCACCAAGTCATTCGAGACGTCCAGCACCTGAGTAAGGGCGGATGAAAGATGTTTGCTCACAGTGGAGTTTGTGTCTATGATGACCGACAAATGGAGAGGTGTCTTCAAGAGACCATGGAGGATTTCCCATGATGAGGATTGTGAGATGCTCCAAATATCAAGGTTTCCTTCTACTGGACAGATGGAGTCTGGTTTGATTGCTCTGGGGTAACCCATGTGGAAATTTTTTGTAGCATCCACATGGATGCCTAGAAAGCACAAGTCCAATGACCATTGCAGCTGACAAACATGACAGGTTTGTAATGGTGGCCTGCGGCCACATGCCAAGGTTTCAGTTGACATGGAATCTCTTGCAGTTGTGTTCCAATGCTGGTTTGTTACCAGGGAGGTTTTATAAAGTCCTGGAGGTTAAGGGGCCATGAAGGATTCTCCTACCCTGACGGATTGGCACTGGTCGAAGAGTACAGTTTCCTTCTTAGGACAGGAGATGTTGTGTTCTGTGGCTCAGGGTCAATACATTGTATCCTAACTTGGTATTACAGAACAGGCCTCTGAGGACAGATGCCTGAAACCTAATCTAGGGTTCCAATGATGTAGTAGGTGCATGTCAGTTTCAATTTTCTGTCTCAGGACCATTGACTTGGGTATCTGCCTGGATGTAGGTAATCAGGGTGTTTCAGACTGAGCAATTTTGTCCAGAGCAGCTTCCAATATTGGGGTGGGTTCATTGGCCTTGAATGTTTCTCTTAATCTGGAAAGTTTGGGCAAATGTGATGGGCAAATTTTCCTTGGAGATGGCAGGCACAGTCCTGTGGTGTGGCACCAGAGACCCCATCCTGGAGGACATGTGAGGCATGGTTTTGGGAGAGAAGTCTGCAAACGCTAACTAGGTTTATTCTTAGTGGCGTGGTGATTGCAGCCCAATGCATCAACCTGGAAGGCAGCTCGTCAGGAACTGTAATTAGGATGACTCGATGTCGGTAGCACAGCCTTTTTTATTGGCATTGTCTGTCCAGGATGGCCTCGGAATGCAGGTGTGGTCTCATGAGTCCATGGGAGATTTTTCCCCTCTAAGGATCCTGGCGGCTCCCCATACTTTGGTGGCTTTTTCAGGGAAGGGAAGAGTGCCGTTTTCCATCTTAGGGGTGCCCAACAACAGGGAAACCAGAGACGGGCTCTGGGTCTGGGCACCAAGAAATTCCCACCAAAAGTTAGAATTTGGGCCTAGGGGCATACCAGGTCTGCAATGCGGGATCCTGGTGGTGCAATAGAGAGGGCTTATTTGAAAGGATGCTCAGGCTGAGGGTCACAATGCCTGTTTGTTCCTGGACAACCTTCAGGAGTGGGAATGATCTCATTGCCCATGCAGCTGTCTCCCTCTCTGAAGATTGGACACCCATGCCCAAGAGCTAAGTTTTCTGCCATGGGGAAGGAGCAGTTCTCTATTGGGATTCAGGTTCTCACATTAGAATGGATTCCAGCAAAGGTCTGGGACAGATGCCCAAATACCAAGGATGGGTAGTGAGGACGGACTGGGCCATGGCCTGTCTCATATACTGTATATGGGTCCTGCTCTCTGGGTGGCTGACACGAGGTTGGGGCTCAGCCTTTGTCAGACAAAGAATTAGTGGCAAGAGCAGCTTATAAATCAGGGATCCACTAGGGCCGAGCAGATGATGCTCATGTGGGTTTTTTGGGAAGTCTTACCAGGCACTTCTTCTTTCTATGAGGAAGGCAGAATGCTGTGCTGTGGCTCCAGAATTCCCTATCAAGAGGACTTTCGGATCAGTAGGGTGAGGATGGAGAAAACCTAGTAAACTCTTTATCTGCATACTTAAAAAAAAAGACACTGGTATAGAAAAGCTGGTTTTCTCTCTGTTTAAAAAGACAAATTTTCTTAAGTTCATCGATCTGTTATGGTTTTCTCTTTGCCTGCCAAGAAAATTCAGTTTCTATGCTTTATTTTATCGGGTGTTTAACATCCCTAATTATATTTAGGCATGTGTTTTAAAACTTTCTAAGGTTTTAGCAATTGTTGATAAGATTTAAACCAATAATAAAGCTTGGGTTACATTTGGGAAAATGCCATGCATTTCCTAAAGTTTTAATACGTTGATAGATAACCACTTGATATTGTGATTATGGAAATGTTATGTGTCACAGAAGTAACCTGATTTTCTTGCCAGTTTCATTGTAAATTCTCATCTCACCAGCTCTTTTTGTCATTTGTAATTGTTTTAATTCTCTTGGAAGATAAATTCTGTCTCAAAGAAAATTCATATGGGAGACTTTCAGGACAAATACAGGTCTTTGATATGTTGAAATTCTGGAACTGAAATGGGTAAGAATTATAGAAGGAAAAGCTGCATTCAGACTAAACCAGAATTATTAACATGGGACTAGGTGAACTGAAAGACTATAATGTTCTATCTCTTGATGTTTTGTCTTATGTTTGATCTTTCCAGACTAGGTAAAATCTCCTTAAGATATCTGTAACTTGGAGGGGACAAGATGGCGGGGAAGTAGGAGGAGGCGCCTTTTCAACCTGTACACTAAAGTGAGCTGATTGCCTAACAAAGAACTCCAATTACCCATGAAATTAGCCTTAGATCAGAATTATACACGTCTGGAACTCTACAAGGGCAGAAGACGCCAGTGGGCAGGTAAAGTGGTGTGGGAACGGGGAACTGATATCGGAAGATAAAAAACAGGAGTAGGGAGCCACCAGAGGCGACCAGTTGGAAACTAATACCCTAATATGAGTGAGAGTGCCCTGCATCTGGGGACCAGGATTAACTTAGGATCTTTTTGGAAGCACTCCAAAAGAGCAAAGGATAGTGGGGTGGGGAAATTGTGGGATTGGGGTGGCTAGGGACAGGGGATTAAATCCCTGGTCCCAGGACAGCCTTCCCTGGTGCTGAGCCAGAGATGGTGTAGCAGATAAACCAGGTCTTGGACTCTAAGCCAGGAGAGCATCCGAGAACACGTGGAGTCCTGCTCCTGTGAGGGGATGGGAGCCATGCCGGACACCAGAACGTGCGAGCCCTGCTATAGAGCCTGAGATGCGTGTGCTGCTCATCCTCCCCTGAGAGAGGTACAAAGGCCCAGCCTGCGGCCTTTGATACACACCATTGTTTCAGAGCCTAAGACGCGTGCACCAAACTTTTCCCCCAGAGAGTTGCACGAAGGCCCAGCCTGGTGCTTTTGGACCTGCACCCCATTCTCAGAGCCTGAGAACCGTGTGTGACCCACAGGCTCCCCTGAAAGAGGTGCGGGCAAGCCGGGTGCTCTTAGACCCAAAAAGACCAGGCACTCCCAGCCTCGGCCATCGGGAAAATCTCAGTGTGCGATTGCTGCTTGGAACTTCTCTGGCGGTCTGGAGATGCCCAGACAGCCGTCACTTCCTTGGCTTTGGGTACAAGCAAAGGATCCTGCATGCCCAGGGACTGCGACTCAGAACCTGCTTTGCCAGTGGTCAAGGGGAAACCTATTTGGACTCCGAAGCCAGACTGAGGCTTCTCTCTGAGAGGGAGGTCAGGGTGCACTATGTTTTCCTCTAAAACTACAAAAACCATCAAAAGCCGTCAAGGTGAGAGAAAAAAAAAAGTGAACAAACATAAAAACCGCCCGAGAACAAAAGCCTGATTAAAAACAAGTTTCCTCAGAGCCCACTCCCTTGAGGGGGGCGGGAGGACTTAACTCAGGGAACATCATTGAAAACCCACGTGGCAGCCCCCTCACCCAGAAAACAAACCAAGAAAAGAAAAAAAAAAAAAAGGACGACAAGAGAACAACCACCTCTACTTCAAAGGAAAACTTTTATTTTTTACTCATTCCCACTACTCTGGTTCATTTTTTTTATATAGATAATTTTTTAAACATATTTATCATCACAGAGAGCTGTCCAGTACATCAAATTCCATTATAACCTTCTAACCTGAACTTTTTAAAAAATTTATATTTTATTTATTTTTAGCATAACAATATTCATTATTTTTGCACGACAACCAGTTCTCCATGCAAACGGTGCCCTCTATAATACCCACCACCTGGTACCCCAACCTTCCACCCCCTCCCCTTCAACCCCCTCAGATTATTTTTCAGAGTACATAGTCTCTCATGGTTCACCTCCCCTTCCAATTCCCCCCAACTCCCTTCTCCTCTATATCTCCCCATGTCCTCCATGCTCTTTGTTATGTTCCACAAATAAGTGAAACCATATGATAATTGACTCTCTCTGCTTGACTTATTTCACTCAGCATAATCTCTTCCAGTCCCATCCATGTTGCTACAATAGTTGGGTATACGTCTTTCTGATGGAAGCATAATACTCCATAGTGTATATTAACTTAAACTTTTTGATACATACACCTCTGGTTTTTTTTTTTTTTTTTTTTGTATTTCTATTTTTTGAATTTATTTTTTTTAAATTTTAGTTTAGTTTAATCCAGTTTATTCCTTTTTATTTTTATTTTCTAATATTCAGATAGAATTAAAGTTCAAAGTACTCCCCTTTCCCCAACCAATACTCTCCTATAGCTAAACAAATTTTTAATCCCCCTTTATTTTAGGAAACATGAGTCCTTTAACAAAGATATCAAGATACATCCAAAAAGAAGCAAAACAATCTGCTTGGCTCACACTGAGAATTTATAACCACTCTCCCATCTTGTTCTTCTGCCAGTGATTTTGTGTTTTTGTGTTTGTCCTGATAGTATATAAATCTTACACTTGGGGTTCTTTTTGACGAGGTTCTTCCTTTATTTGCATATATATATTTTTTCTGTTGTCATATACTTTTATCAGACTTTTTGTTTTTTTTTTTTTTTGTCTACTTCATAAATCTTACCTTGGGGCTCATCTGGACTGAACCTTCTCTTTCATCTTCCCTTTCTTTCCTGTCTCTCTCTCTCTCCTTTTTTTCTTTTTCTTTTCTTTGTCTCTCGTTTGGGTAGGAAATCCTGATTCCTCAGAAGTGTTCCAGGGTGCACGTTGACTGTAACACTGTGAATACATCCAGGTACATCTATTCAGTCATCTCTCACCAAAATGACTAGGAAGATGAATGCACAACAGTAGAAAAATATAGAGAATGGACCTTCAGCAACAGAGCTAATGGCTATCAATATAGACAATATGTCAGAAAGAGAATTCAGGCTAACAATTATCCAGGTAATAGCTAGGTTGGAGAAAGCCATGGATGACCAAATGGAATTGATTAGGGCTGAGCTGAAAGTGAAGAGAGATGATGTTCACAATGTTAGGGCGGAGCTTAAAGCTACCAGGGCTGAGGTTCACAATGCTCTCAATGACTTACAATCTAATCTAAATTCTCTCAAAGCTAGGGTAACTGAGACAGAAGTTAGAATTAGTGATCTGGAGGACAAACAGAGAGAAAGGATCAGGAGGAGGCCTGGAACAAACAGCCTAGAAACCATGAAAACAGAATCAGGGAAATAAATGATGCCACGAAACCTTCCAAAGTCAGAATTATTGGAATCCCTGAAGGGGAGGAGAAAGAAAGAAGTCTAGAAGATATAGTGGAACAAGTTCTTCATGAAAATTTTCCCAAACTCCCGAATGGAATCTGCGTTCATGTACTAGAGTCTGAACGGTCTCCACCCAAGATTATACATTCCAAAAAACCATCACAACACCTGGTAGTCAAATTGAGGAATCATAATTGTAGGTATAATCTCATGAAAGCTGCTAGGACAAAGAGGCTCCTTTCTTACAGAGGAAAGCCCATCAGAATAACATCAGACCTGTCCACAGAGACCTGGCAAGCCAGAAAGAGCTGGCAAGATATATTCAGGGCATTAAATGAGAAGAACATGCAGCCAAGAATACTTTATCCAGCAAGACTGACATTCAAAATGGATGGGGAGATATAGAGTTTCCAAGACCAGCAAGGCTTAAAAGACTGTGCAACCTCCAAGCCGACACTGCAGGAAATATTAAAGGGGGTTCTATAAAAGAGGAAAAAATCCTAAGAATAGCATTGAACAGAAATATAGAGACAGTCTACAGAAAGAAAGACTTCAAAGGTAACTTGATGTCAACAAAAACGTATCTATCAATAAACACTCTCAATGTGAATGGGCTAAATGCGCCCATAAAATGACACAGGGTTTCAGATTGGATAAAACGACAGGACCCGTCCATGTATTGTCTACAAGAGACCCATTTGGAACCTAAAGATACATGCAGACAGAAAGTGAAGGGATGCAGAAGCATCTTTCATGCCAATGGGCCTCAAAAGAAGGCTGGGGTAGCAATTCTTGTATCAGATAAATTAGACTTTAAACTAAAGACTGTAGTCAGAGATACAGAAGGACACTACATCATTCTTAAAGAGACTATCCACCAAGATGATCTAACAATTGTAAATATCTATGCCCCCAATATGGGAGCAGGCAATAATAAAACTGTTAATCAAGATAAAGGGTCATATTGATATGAATACACTAATTGTAGGAGATCTTAACACGTCTCCCTCAGAAATAGACAGATCATCAAAGCAGAAAATCAATAAAGAAACAAAAGCATTGAATGACACATTGGACCAGATGGACCTCATAGTTATATACAGAACATTCCACCCTAAAACAACAGAATACTAATTCATCTCAAGTGCACATGGAACCTTCTCAAGAATAGACCGCAAACTGGGTTACAAATCAGGACTCAACCGATACCAAAAGACTGAGAAGATTCCCTGCATTTTCTCAGATCACAATGCTTTGAAACTGGAGCTCAATCACAAGGAAAAGTTCCGAAGGAACTCAAACACCTGGAAGCTAAAGACCACCTTGCTTAAGCATGCTTGGATCGAGCAGGAGATCAAAGAATAACTGAAAAAAAAATCATGGAAACCAATGAGAATGAAGACCTTTCGGTCCAAAATTTATGGGATAGAGCAAAGGCGGTCCTAAGGGGGAAATATATAGCCATCCAGCCCTCCCTCAAAAAAATTGAAAAATCCAGAACACAGCAGCTGACTCTACACCTTAAGGAACTAGAGAATCAACAACAAATCAAACCAACTCCACACATAAGAAGAGAAATAATCAAGATTAGAGCTGAGATCAATGAGGTAGAAACCAGAGATACAATAGAATGTACTAATAAAACTAGAAGCTGGTTTTTTGAAAGTATCAATAAAATCAGTAGACAACTGGCCACACTAATCCAAAAGAAAAGAGAGAAAGCCCAAATTCATAAAATTATGAATGAAAAGGGAGAGATCACAACTAACACCAAGGAAGTAGAAACAATCATCAGAAGTTATTATCAACAGTTATATGCCAATAAGCTTAGCAACCTAGATAAAATGGATGCATTCCTGGAATACTATAAACTCCCAAAATTGAACCAGGAAGAAATTGACAACTTGAATAGACCAATATCTAGTAACGAGTTTGAAGCAGTGATCAAAAATCTCCCAAAAAACAAGAGACCAGGACCTGACAGATTCCCTGGGGAATTCTATCAAACTTTCAAAGAAGAAATAAGACCTATTATCCTGAAGATGTTTCAAAAAATTGAAGCAGAAGCCAGCATTACCCTGACCCCTAAACCAGGCAACGACCCTAAAAAAAAAGGAGAATTTCAGACTAAAATCACTGATGAATATGGATGTTAAGATTCTCAACAAGATCCTAGCAAACAGGATCCAACAGCCCATTAAAAAGATTATCCACCTTGACCAGTTGGGATTCATCCCTGGGCTACAAGAATGGTTCAACATTCACAAATCAATCAATGTGATAGAACAAATGAATACGAGACGAGAGAAGAACCACATGGTCCTCTCAATCGATGCAGAAAAAGCAGTTGAAAAAATCCAGCATCTGTTTCTGAAAAAACGCTTCAAAGTATAGGGATAGATAGAACATTCCTGAACGTCATCAAATATAACTATGAAAGACCCACAGCAAATATAATCCTCAATGTTAAAAAGCTTGCAGTCTTCCCATTGAGATCAGGAACAAGTCAAGGATTCCCTGTATTACCACTCTTGTTCAACATAGTATTAGAAGTCCTAGCAACAGCAATCAGACAACAAAGAGAAATAAAAGGTATCCAAGCTGGCAATGAAGAAGTCAAACTCTCTCTCTTCGCAGATGACATGATTCTTTATATGGAAAACTCAAAAGACTCCACCCCCAAACTACGAGAACTCATACAGCAATTCAGCAACGTGGCAGGATACAAAGTCAATGTACAGAAATCAGTGGCTTTCTTATACACTAACAATGAAAATACAGAAAGGGAAATTAGAGAATCAATTTCATTTACTATAGCACCAGAACCATAAGATTCCTGGGAATAAACCTTACCAAAGAGGTAAAGGATCTGTACTTGAGGAACTACAGAACACTCATGAAAGAAACTGAAGAAGACACAAAAAGATGGAAGGCCATTCCATACTCTTGGATCGGAAGAATAAACATTGTTAAATTGTCTATACTGCCTAGAGCAATCTATACTTTTAATGCCATTCTGATCAAAATTCCACCAGTATTCCTCAAAGAGCTGGAGCAAATAATCCAAAAATTTGTATGGAATCAGAAGAGACTCTGAATCCCTAAGGAATTGTTGAAAAACAAAAATAAAACAGGGGCATCACATTACCTGATTTCAAGCATTATTACAATGCTGTGACACCAAAACAGCATGGTACTGACATTAAAACAGACACATAGACCAGTAGAACAGAGAAGAGAGCCCAGATATGGACCCTCAACTCTATGGGCAAATAATCCTCGACAAAACAGGAAAAAATATACAATGGAAAAAAGACAGTCTCTTCAATAAATGGTGCTGGGAAAACTGGACAGCTATGTGTAGAAGAATGAAACTCGACCATTCTCTAACACCGTACACAAAGATAAACTCAAAATGGATAAAAGACCTCAACGTGAGACAGGAATCCACCAGAATCCTTGAGGAGAACATAGGCAGCAATCTTTTTGATATCAGCCACACAAACTTCTTTCAAGTTATGTCTCCAATGGCAAAGGAAACAAAAGCCAAAATAAACCTTTCAGACTTCATCAAAATCAAAAGCTTCTGCACAGCAAAGGAAACAGTCAAAAAAACAAAGGTACAACCCACGGAATGGGAGAAGATATTTGCAAATGACAGTGCAGACAAAAGATTGATATCCAGGATCTATAATGAAGTCCTCAAATTCAACATGCACAAAACAGACAATCATATCAAAAAATGGGCAGAAGATATAAACATTAACTTCTCCAATGAAGACATACAAATGGCTATCAAACACATGAAAAAAATGTCCATCATCACTAGCCCTCAGGAAGATTCAAATTAAAACCACATTGAGATATCACGTTTCACCAGTTAGAATGGTCATTAGCAAGACAGGAAACAAATTGTGTTGGAGGGGATATGGAGAAAGGGGAACTCTCTTCCACTGTTGGTGGGAATGTAAGTTGGTGCATTCCTTTGGAGAACAGTGTGGAGATGCCTCAAGAAATTAAAAATAGAACTTCCCTATGACCCTGCAATTTCACTTCTGGATATTTACCCCAAAGATACAGATGTCATGAAAAGAAGGGCCATCTGTACCCCAATGACTATAGCAGCAATGGCCACGGTAGCCAAACTATGGAAAGAACCAAGATGCCCTTCAACGGACGAATGGATAAGGAAGATGTGGTCCATATACACTATGGATGCATACCCAACTTTTGTAGCTACATGGACGGGACTGGAAGAGATTGTGCTGAGTGAAATAAGTCAAGCAGAGAGTGTCAATTATCATATGGTTCACTTATTTGTGGAGCATAACAAAGAGCATGGAGGACATGGAAAGTTAGAGATAAGGGAGTTGGGGGAAATTGGAAGGGAGGTGAACCATGAGAGACTATGGACTCTATAAAACAATCTGAGGGGTTTGAATTGGGTGGGTGGGAGGTTGGGGTAACAGGTGGTCGGTATTATAGAGGGCACGGATGCATGGAGCACTGGGTGTGGTGAAAAAATAATGAATACTGTTATGCTGAAAATAAAATAATAATAATAATAATAATAATAATAATAATAATACGCACTTGGGTCCAGAGTGTTGTTTGAAATTAAGGTCGGCACAGGGAATTTGTACTTTGCTTCTAATCTTCAGGGTTTGAGCAACTGTGAAGGGCAGAGTTTTCTTTTGGGTGGTAAGCATACTCATCTGGTGTGGCACCAGAGGCCCCATCCTGGAAAGCATGTGGTCCAGGGCCTTGGGGACAGAAATTTGCAATGCAAACTAGGTTTATGGTGAGGGCAGAGGCGATCACAGGCCCAATCTGCAGGCCTGAGTGCACCTCATCGTGTACTGAAATTAAGGTGTCATGGAGGCAGTATCACAGGCTTTTCTGTCTGGATTGTGTGTCTAGGATGGTCGCAAAATGTAGGGGAGTCTTCATTAGGCCACGGGAGATTCTTCATCTCTGGACATTCAGCCCAGCTCTCTAGAGTTTGGTGTCTCTGGGGAAAGGAAGACTGCTGTTTTCCGTCTCAGCAGATCCCCAACATAGGGATTCCAGAGACAGTTTCTGGGTGTTTCAGGGCACCTGAACAACATGAATGAGGGTGAGGATTTGGCCCTAGGGACCTGGCAGGCCCGCCCTGTGTCCTTTCTGTCCAGCTACCAAGGGGGTTTGTTTGAAAGCAGGCTCACTCTGAGGGTCACAATGCCTGTTTATGCCCAGGGCAGCTCACATGAGTGGCCGTGGTCTCATGAGCCATGCAGCTGGTTCCCACTTTGAGGGTTGGAAACCCATCTCAACAGCCAGGATTCCTGCCATGGGGCAGGAGCAGTACTCTTGTGCTTCAGGTTCCCCCATAAGCAGGGATTTGAGCTACAGTCTGAAGGAGAGATGACTGAATATCCAGGTTGAGTATATGTGATGGCTTCTGGCCACAACAGGTCCCACCTGCAGGATATGGGGCCATCTGTCTGTGTGGCTGATTAGAGGTCGTGGATCAGGCTGTGTCAGACCAAGCCTGATTGCCCATGGTGGCCGATGATATTAGGGTACCGTCGAGGGCCATGCCGGTGTATCCTCATGTGGAGTTTCTGGGCAGAATCACCAGGCACTTCTTTCTGTTGGGCAGGCAAATTCTGCATTGTGTTACCAGATTCCCTATCAAGAGGCCTTGGGGACGGATGGAATTGAGGATGGAATTGTAAACACAAGCTACGGTTAAATTCAGTGCAAAGCAGAAGGCAGTTCCTGTGTGCAGTGGCTGATTCGAGATATCCAGCACCTGAGTAAGGGCAGATGTCTGAAGTTAGCTCACACTATAGTTTGTGACTATGATGACCGACTAATGGAGTGGTGGCACAAGATGCCATGGAGGATTTCCCACACTGTGGCTTGTGGGATGCTCCAAACAGCAAGGTTTCCTTGTACTGGATAGGGGGAGTCTGGTTTGTTGGCTCCAGGATCCCCATATTGAAAGTTTGGGTAGCAGAGATCTCTCACATGGATGCATGGAAAGCACACCTCCATTGACCATTGCAGCTGAGGAACAAAGCAGGTTCCATTGGTGGCTCTGGGCGAAATTCCAAGCAGCCTGAGTTGACATGGAGTTCCATGCTGTTGGATCATAATGATGGTTTGTATCCAGGGAAACGTTAGAATGTTTGAGTGGTAGGGGCCATGCAGGATTCTCCTCCACTGAGTCTTGGACATATCTACTAAGAGCAAGGTTTTTTTTTACTGGGGACAGGAGGGGTTCTGTTGTGTGGCTCACAGACCATATGTTGGAATATAAGTTGGTTTTGGAAAAAAGGCCTCTGGGGACAGGCGCCTGAAAATATAAGCTATGGTATCAATGAAGTCTTAGGGGCATGTCAGGTTCAGTCGTCTGACTCAGGGCCTTTGACGTGGATATCTGCCTGGAAATAGGTGCTCATGGTGTATCAGAATGCGCATTTGGGTCCAGAGTTTTCCTCAGAATTGAGGTGCGCTCAGGGGTTTTGGATATTGCTACTAATCTTCAGGGTTTGGGCAACAGTGAAGGGCAGAGTTTCCTTTGAGTACGTAGGCACAATCATCTGGTTTGGCTCCAGAGACCCCATCCTGGAGGGCTTCTGGACCAGGGCTTTGGGAATTAGGGTTAATGTGAGGGCCAAGGTGATCACAGGCCCGAAATGCAGGCCCTGAGGGCAGCTCATAGTGTACTGAAATTACACTACCATGGAGGCGGTAGTGCAGGCTTTTCTGTCGGGTATGTGTCCAGGACATTCACAAAAGGTAGGGGTGGCTTCATGAGGCCATGGTAAATTCTTCGTCGCTGGGGATTCTTCTCAGCTCCCAAGTGTTTTGTGTCTCTGGGAGAAGGGAAGACTGCTGTTTTCCGTCTCAGGGCACCCCCAAAAGAGGGATAAGAGACAGGTTCTTGGTCTGGTCGCCAGGAAAACACGAACAATGGTGAGAATTTGGCCCTAGGGATCGGGAAGCCCCACTCTGCGGGCTCCTGGGCCAGGTTCTGAGGGGTTTGTTTGAAAGCAGACTCCCACTGATGATCACAATGCCTATTTGTGCCCAGGGCGGCTCCCATGAATGGCCATGGTCTCATGGGCCATGCAGCTAGTTCCCACTCTGAGGGTTAGACACCCATCCCATCAGCCAGGTTTCCTGCCATCAAAAAGGATGACTCATTCTGTGCTTCAGGTTACACCATAGGCAGGGATTTGAGATTTGAGCTACGGTCTGGGGACAGATGCCTGAATACCCAGGTTGTGTAGAGATGATGGCTTCGGGCCATGGCAGGTCCAGCTGTAGGATATGGGGCCCACTCTCTCCGTGGCTGACTGGAGGTCGTGGCTCAGGCTGTGTCAAACAGTCTTAGTGCCCATGGCAGCCTATTTATTATGGTGCTGTCGAGGGCCATGCAGGTGGTTCCTTGTGTGGGATTTCTGGTCAGACTCACCAGCCACTTCTTCTTTCTGTGGGGAAGGCAGAATGCTGTGTTATGGCTGCAGAATTCCCTATCAAGAGGGCTTGGGGACCTGGAAGTTGAGGATGGAATTGTAAACACAAGCTATGGTTCAAATCAGTGACAAACAGAAGGCACTTCCAGTTTGCAGTGGCTGATTCGAGACATCTAGCTCCTGAGTAAGGGCAGATGTCAGATGTTTACTCATGCAGGAGATTGTGTCTATGATGACTAAGAAATGGAGCAATGGCATCAAGAAGCCATGGAGGATTTCCCACACTGGGGCTTGTGAGATGCTCCAAACAGCAAGGTCTCCTTCAACCGGACAGAGGAGTCTGGTTTGTTTGCTCCAGGGTCCCCCATATGGAAAGGTTGGGTAGCAGAGTACTCCCTCATGGATGACTGGAAAGCACACCTTCATTGACCATTGTAGCTGAGGAACATGGCAGGTTCGATCTGCTGGCCCTGGAGCCAAGTTCCAAGGGGGCTGAGTTGACATGGAGTTTCATGCTGTTGGATCACAATGCTGGTTTGTATCCAGGGAGACGTTAGAAAGTTGGGGTGGTTAGGGGCCATGCAGGATTCTCCTACACTGAGTCTTGGACACAGCTACCAAGAGCAAGGTATCTTTCTGGGAACAGCAGGGGATCTGTTGTGTTTCTCAGGGACCACATGTTGGAATATAAGTTGGTATTGGAGAACAGGCCTCTCAGGACAGGCACCTGAAAACCTAAGCTAGGGTCAATGAAGTCCTTGGGGTATGTCAGGTTCAAACTTCTACTCAGGGCCTTTGACGTGAATGTCTGCCTGGAGACAAATGCTCATTGTGTGTCAGAATGTGCATTTGGTTCCAGAGCTTTCTTTGAATTTGAGGTGGGCTCAGGGGCTTTGTACTTTGCTCCTAATCTTCAGGGTTTGGGCAAAAGTGAAGGGCAGAGTTTCCTTTGGGAGGGTAGTCACAGTCTTCTGGTGTGGCACCAGAGGCCCAATTCTGGATGGCATGAGGGCAGGATTTCGGAGACAGAAATCTGCCAATGCGAACTAGGGTTAGGGTAAGGCCCGAGGTGATCACAGCCCTGATCTGCAGGATCTGAGGGCAGCTCATTGTGTAGTGAAATTAAGGTGTCATGGAGGCGGTGGGTAGACTTTTCTGTCTGGATTGTGAGTCCAGAACGGTGGCCAAATGTAGGGATGGCTTCATGGGGCCATGGAACATTCTTCATCTCTGGGGTTTCTGCCCAGCTCCCAAGAGTTTGTGTCTCTGGGGGAAGGGAAGACTGCTGTTTTCCGTCTCAATGGATCCCCACTAGAGGGATTCCAGAGACAGTTTCTGGATCTCAGCGCCAGAAAAACACCACCAAGTGTGAAGATTTGCCTCTAGGCACCTGGAAGGCCCACTCTTCCGGCTCATGGCCCAGCTACCGTGGGGGTTTGTTTGAAAGCAGGCTCACGCTGAGGGTCACAAAGCCTGTTTGTGCCCAGGGCGGCTCCCATGTGTGGTCGTGGTCTCATGTCCATGCAGCTGGTTCCCACTCTGAGGGTGAAACACCCATCTCACCAGCCAGATTTCCTGCCATCAGGAAGGAGGTGTACCCTTGTTCTTCAGGTTCCCTCATAGGGTAGGATTTGAGCTAAGGGCTAGGCACAGATGCCTGAATATCCAGGTTGAGTAGAGATGACGGCTTTGGGCCACAACAAGTCCCACCTGTAGTATATGGGACCCACTGTCTGGGTGGCTGACTAAAGGTCGTGGTGCAGGCTGTGTCAGACAGAGCCTTAGTTCCCATGGTGGCCTATGACATTAGGGTGTCGTCGAGGGCCCTGCAGGTGGATCCTCATGTGGGGTTACTGGGCAGACTTACCAGGCTATTCTTCTTTCTTGGGGCAGGCAGAATGCTGCGTTGTGGCTACAGAATTTCCTATCAAGAGTGTTTGTGGACCAGGAGCGTGAGGATGGAAAGGTAAACACACGCTAATGTTAAATTCAGTGCCAAGCGAAAAGCAGTTCCAATGTGCAGTGGCTGATTGGAGATATCCAACACCTGAGTAAGGGCGGATGTCAGATGTTTGCTCACACTGGAGTTTTTGTCTATGATGACCAACAAATGGAGGGGTGGCGTCAAGAGGCAATGGAGGATTTACCACGCTAGGGCTTCTGAGATGATCCAAACAGCAATGTTTCCTTCTACCAGACAGGGGGAGTCTGGTTTTTTTTTTTTTTTCTCCAGGGTCCCCCATGAGGGAAATTTGTGTAGCAGAGCACTCCCTCATGGATGCCTGGAAAGCACACCTGCATTGACCATTGCAGCTGAGGAACATGGCAGGTTTGTTGTGATGGCTATGGGGCGGAGTACCAAGGCCTTGAGTTGACATGGAGTCTCATGTAAATTGGGCACAATGCTGGTTTGTTACAAGGGATATCTTAGAATGTGCTGGTGGCTAAGGGGCCATGCAGGATTTATCTAACCTGAGGGTTTGACACAGGTCCAAGAGCAAGGTTTTCTTCTGGGGAGAGGAGATGTTCTGTTGTGGGGCTCAGGGACCACATATTGTATCATAAGTTGGTATTCCAGAACAGGCCTCTGAGGACAGGGGCCTGAAAACATAATCTAGGACACCAATGAAGTCCTAGGGGCATGTCAGGTTCAATATTGTGACTCAGGCCCATTGACTTGGGTGTCTGCCTGGATGGAAGTTATCAGGGTGTTTCATACTGCACATTTGTGTCCAGATCAGCCTTGATTATTGGGGTATGCTCAGGGTCCTTACAGGTTTTTCTCAGGTGCAGGATTTGGGCAACTGTGACCGGCACAGTTTCCTAGGGAATGGCAGGACAGTCCTGTGGTGTGGCTCCAGAGACCCCATCCTGGAGTGCATGTAAGCCAAGGTTTTGGGAGATAAGTCTGCAAACACAAACTCTGGTTAGGGTTAGTGGCGAGGTGATCGTAGGCCCAATGCATAGACCTGGAGTGTGGCTCATCAGGAAAGGTAAATTGGGTGACTTGAAGGCCCTAGCACAGGTTTTTGTATCTGGATCTTATGTCCAGGGTGGCCTCAGAATGCAGGTGTGGTTTCATCGGTCCATGGGAGAATTTTTCTCTTTAAGGATCCTGGCGGCTCCCCATCATTTGGTGGCTTACTCAGGGAATAGTGCTGTTTTCCATCTTAGGGGTGCCCCAATATAGGGATTCCAGAGATGGGCACTGGGACTGGGTGCCTGAAAATGCCACCAAGGTTAAGATTTGGGCCTAGGGACGTACCAGGATTGCAATGTGGGATCCTGGTGGTGCCACTGAGAGGGCTTGTTTGAAAGTATGCCTAGGCTAAGGGTCAGCATGCATGGTTGTGCCCAGGGCAGCCCTCAGGAGTGGGCCTGGTCTCACTGGCCATGCAGCTGGCTTCCAGTTTGAGAGTTGGACAGCCATCTCAACAGCTTGGTTTCCTGCCATGGGGAAGGACAAGTTCTCTATTGTGCTTCAGGTTCCCCCATTGGCAGGGAATCCAGCAGAGGTCTGGGGACACGTGCCTGAATACCAAGGATGGGTAGAGATGATGGACGTGGGCCATGGCCTGTCTCACATGCTGGATATTGGGCCCACTGTCTAGGTGGCTGACATTAGGTCGAGGCTAAGGCTCTGTCAGACACAGCACTAGTGGCCAGGGACACCTATAAATCAGGGATCCCTTCAGGGCCAAGCAGATTGACCCTCATGTGGGGTTTCTGGGCAGACTCACCAGGCCCTTCTTCTTTCTACTGGGAAGGCAGTATTCTGCATTGTGGCTTCAGAATTCCCTATCAAGAAAACTCGGGGACCAGTAGGGTGAGGTTGGAATTGTAAATATAAATTATGGTTCAATTCAGTGCTAAGCTGAAGGCAGTTCCAATGTGCAGCAGCTTATACGAGATATCAAGCACCTGAATAAGGGCAGATGTCAGATGTTTGTTCACACTGGAGTTTTTATCTATGATGACTGACAAATGGAGGGGTGGTGACAAGAGGTCATGGACGTTTTCCCACGTTGAGGCTTGTGAGAAGCTCCAAACAGCAAGATTTAATTCGACTGGACAGGGGGAGTCTGAGTTGTTTGCTCCAGGGGCATCCATGTGCAAAGTTTGGGTAGCAGATCTCTCCCGCATGGATGCCTTTAAAGCACACCTCCATTGATCATTGCAGCTGAGGAACATGGCAGGTCCTTCTGGTGGCTCTGGGGCAAAGTACCAAGACCTTGAGTTGACATGGAAACTCTTGCAGATGGGTCACAATGCTGGTTTGTTACCAGATGGATCTTAGAATGTGCTGGAGGTTAAGGAGCCATGCAGGATTCTGCTACGTTGAGATTTTGGCACAGGTCGAAGAGCACGGTTTCCTTCTGGGAACAGGAGATGTTCTGTTGTGTGGCCAGGGACCACATGTTGTATCATATGTTGGTATTCCATAACAGGCCCCTGAGGACAGATGCCTGAAAACCTAATCTAGGGTTCCAATGAGGTCCTAGGGGTATGTCCGTTTCAATCTTCTGACTCAAAACCATTGACACTTGGGTGTCTGCCTAGATGTAGGTGATCAGGTGAAATCAGACTGCACATTTGCATGCAGAGTGGCTGCCAATATTGGTTATTGCTCAGGGGCCGTGCAGGTTTCTCCTAATCTGGAAGGTTAGGAAAACTGTGAAGGGCACAGTTTCCTTGGTAATGGCAGGCACAGTCCAGGGGTGTGGCTCCAGAAACCCCATCCTGGAGGGAATGTGAGCCATAGTTTTGGGAGAGAAGTCTGCAAACACAAATTCAGTTTAGGGTTAGTGGCGATGTGATCACAGGCCCAATGCATAGATCTAGAGGGCAGCACGTCAGGAACTGTAAATCAGGTGACTGGAAGGCCCTAGTAGAGACTTTTCTATCTGGATTGTTTGTCCAGGATGGCCTCGGAATGCAGGTGTGGTCTCATGGTTCTATGGGGACTTTTCCCTCTAAGGATCCTGGTGGCTCTCCATAAATTGGTGGCTTTTTCGGAGAAGGAAAGTGTGCTGTTTTCCATCTTAGGGGTGCCCCAAAACAGGGATTCCAGAGACAGGCTTTGAGTCTGGTCTCCTGATAAAATACCACCAAGGGTTAGGATTTGGTCCTTGGGGCATACCAGGCTTGCAATGTGGGATCCTGGTGTTGCAACTGAGAGGGCTTATTTGAAAGCATGCTCAGGCTGGGGGGTCACAATGCCTATTTGTGTACAGGGCGGCCTTCATGAGTGGGGGTGGTCTCATTAGCAATGCAGCTGGCTCCCACTCTGAGGGTTGGACACCCACCCCAACAGCCAGGTTTCCTGCCATGGAGAAGAAGCAGTTCTCTATTGTGCTTCTGGGTCCCCTATTGCCTGAATACCAAGCATGGGTAGAGAGGACGGAGTTGGGCCATGGCCAGACTGATATGCTGGATATGGGCCCTGATCTCTGGGTGGCTGACACTAGGTCGAGGCACAGGCTCTGTCAGACACAGCACTAGTACCCAGACAGCCTATAAATCAGAATTCCCTCAAGAGCCAAGCACATCGATTCTCATGTGGGGTTTCTGGGCAGACTCAACAGGCACTTCTTCTTTCTATGGGGAAGGTTGAATAGTGCATTGTGGCTCCAGAAATCCTCATCAAGAGCGCTTGGGGACCTCTAGGGTGGGGACGGAATTGTAAACACAAGCTATGGTTCAGTGCAGTGCCAAGCAGAAGGCATTTCCAATGTGCAGCATATTATTTGAGATATCCAGCATCTGAGTAAGGGTGGATGTCTAAAGGTTTGCTCACACTGGAGTTTGTGTCTATAATGACCGAAAAATGGAGGAGTCCTGTCAAGAGGCCATGAAGGATTTCTCATATGGAGCTTGTGAGATGCTCTGAAAACAAGGTTTCCTTCTACTGGACAGGTCGAGGCTAGTTTGTTTGCTCCAGGGAACCCATGTGAAAAATTTGGGTAGCAGAGCTCACCTGCATGAATGCCTGGAAACTACACCTCCAATGACCATTGCAGCTGAAAAACATGGAAGGTTCATTGTGGTGGCTCTGGGGCGATGTACCAAGGCCATGAGTTGACATGGAGTCTTATGAAGATGGGACACAATGCTGGTTTGTTACCAGGGAGATCTTAGAATGTGCTGGTGGCTAAGGGTCCATGCAGAGTTCATCTACCCTGACGGTTTGACACAGGTCCAAGAGCAAGTCTTTCTTCTGGGGACACGAGATGTTCTTTTGTGGGGCTCAGTGACGACATGTTTTATCATAGGTTGGTATTCCAGACCAGGTCACTGAGGACAGGTGCCTGAAAACCACATCTAGGGTTCCAATGAGGTCCTAGAGTCATGTCAGTGTCAAACTTCTGACTCAGGACCATTGACTTGGCTGCCTGCCTGGATGTAGGTGATGAGGGTGTATCAGACTGGGCATTGCATTCAGAGGGTCCACCAATATGCTGATTGGCTCAGGGGCCTTACAGGTTTCTCCTAATCTGGAGGGTTTGGGCAATTGTGACCGGCAGAGTTTCCTTGGGGATGGCAGGCACAGTCCTGTGGTGTGGCTCCAGAGACACCATCCTGGAAGGCAGGTGAGCCATGGCTTTGGGTATGAAGTCTTCAAACACAAATTCCGGTTAGGGTTAGTGGCACGGTGATCACAGGCCCAATGCATAGACCTGGAGGGCAGCTTGTGAGGAACTGTCATTAGGGTGACTCAAAGGCGGTAGCACAGGCTTTTCTATTTGGATTGTGTGTCCAGGATGGCCTCGGAATACAGGTGTGGTCTCATGGGTCCATGGGATATTTTTCCTCTCTTTGGATCCTGGTGGCTCCCCAAGTTTGGTGACATTTTTGGGGAAGGGAATTGTGTTGTTTCCATTTTAGAGGTGCCCTATAATAGGGATTCCAGAGAGGGGATCTGGGTCTAGGCGCCTCGAAAATCCCACCAAGGGTTAGGATTAGGGCTTAGTGGTGTACCAGGCCTGAAAAACGGGATTCTCGTGGTGAAACTGGGAGGGCTTGTTTGAAAGCATGCTCAGGCTGAGGGTCACAATATTGGTTTGTGCTCAGGGCTGCCATCGGAAGTAGAGTGATTTCATTGCCTATGTACCAGGCTCCCACATTGAGAGTTGGACACCCACCCCAACAGTCAGGCTTCTTCCATGGGGAAGGAGGAGTTCTCTATTGTGCTTCAGGTACCGCATTGGCAGGGATTCTAGCAAAGGTCTGGGGATGGGTGCCTGAACACCAAGGATGAGTAGAGATGACGGATTTGTGCCATGGTCGGTCCCATATGCTAGATTTGGGGCCTGATCTCTGGGTGACTGACACTAAGTGGGGCTCAGGCTCTGTCAGACACAGCATAATCCAGGGCAGCCTATAAATCAAAGTTCCCTCGAGGCCCGAGCAGATGGATCCTCATATGGGGTTTCTGGGAATACTCACCAGGCACTTCTTCTTTCTACAGGTAAGGCAGAATGCTGCACTGTGACCCCAGAATTCGCCATCAAGATGGCTAAGGGACGAGTATGGTGAGTATGGAATTGTAAATACAAGCTATGTTTCAATTCAGTGCCAAACCAAAAGCAGTTCCAATGTGCAGCACCTTATTCAAGATTTCCATCACCTGAATAAGGGCAGATGTCAGATGTTTGCTCACACTGTGGTTTGCATCTATGATGACTCATAAATAGAGGGGTGACATCAAGAGTCCATGGAGGGTTCCCACGCTAAGGCTGGTGTGATACTCCAAACAGCACTGTTTCCTTCTACTGGACAGGTGGGGACTGGTTTGTTTGCTCCATTGTCTCCCATGTGGAAAGTTTGGTTATCAGAGCTCTCCAGTGTGGATGACTGGAAAGCACACCTCCATTGACCATTGCAGCTGAGGACCATAGCAGGTTCGTTCTGGTGGCTCTGGGGCGAAGGACCAAGGCCTTGAGTTGACATGGAATCACTGGCAGATGGGCAACAATGCTGGTTTATTACGACGGAGATTTTAGAATGTGTTGGTGGCTAAAGTCCCGTGTAGGATTATCTTACCCTGAGGGTTTAGCACAGGTCGAGGGCACAGTATATTTCTGTGGACAGGAGATGTTCTGTTGTGTGACTCAGGGACCACATGTTGTATCAGAAGTTGGTATTCCAGAACAGGCATCTGAGGACAGATGCCTGAAATCCTAATCTGTGTTTCCAATGATGTACCAGGGGCATAGCATATCAGTTTCAATCTTCTGACTCAGGACCATTGACTTGGCTGTCTGTCTGGATCTAGGTGATCAGGGTCTTTCAGACTGCGCATTTGCATCCAGAGTGGCTGCCAATATTGGGGTGGGCTCAGGGGCATTGCTGGTTTCTCCTGATCTTGAAGGTTTGTGCAACTGTGACGGGCACAGTTTCCTTGGGGAAGGAAGCCACAGTACAGGGGTGTGGCTCACATCCTGGAGGGCATGTGAGCCATGGCTTGGTGGAGAGGTCTGCAAACAAAAATTCCAGTTAGGGTTAGTGGCATGGTGATTGCAGGCCCAAAGTGTAGACCTGGAGGGCAGCTCGTGAGGAACTGTAGTTAGGGTGACTCAAAGGGGGTAGCACAGGCTTTTCTATCTGGATTGTGTGTCCAGGATGCCCTGAAATGCTGCTGTGTTCTCAAGGGCCCATGGGAAAATTTTCCTCTCTAAGGTTCTGTGTGGCTCTCCATAGATTGGTAGCTTTTTCAGGGAATGGTAGAATGCTGTTTTCCATCTTAAGGATGCCCCAAAACAGGGATTCCAGAGATGGGCTCTGGGTCTGAGTGCTTGGAAAATCCCACCAAGGGTTAGGATTTGTGCCTAGGAACATCCCAGTCCTGCATTGCAGGATCCTGGTGGTGCAACTGATATGGCTTGTTTGAAAGAATGCTCAGGATGAGGGTCACAATGCATGTTTGTGACCAGTGAGGCCCTTAAGAGTTGGCGTGGTCTCATTGGCCATGCAGCATGCTCCCACCCTGAGGGCTGGGCACCCATCACAACAGCCAGTTTTCCTTCCATGGGGAAGGAGCAGTTCTTTATTGTGCATCAGTTTCCCCTATTAGCAGGGATTCCAGCAAAGGTCTGAGGACAGATACCTGAATATCAAGGATGGGTAGAGATGACAGACTTGGGCCATGGCTGGTGGTCTTACATGCTGGATATGTGCCCCACTCTCTGGGTGGCTGACACGAGGCCAGGGCTCAGGCTATGTCAGTCACAGCACTAGTGGCCAGGGAAGCCTATAAATTGATGTTCTCTCAAGAGCCGAGCAAATTGATCCTCATGTTGTGTTTCTGGGAAGACTCACCAGGCACTTCTTTCTATGGGGAAGGCAGAATGCTGCGTTGTTGCTCCAGAAATACTTATCAAAAGGGCTTGGGATACCGGTCGGTTGAAAATGGAATTGTAAACACAACCTATGGTTAAATTCAGCTCAGGGTCTTGCAGTTTCCTCCTAATCTGGAGGGTTGGAAACCTGGATGGGCACAGTTCCCTTGTGGATGGCAGGCCAAGTCCTGAGGTGCAGCTCCATTGACCCCATCCTAGAGGACATGTGAGCTAAGGTTTTGGGAGAGATGTTTGCAAACACAAACTCAGGTTATGGTTACTGGCGAGGTGATCACAGGCCCAATGCTTAGACCCAGAGGGCAGCTCGTCATGAACTGGAATTAGGGTGACTCGAAGGCAGAAGCGCAGGGTTTTATATCTGGATTGTTGTCTGGATTGTTTGATGGACTTGGGCCATGGCTGTTCCCAAATGCTACATATGGGCCGGCTCTCTGCATAGCTGACACGAGGTCGGGTCTCAGGCTCTGTCAGACAGAGCACTAGTTGCCAGGGCAGGCTATAAATGGGGTTCTTCTAGGGCTAAGAATATTATTCCTCATATGGGGTTTTGGGCAGTCTCACCAGGCACTTCTTCTTTCTATGGGGAATGCAGAATGCTGTGCTGTGGCTAAAAAATTTCCTATCAAGAGGGCTTGAGTACCAGTCGGTTGAGGATAGAATTGAAAACACAAATTATGGTTCAATTCAGTGCCAAGCAGAAGGCAGTTCCAATGTGCAGCAGCTTATTCAAGGCATCCAGCACCTCAGTAAGGGCATATGTCAAATGTGTGCTCACACTGGAGTTTTTGTCTATGATGACCGACAAATGGGAAGGTGGTGTCAAGAGGCCCTGGAGGATTTCCCAAGCTGAGGCTTGTGAGATGCTCCAAAAACAAGGTTTCCTTCTAATGGACAGATGAAGTCTGGTTTGTTTGCTCTGGGGTCCCCCATGTGGATAGTTTGGTTAGCAGAGCTCTCCCGCATGGATGCCTGGAAAGTGCACCTCCATTGACCATTGCGGCTGAAGAACATGGCAGGTTCGTTCTGGTGGCTCTGGGGCGAAGTCCCAAGGCCTTGATTTGACTTCGAATCTCTTGCACATGGGTCACAGTGCTGGTTTGTTACCAGGGAGATTGTAGAATGTGCTGGTGGCTAAGGTGCCATGCAGGATTTTCCTACCCTGAGGGTTTGACACAGGTCGAAGAGCATGGTTTCCTTCTGGGGACAGGAGATGTTCTGTTGTGTGTCTCAGGGACCACATGTTGTATCATAATTTGGTATTCCAGAACAGGCCTCTGAGGACAGATGACTAAAAACCTAATCTAGCATTCCAATGAGGTCCTAGGGCATGTCAGGTTCAATCTTTTGACTCAGGACCATTGCCTTTGGTGACTGCCCGAATATAGGTGATCAGGGTGTTTCAAGCTGTGTATTTGTATCCAGAAAGTCCTCCTATATTGGGGTGGTCCCAGGGCCCATGCAGGTTTCCCATAATCTGGAGGTTTTGGACAACTGTGATGGGCCATGTTTCCTTGTGGATGGCAGGCACAGTCCTGTAGTGTTTCTCCAGAGACCCCATCCTGGAGGTGATGTGAGCCTTGGTTTTGGGAGTGATGTCTGGAAACACAAACTCGGGTTAGGGTTATGGGTGAGGGGATCACAGGGCCAATGCATAGACATGGAAGGCAGCTCATCAGCAACTGTAATTAGGGTGACTCGAAGGCGGAAGCACAAGCTTTTATATGGATTTTGTGTTCAGGATGGCCTCGAAATTCAGGTGTGTTCTCATAGATCCATTAGATATTTTTCCTCTCAAAATTTCCTCACGGTTCCCAATAGTTTGGTTCCTTTTCTCGGGAAGGGAAGAGTGCTGTTTTCCATTTCAGGGGTACCCCCAAAACAAGGACTCAAGAGACGGGCTCTGCATCTGGGCCCCTGGAAAATCCCATCAAGGGTTAGGATTTGTGCCAAGAGGTGTACCAGGCCTGCAATGCTGGATCCTGGTGGTGCAACTGAGGGGGCTTGTTTGAAAGCATGCTCACGCTGAAGGTCGTAATGTCTGCTTGTGCTCAGGGTGGCCCTCATGAGTGGGCGTGTTCTCATTGGTCTTGTAACTGGCTCCCAATCTGAGGGTTGGACACCGATCTCAACCGTCAGGTTCCTAGCCATGTGGAAGAAGGAGTTCTCTATTGGGCTTCAGGTTTCCCCATTGGCAGGGATTCCAGCAAAGGTCATGGGACAGAAGGCTGAATACCAAGGATGGGTAGAAATGACAGATTTGAGCCATGACCCATCTCACATGCTGGATATGGCCTCTCTCTCTGGGTGGCTGACACTAGGTTGTGGCTCAGGCTCTGTCAGACCCAGCTCTAGTGGCCAGGGCAGCCAATAAATCAGGTTCCCTCGAGGGATGAACAGATGATCCTCATGTAGGGTTTCTGGGAAGTCTCACCACCCACTTCTTCTTACTATGGGGCAGGCTTAATGCTGCGTTGTGACTGCAGAATTCCCTATCAAGAGGGCTTGGTACCAGTAGGGTGAGGATGGAAATGTAAACACCAGCTATGGTTAAATTCAGTGCAAGGATGAAGGCAATCCCAATGTGCAGCAGTGGATTGGAGATATCCAGCACCTGAGCAAGAGCGGATGTCAGATGTTTGCCTACACTGGAGTTTGTGTCTTGATGACAAAAAAATAGAGGAGTGACTTCTAAAGGCCATGGAGGATTTCCCATGCTGAGTCTTGTGAGATGCTCTAAACAGCAAGGTTTCCGTCTACTGGACAGGTGGAGTCTAGTTTGTTTGTTCCAGGGTCCTCCATGTGGAAAGTTTGGGTAGCAGTGCTCTCCCACTTGGATGCATGGAAAGCACACCTCCATTGACCATTGCAGCTGAGGAACATGGCAGGATCTTTCTGATGGCTCTGTGGTGAAGTACCAAGGCCTTGAGTTGGCATGGAACCTCTGGCAGATGGGCCACAATGCTGCTTTGTTACCACGGAGATCTTACAATGTGTTGGTGGCTAAGGTGCTGGGCAGGATTCTCCTACCCTGAGTGTTTGGCACATGTTGAAGAACATGGTTTCCTTTGGGGCATAGGGGATGTTCTGTTCTGTGGCTCAGTGACTACTTGTATCCGAAGTTGGTATTCCAGAACAGGCCTCGGAGGACAGATGCCTGAAAACCCAACCTGGGGTTCCAATGATGTCCCAGGGGCATGTCAGTTTCAATCTTCTAAGACAGGACCATTGACTTGGCTGTCTGCATGGATGTAGGTGACCATTGTGTTTCAGACTGCGCATTTGCATCCAGAGTGTCTTCCAATATTGGGGTGGGCTCAGGGGCCTTTCAGGTTTCTCCTGAAAGATTTGGAAGATTTGGGCGAATGTGATAAATACAGTTTCCTTGAGGATGGCAGGCACAGTACTGTAGTGTAGATCCAGAGACCTCATTCTGGAGGGCCTGTGAGCCATGATTTTTGGAGAAAGTTTTGCAAACAGAAATTCGGGAACACAAATTCTTCGTCAGGGACTGTATTTAGGATGAATGGAAGGCAGTAGCACAGGCTTTTATATCTGGATTGTATGCCCAGGAAGGCCTTGGAATGCAGGTGTCATCTCATGGGTCCATGGGAGGTTTTTTACCCTCTAAGGATCCTGGTGGCTCTCCATAGTTTGGTGGCTTTTTAGGGGAAGGGAAGAGTGCTGTTTTACATCATATGGGTGCCCCAAAACAAGGATTCCAGAGACGGGTTCTGATCAGGGCGCCAGGAAAATCCCACCAAATGTTAGGATTTAGGCCTAGTGGCATACCAGGCCTTCAATGTGGGATCCTGGTGGTGCAACTGAGAGGGATTGTTTGAAAGCATGCTCAGGCTGAGGGTCACAATGCCTTTTTGTGCCCAGGGTGCCGCTCAGGAGTGGGTGTGGTCTCATTGCTCATGCAGCTGTCTCTCACACTGAGGGTGGGACACACATCCCAGTCTGATAACGGAGGAGTTCTCTATTGTGTTTCAGGTTCCCCCATTGGCAGGGATTCCAGCAATGTTCTGGGGACAGGTGCCTGAACACCAAGGATGGGTAGAGATGCCAGACTTGGGCCATGCCTTGTCTCATATCTGGATACAGGTCCCACCTGTTGGGTGGCTGACACCAGGTCTGGGCTCAGGCTCTTGCAGACAGAGCACTAGTGTCCAGGGCAGCCTATAAATTGGGTACCATCGAGGGCTAAGCAGATGATCCTCATGTGGTGTTTCTGGGCAGACTCACCAGGCTCTCCTTCATTCTATGGGGCAGGCAGAATGTTGCATTGTGGCTCCAGATTTCCCTATCAGGAGGGTTTGGGGACAAGTAGGGTGCAGATGGAATTGTAAACACCAGTTACAGGTCAGTTCCAATGTGTAGTGGCTTATTTGAGATATCCAGCACCCGAGTAAGGGCGGATGTCAGATGTTTGCTCACAGTGGAGTTTGTGTCTATGATGTCTGAGAAATGGAGGGCTGGCATCAAGAGGCCATGGAGGATTTCCCATGCTGAGGCGTGTGAGATGCTCCAAACAGCAAGGTTTCCTTGTACTGGACAGGGGGAGTCTGTTTTTTATGCTCCAGTGTCCCCCATGTGTAATGTATGGTCAGCAAAGCTCCCCCAATGGATTCCTGGACATGACATCTGCGTAGACCATTCCAGCTGAGGAACATGACAGGTTCATTCTGGTGGCTCTGGGGCCAAGAACCAAGGCCTTGAGTTGACATGGAATCTCTTGCAGATGGGCCAAAATGATGGATTGTTATCAGGGAGATCTTAAAATATGCCGGTGGCTAAGGTGTTGTGCAGGATTCTACTACCCTGAGGATTTGGCACAGGTCCAAGAACACGGTTTCCTTCTGGGGACAGGAGATGTTCTGTTGTGTGGCTCAGGGACCACATGTTGTATCCTAAGTTGGTATTCCAGAACAGTCCTCTGAGGACAGGTGCCTGAAAACTTAATCTAACGTTCCAGTGAGGTCCTAGTGGCATGTCCATTTCAATCTTCTGACTCAGAACAACTGACTTGGGTGTATGCCTGAATATAGGTTATCAGAGTGTTTCAGACTATGCATTTGCATCCAGAGTAGCCTCCAATATTGGTGTGGGCTCAGGGGCAGGTTTCTCCTAATCTGGAGGGTTTGGGTAACTGTGATGGGCAAAGAGTCCTTGTGGATGGTAGGCACAGTCCTGTGGTGTTTCTCCAGAGACCCCACCCTGGAGCTAATGTGAGCCATTATTTAGGGAGAGAAGTCTGCAAACACAAACTTGGGTTAGGGTTAGTGGCATGATGGTTGCAGGCCCAATGCATTGACATGGAGGACAGCTCATCAGGAACTCTATATAGGGTGATGGGAAGGCGGTAGCACCGGCTTTTCTATCTGGATTGTGTGTTCAGGATGGCCTTGGAATGCAGGTGTGTTCTCATGGGTCCATGGGAGGTTTTTCCTCTCTAAGGATCCTGCTAGCTCCCAATAGTTTGGTGGCTTTTACAGGAAGGGAAGAGTGCTCTTTTCCGTCTTAGGGGTGTCCCAGGATAGGATTCCAGAGACGAGCTCTGGGTCTTGCCGCCCATAAAATTCCACCAAGGGTTAGGATTTGGGTCTAGGTGCATACCAGGCTTGCAATGTGTGATTCCTTTGGTGCAACTGAGAGGGCTTGTTTGAAAGCATGCTCAGGCTGAGGGTCACAATACCTGTTTGTGCCCAGGGCGGCCCTCAGGAGTGGGTGTGATCTCATTGGCCATGTAGCTGGCTCCCACACTGAGGGATGGACACCCATCCTAACAGTCAGGATTCCTGCCATGGGTAAGAAGGAGTTATCTATCATGCTTCAGGTTCCCCCATTGGCTGGGTTTCAAGAAAAATTCTGGGGACCTAAGCCTGAATACCAAGGAAGGGTAGAGAGGACAGACTTGGGCTATGGCCCTTCTCAGATGCTGGATATGGGCCCCACTCTCTGGGTGGCTGACAGGAGGCCGGGGCTCAGGCTGTCAGACACAGCACTGCTGGCTAGGGCAGTCTATAAATCGGGGTACCCTCAAGGGCCGAGCAGTTTGATCTTCATGTGGGGTTTTTGGCACACTCACCAGGCACTTTTTCTTTCTATGGGGAAGGCAGAATGCTGCAGTGTGGCTCCAGAATTCCCTATCAAGAGCACTAGGAGACCTTTCAGGTCCGAATGAAATTGTAAACACAAGCTACAGTAAAATTCAGTGCCAAGTGGAAGACAGTTCCATTGCGCAGCAGCTTATTTGAGACATCCAGCACCTGAGTTAGGACGGATGAAAAATGTTTGCTCACACTGGAGTTTGTGGTTATGATGACCGGCAATGGAGAGGTGGCGTCAAAAGGCCACAGAGGATTTCCCACACTGAGGCCTTTGAGATGCTCAAATTACCAAGATGTACTTCCACTGGACAGGTAGAGTCTAGTTTGGTTGCGCCGGTGTCCCCCATGTGGAATGTTTGGGTAGCAGAACTCTCCTGCATGGATGCCTGGAAAGCCACCACTCCCGGGGCCTGGCTGTGCATTGTGAGTGCCTGCAGGGGTCCCGTCCCTGGCGCTATACCATATGTCCGGGCCCATCACGAAACCCTATCTCAAACGCTCGCTTGCTTACCCAGCCTTCTGCTTCCGGGATCCTGTTCTTTGTGTCCTCCATATCGGGAGCCCAGGGTCCCGCAGCCACTCATCTCCCAACCACACAGGCACACGGCGCCTCCCGGAGCTTCGGACAACTCTCAGAGTGAGAGAACCCTGCGAGCCCAAAATGAGGTCATCCCCATCTTTGGGCACCCCATCTTCACGAAAGACGGAGGTGCACGTCCGGCCGCCATCCGTTCTTCAACTCTGCCCCCGGAACGCTCAACAGCGCCGGTGCCCCTGGGTGGGCCAGGTCTTTTCCGTGTGATTTCCGGGTGGCCGCAACATGCCCTGGGCAAGAAATGGCCCTGGGCCCTGGAGAGCAGGGAGGTCCGCAGGGCTGCCTAACGCCGGGCAATTCTCAGGAGTGTTCTGCCCAAACTGATACCGGTTTGGGCAGAACGCTCCTGAGAATTGGCCGGAAAATGCACAGCGAAGTCACCTCGGGCACCACACGTCTTCAGGGCCGCACCCCGGGGCCTGGCCGGGCATTGTGACCGCCCGACCCAAACCCTGAAAAGAGGCACTCCGTGAGACGGACCATGGCGAGATCAACTCCTGGGAATCCTCGGCCTGCGCGGGTCCCGTCCCTGGCGCTATTCCATGTGTCCGGGCCCATCACGAAGCCCAAGCTCGAACGCTCGCTTGCTTACCCAGGCTTCTGATTCCGGGGTCCTGTTCCTCATGGCCTCCATTCGGGAACCCTGAGTCCCGCAGCCACGCATCTCCCCGCACGCATTCCCCAACGGCGCCTCCCGATGCTTCGGACAACCCTCCGAAAGAGAGAAACCTGTGTGCCCAAAATGAGGCCATACCCATCTTTGGGCGCCCCATCTTCCCAAAATACAGAGGCGCACGACCACTGCCATCTATCCTTCAACTCTGCTCCCGGGACGCTCCACTGTGCCGTTGCCCCCTGGTGGGGCGCACCTATCACGTGCAATTTTTGGGCAGCCGCAAAATGACCTGACGATCCTGGTTTGGGCAGAACTCTCGTGAGAATTGGCAGGAAAACACCAGGCGAAGACAACTCGGTCGCTGCAAGTATGCTGGGCCGACCCAAAGGGCCTGGCTGGGCATTGTAGTGCCCGCACCCGCACCACTCCAAGAGGCGTTCCGTGAAACGGACAGTGGCGAGGACAACGCCTGCGAATCCTCGGCCTGCGGGGGTCCCATCACTGGCGCTATACCATGGGTCCGGGCCCATCAGGAAGGCAAGGCTGAAACGCTCGCTCGAATCCCAGCCTTTGTTTCCGGGTTCCTGTTCCTCGTGGCAACCATATTGGGATCCCTGAGTCCCGAAGCCACGCATCTCCCAACCACGCATCCACAATGGCGTCTCCCGGCGTTTCAGACAAACCTCAGAGTGAGAGAAACCTGCGTGCCCAAAATGAGGTCAACCTCATCAAATGCCTGACCGCCATCCGTCCTTCAACTCAGCTCCAGGAACGCTCAAATGCGCCGATGCCGCCGGGTGGGCCGCATCATTTCCATGCAATTTCCAGGTGGACGAAACATACCCTGGGCGAGAAATCGCCCTGGGCCCTGGAGAGCAGGGCGGTCCACTTGGCGGTCTAACGCCAGCCAATTCTCACGAGCGTTCTGCCCAAACTGATCCCGGTTGGGGCAGAACGCTCGTGAGAATTGGCCGGAAAACGCCCGGCGATGTAACCTCGGGTGCCGCACGTGTGCAGGGCCGCCCCCCTGGGCCTGGGTGGGCATTGTGAGTGCCCGCTCCCGCACCCCGCCAAGAGGAACTCCGTGAAATGGACTGTAGAGAGGACAATGCCTGCAGAACCTCGGCCTGTGGGGGTCCCGACCCTGGCGCTATACCATGAGTCCGGACCCATCACGAAGCCTGGGTTCCAACGCTCGCTCGCTTCCCCAGCCTTCTGTTTCCAGGGTCCAGATCTTCGTGGCCTCCATATTGGGAAACCAGAGTCCTGCAGCCACGCATCTCCATACCACGAAGGCGACAACTGCGACTGGCGGTACTTCGAAAAACCCTCGGAGTGAGATAAAATTTCGTGGCCAAAATGAGGACATCCCCTTTCTTGGGCGTGCCATCTTCCCGAAAGTCGGGGGCGAAAGCCCGGCCGCCATCAGTCCTTCAACTCTGCTCCGGGAACGCTTCACTGCGCCGGCGCCCCCGGGTGGACTGCATCTTTTCCATGCAATTTCCGGGTGGCCGAAACATGCCCTGGGTGAAAAAGGACCCTAGGCCCTGGAGAGCAGGGCGGTCTGAAGCGCTGCCCAACGCCGGCCAATTCTCACCGATCCCGGTTTGGGCAGAACACTCGTGAGAATTGGCCGGAAAACGCCCAGCGAAGACACCTCGGACGTGACACGTATTCAGGGCCGAAACCGGGGGCCTGGCTGGGCATTGGGAGTGCCCGTACTGGAACCCCGAAAAGATGCACTCTTTGAGACAGACTGTGGCGAGGACAAAGCCTGCGGTTCCTCGGCCTGTGGGGGCCCCATCCCTGGCCCTATACCATGGGTCTGGGCCGACACGAAGCACAAGCTCAAAGGCTTGCTCGCTTCCTCATCTGTCTGCGTCCGAGGTCCTGTTCCTCGTGGCCTCCATATCGGGAACCTTGAGTCCCGCAGCCACACATCTCCCAACAACGAGGCGCCAATAGCAACTCCCAGCGCTAGGGACAACCCTCGGAGTGAGATAAACCTTCGTGCCCAAAATGAGTTCATCCCAATACTTGGGCGCCCCATCTTCCCGAAAGACGGAGGCAAATGCCCGGCGCCATCGGTCCTTCAACTCAGCTCCCGGAACGCTCCAGTGCGTCGGTGCCTCCGGGTGTGCCACGTCATTTCCCTGAGATTTCCGGGTGGCCGACACATACCCTGGGCGAGAAATGGCCCTGGGCCCTGGAGAGCAGGGTGGTCCACTTGGCGGTCCAACGCCGGCCAATTCTCATGAGCGTTCTGCCCTAACTGATCCCGGATGGTGCAGAATGCTCGTGAGAGTTGGCCGGAAAACGCCAGGCGAAGTCTCCTCGGGTCCGCACATGTGCAGGGTCGCCCCCCTTGTCTTGGGTGGGCATTGTGAGTGCCCGCTCCCTTACCCTGCCAAGAGGCACCCGTGAAATGGACTGCAGCGAGGACAACGACTGCAGAACCTTGGCTACGGTGGTCCCGTCCCTGGCGCTATACCATGGGTCCCCACCCATCACGAAGCCTGGGTTCCAATGCTAGCTCGCTTCCCCAGCCTTCTGCTTCCAGGGTCCAGATCCTCGTGGCCTCCATATCGAGAAACCTGAGTCCTGCAGCCACGCATCTCCCAAACACGAAGGGGACAACTGAGACTCGCGGCGCATCGAAAAACCCTCGGAGTGAAATAAAATTTCGTGGCGAAAATGAGGTCATCCCCTTTCTTGGGCGTGCCATCTTCCCGAAAGTCGGGGGCGAACGCCCGGTGGCCATCAGTCCTTCAACTCTGCTCCGGGAACACTTCACTGCGCCGGCGCACAAGGGTGGGCTGCGTCTTTTCCATGCAATTTCCGGGTGGCCGAAACATGCCCTGGGTGAGAAAGGACCCTAGGCCCTGGACAGCAGGGCGGTCTGAAGGGCTGCCCCCCGCCGGCCAATTCTCACGAGCGTTCTGCCGAAACCGATCCCAGTTTGGGCAGAACTCTGGTGAGAATTGGCCGGAAAACGCCCGGCGAATTCACCTCGGGTGCCGTATGTCTTCAGGGCTACACCCCGGGGCCTGACCGGGCATTGTGAGTGCCCGCTCCCGAACACATCCAAGAGGCATGCCTTGAGATGGTCTGGAGCGAGGTGAACGCCTGCGGATCCTCGGCCAGCGGGGGTCCCGTCCCTGGCGCTATCCCATGGGTCCGGGCCCAACACGAAGCCCGGCTCGAACGCTCGCTCGATTCCCCAGCCTTCTGCCTCCGGGGTCCTTATCCTCGTGGCCTCCATATCGGGAAACCTGAGTCCTGCAGCCACAGATTCCCAACTACGCAGGCACAATCGGCGCCTCCATCGCATCTGACAACCCTCGGAGTGAGATAAAACTGCGTGCCAAATATAGGTTATCCCATACTTGGGAGCCCCATCTTTCCAAAAGACAGAGGACCACGCTCGGCCGCCATCCGTCCTTCAACTCCACTCCCGGAACACTCCACTGCGCTGCCGCACCAGGTTGGCTGCATCTTTTCCGTGAGATTTCGGGCGGCCGCAATATGCCCTGGGCTTGTAGGGCCCTAGGCCTTGGAGAGCAGGGCCGTCCCCAGAGCTGCATAATGCCGGCCAATTCTCACGAGCGTTCTGGCCAAACCGATCCCGGTTTGGGCAGAATGCTCGTGAGAATTGGCCGGAAAACGCCCAGCGACATCACCTCGGGCGTGGCACGTCCGCAGAGCCACCCCCCCCCTCTGGGGCCTGGCTGGGCATTGTGAGTGCCCGCTCCCACAACACGCCAAGAGGCACTTCGTGAGACCGACTGTTGGGAGTACAAGGCCTGCGGATCTTTTGCCTGTGGGGGTCCCATCCCTGGTGCTAACCATGGGGCCGGGCCCATTTCGACGCCTGGGCTCGAACGCTCGCTTGTTACCCCAGCCTTCTCCTTCCAGGTTTCTGTTCCTCGTGGCCTCCATATAGGGAACCCTGTGTCCGGCAACCACACATCTCCCAACCACGCAAGCGCCAACGGCGTCTCCCGGCCCTTCGGACAACCCTCGGAATGAGATAAACCTGAGTGCGCAAAATGAGGTCATCCTCATCCTTGGACGCCCCATCTTCCCGAAAGACGGAGGCGCACGCCGGGCCGCCAGCTGTCCTTGAAATCTGCTCCAGGTACGCTCCACTGCTCCGTTGACACCGGGTGGGCCGCGTGTTTTCCGTGCGATTTCCAGGCGCCTGCAACATGCCCTGGGCGAGAAAGTAACCTGGGCCATGGAGAGCAGGGTGGTCCGCAGGGCTGCCCATCGTTCGCCAATTCTCACGAGCGTTCAACCAAAACCAATCCTGGTTTCGGCAGAACGCTCGTGAGAATTGGCCGGAAAACGCACGGCAAAGTCACCTCGGGTGCTGCACGTCTGCAGAGCCGTCCCCCCGGGGCCTGGCTGGGCATCGTGAGTACCCGCTGACTCACCCCGCCAAGAGGCACTCTGTGAGTCGGACTGTGGCAAGGACAATGCATTCGGATCCTCGGCCTGCGGGGTCCCGTCCCTGGCGATATACCATGGGTCTGGGCCCATCACGAAGCCAGGGATCGAGCGCTCTCTCGCTTCCCCAGCCTTCTGCAATCCGGGTACTGTTCCTCGTGGCCTCCATATCGGGATCCTGGAGTCCCACAGCCTCGCATGTCCCAACCACGAAGGCGCCAACGGCGCCTCCCGGTGCGTCGGACAACCCTCGGAGTGAGAAAAACCTGCGTGCCCTAAATGAGGTCATGCCCATCATTTGGCGCCCCATCTTTCTGAAAGACGGAGGCACACGCACGGCCTCCTTCCGTCCTTCCACTCTGTTCCCAGAACGCTCCACTGCGGGGGCACTCCCGTGTGGGCTGCGTCATTTCCATGCGATATTCGTGCGGCCGCAACATGCAGTGGGTGAGAAAGGACCCTGGGCCCTGGAGATCAGGGCTGTCTGCAGGGCTGCCCAACGCCGGCCAATTCTCTTGAACATTCAGCCCAAACCGATCCCGGTTTGGGCAGAACGCTCGTGAGAATTGGCCGGAAAACACCCGCCGTATTAGCCTTGGTGGCCGCACTTCTGCAGGGCCGCCCCCCCGGGGACTGGCTGGGCATTGTGAGTGCCCGCTCCCGCACCCCTCCAAGAGGCACTCCGTGAGACGGACTTTGGCGAGGACAACACCTGGGGATCCTCGGCCTGCGGGGGCCCCGTCTCTGGCTCTATACCAAAGGGCTGGGCCATTACGAAGCTCGGTCTCGAACGCCCACTCGCTTCCCCTGCCTTCTGCTTCCTTGGTCCTGACCCTCGTGGCCTCCTTATCGGGCACTCTGAGCCATGCAGACACGCATCTCCCAGCCACGCAGGCGCGAACGGCACCTTCCTGCGCTTCGGACAACCCTCGGAGTGAGATAAACCTGCATGCCCATAATGAGGTCATCCAAATCCTTGGGCACACCATCTTCTCCAAAGACAGAGGTGCACGCACTTCCGCCTCCCGTCTTTCATCTCTCTCCCGGAACGCTCTACTGCCCCAGAGCCACCGGCTGGGCCGCGTCATTTCCATGCGATTACCGGGCGGCCGCACATGCCCGGGGCGACAAAGGGCCCTGGGACATGGAGAGCAGGGCGGTCCGCAGGGCCGCCAAAGGCCGGCCAATTCTCACGAGCGTTCTGCCCAAAACGATCCTGGTTTGGGCAGAATGCTCGTTGAGAATTGGCAGGAAAACGCCCAGCGAAGTCTCTTCGGGTGCTGCACATCTGCAGGGCCCAACCCCAGGGCCTGGCCGGGCATTGCGTGTGCCCGTTCCCGCACCTTGCCAAGAGACACTCCGTGAGGACTGCGGCAGGGCCAACGCCTGCTGAACCTCCGCCTGTGGGGGTCCCATCCCTGGCGCTATACAATGGGTCTGGGCCCATCACGAAACCTGGGCTTGAACGCTCACTCGCATCCCCAGCTTTCTGCTTCCGGGGTCCTGTTCCTCGTGGCCTCCATATCAGGAACCGTGAGTCTTGCCGCCACGCATCTCCCAACCACGCAAGCGCCAACGGCGCCTCCAGACGCTTCGGACAACCCTCGGAGTGAGAGAATCCTGCGTGCCCAAAATGAGGTCATCCCCATCTTTGGGTGCCCCATCATCCCGAAAGACGGAGGCACATGCCCCGTCGCCATCAGTCCTTCAACTCTGCTCCCGGAACGCTCCACTGTGCCGGCGCCCCCGTGTGGGCTGCATGTACCCTGTGCGATTTCTGGGCAGCTGCAACATGCCCTGGGTGAGAAAGGGCCCTGGGACCAGGAGAGCAGGGCGGTCTGCAGGGCTGCCCAAGGCCGGCCAATTCTCACGAGCGTTCTGCCCAAACCGATCTCGATTTGGGTAGAATGCTCGTGAGAATTGGCCAGAAAACGCCCAGCGAAGTCATCTCGGGAGCCGCACGTCTGCAGGGCCGCCCCCCCAGGACATGGCTGGGCATTGTGAGTGCCGCTCCCGCAACACGCCAAGAGGCACTCTGTGAGACGGACTGTGGCTAGGACAACGCCTGGGGATCCTCGGCCTGCGGGGTCCCGTCCCTGGCACTATACCATGGGTCCGGTCCCATCACGAAGCCCGGGCTCGAACGCTCGCTCGCATCCACAGCCTTCTGCTTCTGGGGTCCTGTTCCTCGTGGCCTCCATATCGGGAACCCTGAGTCTTGCCGCCACGCAACTCCTGAACACGCAGGCACAAACGGCGCCTCCCGGAGCTTCGGACAACACTCGGAATGAGATAAACCTGCGTGCCCAATATGAGGTTATCCCCATCCTTGGCCCCCCATGTTCCCGAAAGACGGAGGACCACGCCCGGCCGCCATCCGTCCTTCAACTCTGCTCCCGGACCGCTCCACTGTGCCGTCGCCCGCGGGTGGGCTGCATATTTTCCGTGCCATTTCGGGGCGGCCGCATCATGCCCTGGGTGATAAAGGGCCCTGGGTCTTGGAGAGCGGTTCACTACGCAGGGCTGCCCAACGCCAGGGTCAGTTTATGCAGAATGCTCCTGAGAATTGGCTGAAACATGCCAGCAAACTGACATCAGGTGCAGCACAGCTGCAGGGCCTCCCCCTGGTCCTGGCCTGGCATGGCAACCTGTCCTGTCTGAAACATGCCAGAAAGCCATCTGGTAGTCAGTCTGTGGTGAAGCGATCGCCTCCTGCTCCTCACCTCCGAGCATCCCATCCCTGATACTGTCCGTTGGGGCTCGGCCTGTGCAGAGGCCTGGAAAAGAACCCTGGCCTGCTTCCTCAGTCTTCCATTTCCAGGGACCTGTCCTTTGGTGCCTCCAACTGGGGAACCCTGAGTCTCCTGCCACGCCTCCCTATCCCACCTCGGCACACACGGTGCCTTTCCGCTCTTTGGACAAGCCTCAGAGCAAGAGAACGCTTGTGAGAACTGGCTGGAAAACACCAGGCAAAATCACTTTGGGCGCCACACGTTGGCAAGGCCACCCCCCCTGGGTCTTGCCGGGCACCACGAGCAGTCGTGTCAGAACCCCGCCAGAAAACCCTCCAGATGGCAGGCTCCAGCGACGCTGATGCCTCTTGCTCCTCAGCTTCCGGGGGTACCCTCCCTGGAGCTGTCGATGGGGCTACTCCTGCCACTAGGCCCGGACATGAAACCTCACCTGCTTTCCCTGCATTTGGTTTCCAGGGGCCTGTCCCTCCGGGCCTCCACCTGGGGAACAAGGAGTCCTGTGCCATGCCTCCACAACCCTCAACTCTACTCCAGGAATGCTCCCATGGGCCAGTGTCCCTGGATGCGACACATCGTCTTGGCAAGTTTTCTGGGTCACTGTGACATGCCCCGAGCAAGAAAGGGCCCTCGGCCATGTGGAGTAGAGTGGTCCGCAGGGCTGCCCAATGCCAGCCAATTCTCACGAGCGTTCTGTCCAAACCCATCCCGGTTTGGGCAGAATGCTCGTGAGAATTGGCCCAAAAACGCCAGGCCAACTCACTTCGGGCACCGCGCATCTGCACGGCAGCTCCCTGGGCATGGCCTGGCATCATGAGCCCAGCCACCACCCGTCCCTCAACTCTGCTTCAGGAACGCTCCCCTACACCAAGGCTCCCAGGTGGGCCTTGTCGCGGCGCATTTTCCTGGTAGCTGTGACATGCCCCCAGCGAGAATGGGCCCTCAGCCACGGGGAGAAGGGTGGTCCAGAGGGCAATCCAACACCAGCCAATCCTCATGAGCGTTCTGTCCAACCGGGATTGGTTTGGGCAGAACGCTCGTGAGTATTGGATGGAAAAGGCCTGGCTAAGTCACTTTTGGCGCCGAAAGTCTGCAGGGCAGCCCTGTAGGTATCGGCCGTCATCCTCAGTCGTCACGTCGAACTCTGCTGAAACATCTTCTGAGTCTGGCACAGGCCAAGCAGATGCTTCCTGCTCCTCAGCCTCCAGGGGTACCCTCCCTTGCGCTGGCCCATGGGTCTGGGACAGCCCTGATGCCCAAGCACAAGCCCTCGCCTGCTTGCTCAACCTTCTGTTTCCTGGGTCCTGTCCCTCGGTGCCCCAACTGGGAAAGCCTGAGTCCTGCACCACGAGAATCCTAAGATCCTATGTCAAGGTGCCTTTCAGAGCTGCAGACAAGCCTCTGAGTGAGACATACATTCCTGCCTCCACTGACGCCAGACCCATCCTTGGGCTCCCATGTCACCCAAAGAGTCGGGTGCAGACGCCCCGCCACAAACACTCCCTCAACTTTACTCCTGTAACACTCCCCTCGCCGGGGCCCCCGGGTGGGTCGCTATGTCTCGGTGCGTTTTCTGGGTGGCTGTGACATGCCCTGAGCGAGAAAGGGCCCTCAGCCATGGGGAACGGGGCAATGTGCAGGGTTGCCTATCGCCGGCCAATTCTCACGAATATTCTGCCCAATTCGATCCCAATTAGAGCAGAATGCTCAAGAGAACTAGCTGGAAAATGCCCGGCAAACAAGCTTTGGGCACCACACGTCTGCAGGGCTGTCGCCTGGGCCTGACCTAGGATCCCGAATGTTATGTCTGACCCCGGCCAGAAAGCCCTCCGTGAGTCCGGTTCAGTTGAGTCTGACACCTCCTGCTCCTTAACCTCTGGGGGTTCCCTCCATTGCACTGTCCAATTCGACTGGTACAGCCCCGTGGCCCAGGAATTAACCCTTGCCTGCTTTCTTGGCCTTCTGTTTCCAGGATCCTCTCCCTCGGGCCCTCCAATTGGAAAACCCTGAGTTCCATGCCACATATCCACCTGCCACCCAGGTGGAAATAGTGCCTTTTAGAACTTTGGAAATGCCTTGGGGGCAGAGAAATCTTCATGCCCCCACTGAGGCCACTCCCAAGCATCGGTGCCCCAGTGGTTGGAAAAGTCAGAGGTGGATGCCACAACCTCTTCCTCATTCTGCTCCGGGAAATGTCTCCTGCACTAGGGCCCCTGAGTGGCCCTCATCGTCTCACTGCCTTTACTGGATGACTGCGACATGCCCCGCCTGAGGAAGGGCCCATGGTCATGGGGACAGGGCGGTCCTCAGTGCTGCCCAAACCCGGGCAATTCTGATGAGTGTTCTGCCCAAATTGATCCAGATTTGGGCAAAACGTTCTTGATATTTGGCCGGAAAACACCCTGCATTCTCGATTCGGGTGACACATGTCTGCAGGGCCGCCTGTTGGGCCTGGCCCAGGATCCCATGTTGTCATGACTCGGACCCTGCCAAAAAGCCCTCCATGAATCAGTGGGAGATGAGGCCAATGCCTCCTGCTCCTTGGCAACCGTGGATTCCCTCCCTGGAGCTGGGAGTTGGGGTCTGCCATGCCCCTATTCCTTGGTCCCAACCCTCACCTAGTTTTCAGTCTTACCTTCGCAGGGTCCTGTCTCTCGAACCCTCCACTGCAGGAAATCTGAAACCCACCCCATTAGTCCTCTTGCCACCTATTTGCAAACCGTGGCTTTTGGAGCCTGAGTCAACCATTGTATGTGGAGACCCATGCCTGCCCTCCCCTCAACAAGGCCTTTCCACACCATCAGCAGCATAGTCTCTGCATGTTTTCCTGATGGCTACGCATGCACTGTGCAAGAAACAACTATAGTCCACCAGAGACAGGTGGTCCAAATAACCCATTAATGCCAGCCTATTCTCACCATATGGGTTTAGGTAGAATGCTCATGAGAATTGGCAGGAAATTCCCTGGAGACCTCACTTTGTGCAGCTCATGTCTGCCTGAACATGGCCTTTTCTAGAGTCCTGTCCTCAGTGAGCTTGGCAAGAACTCGGGGAAAGCCCTCCACAAGCCAGCGGATGCAAGGCCAATGACTCTCCCTACTGAGCCCTGGGTGACTGCCTCGGTCCCAGAAGATCTGACATACCATGCCCCTAGGCTCTAAATAAACTGTAGTTTCATTATTCATGCTTCCATTCTAAGGCTCCTGGCCCCTAATCCCCTCAGATAAAGGAGGTCGGAGTGACACCCCACCACTCCACCTGCCACGTGGTAGGGATTCATGCTGATTGGAGTTGTGTCAAGCCCTCCAAGGGGGTGAAACCTGCTTGCACCCATAAAGCTTCCCTGACCATCATGCCCCCCCTCGGCCATAAAGGCATATACTTGTGATGGAAGAGGTGTGTCCCCAATTCATCCCTGTGGGCAGGCCCCCTCAGATTCAGTATATATGGGCTGCAATGTTCCAAGGCCCTAACTCAAACCTTTCTTTGGGTTTTCGGGCTTCCATTCCAAGGGGCCTGACCCCCAGGCCCCCTGAATTAAGGACCCCTGAGCAACACCTCAGGAATCCGCCCTCCACATGGATGGAACTCATGCCACTTGGAGCTGCGCTGAACCTTCAGAGGGGCAGAAACCTGCATGTCCCCCTAAAGCCACTCCTACAATCAGTGGCCCCCCAGAGACAAACCCTGATTCTTCAGGTGGCCAGATGAATGTCCTAAACTCTGCCTCGATGGGAGCCAATTTCAGCGTTGCCAAATTGGGCCTGCCATGTCCCTAGGTTCTAACCCGAACACTAGGTGGGGTATACAAGCTTCCCTACCCTGAGGCCTGGCACCCACACCCCCCAGATTGGGGATGCCTGAGACTCACTCTGGCACTCCCCTGGTTCCTGGGGTACAGTAGTGCCATTGGGAGGTGCACACATTCTTCAGAGCTATGAAACCTGCATGCCCCCCCAAGGCCACACCCAGCATTGTTCAACCCCTGGACTCAAACCCGGAATCGAACACCCTGCCTGGTGCCTGTTCTCAACTCAGCACACCAGGGACCCAACCTCAGCAAGAAAAGTTCAGACCTGCCATGACCCTAGGCCCTTACCATAACCCTAATTTGGGTTTTTAGGTTTCTATCCAAAGAGACCTGGCTCCCACATCCCCAAGATTAAGGACAGCAGAGTGACACCATGTGACTCCACTGACCACGTGGGCAGACTTCTTGTGGTTTGGGGCTGCACCATACTCTCAGACAGGGAGAAATCTGCAAGCCCCCCTAAAGCCTCCCTTATGGCCATAAAACCAGATTCTGCTGTGCCTCCAGATGTATGGCCTGGACTCAGCCATGTGGAGAGCCCGCATCAGCACCAGTACATTGGGCCTGCTGTGCCCAAAGGCCCTAACACTAACCCTATGTGGGTGTACAGGCTTCCATGTCCAGAGGTCTTTTCCCTAAGCCTGATGATGGGCACCTGTGAGACTCACAGTGGCATAAAGCAGCCTCAGTGACACCCAAGTCCTGCGCCCCACACTCATGAGGAAACTGTGCCCTTTGGAGCTTATCAGAACCCTCAGACTGGGAGAAACTTGCATGCAACTCTGAGGATGCTCCCACTTTCTATAGCCTCCCTAGACACAAACTTGGAATCTGATAGGCCTGATGCCCAGCCTGACATCAGCCCACTGGAAAGCCTGCCTCAGCACCAGCAGTTCAAGCCTGCCTTGCCCTGAGGCCCTACCATAGCTCTAGTTTCTGTTTTCAGGCTTCCAATTCAAGAGGCCTGGCCCCCAAACTCCCCAGATTAAGGACCCCGCTGTGAAAACCCAAGAATCCGACTGCCATGCGGGGGGAGAATGTGCCATCTAGAGCTCTGAAGTGCCCTCAGAGAGGAAGAAACATGCACACCCTTCTAAAATACTCTCAACATCAGTAGCTCCCCTGGCCAGAAACCCCGATTCTGCCACACTGCAGGATGAGCTCCCTCAACTCAACCCTGAGGGGAATCTGAATCAGCGCTGGTGGATCAGAGCTGCAATTCCCCAAGGCCATTACCCTAACCCTAAGTTGCATTTTCAGGCTTCCTTCTACAGGGGTCTGTTCAGCCAGCACTCTGGGTTGGGAACCCTAGAGTCACACCATAGGAGTCCACCTGCCACCTAGAAGGTAACCAGTCTGTTTGGACCTGCAAGGAACTGTCAGAAAGAGAGAAACCTGTGTGTCCCCATGAGTAATCCCCTATGATCTTCAGCCCCCCCTAGCCTCGAACGCCACCTGAATCCCATCTTCAACGCAGCTCCTCAGAGATCCCGCCTCTGGACCAGCAGTTTGGACCTGTCACACCCACAGCTCAGCTCTCCTCAGTGAACCCTGTCAGCTCTAGGAAGACCTGGAACTACCCTGCCTGCTGCAAAGCTGGGATCCCCTCTCCATCTTCTCAACATAAACTGGCCCAGGGCTTTCTTGAGAAAGGGGGAAGGATGGGGAGCCTGGGTGACTCAGTGGGTTAAAGCTTCTGACTTAAGCTCAGGTCATGATCCCAAGGTCCTGGGATCGAGCCCTGCTTCGGGTTCTCTGATCAGTCTAGAGCCTCGTTCCCTCCCCCCCTCTCTCTGCCTATTTGTGATCTCTGCCAAATATATAAAAATAAAATCTTTTAAAAAAGAAAGAAACAGGGGAAAGCCTCCTGAATGTTAAGCACCTCCTTTCCTCTTCTGCCCTATTTCTCTCCACTTACCATTGTACCTGCAAACTGGAAGGAACATATCAATGGAACATGGACATGTTCTGAGGTCTACATTTTTCCTGGCAGCTTTCTGAGGGCTCCTTATGCAATCAGAAACTAGTGTATCCCACCACAGTGTTTTTGAAAATGATCATTGGCAGAAAAGGTGAAGAAAAATCACTCCATTTTTACCTCGCTCTTCATGAAGTAGAACATGGTCTTCTTCTTTCCTTCCTTTATTTCAGTTCCAATATGTTTCCATGCAGTGTTCATTCCTTTGCTTCAGCGGTAGGATTTTGTGATTCCTCACCTGCACAGAACACCCAGAGCTCATCACAGTGTGTACCCTCCCTTATAGGGAGATACCTAGGAGGGCAACTGCTGGATTCTAGGGTTGTTCAGTTCTTAGCTTTTCCCTGGGTTGAATCTGTGTTTTGCTGACTGTTTCCTTTGCTGTGCAGAAGCTTTTGAATTGATGAAGTCCCCAAAATTCACCTTTGCTTTTGTTCGCTTTGTTTTTGGAGACATATCTTGAAAGAAGTTGTTGTGGCCAGTGTTGAAGAGGTTACTGCCTATGTTCCCCTCTATGATTCTCATGGATTCCTACCTCAAGTTTAGGTCTTTTATCCATTTCGAGTTCTCTGTGTTTGGTGTAAGAGAATGGTCGAGTTTTATTCATCTACACATAGCTGTCCCAATTTTCCCAGCACCATTTATTGAAGAGACTGCCTTTATTCCACTGTATATTTTTCCTACTTTGTTGAAGATTATTTGACTGTAGAGTTTATTGCCCATATCTGAGCTCTCTACTCAGTTCCACTGGTCTATGGTTCTGTTTTTATGTGAGTCCCATGCTGTATTGGTGATCAGAGCTTTGTATAACCCTGGAAATCAGACAACGTGATGCTCCCAGTTTTGTTTTTCTTTTTGGCATTTCCTTAGCAATACAGTGTATCTCTGATTCTACACAAATTTTAGGCTTGTGTTGGCTCCAGCACTTTAAAACATACTGGTGGAATTTTTTTTGGAATGGCATTAAAAGGATCAATTGCTCTAGGCAGTCCCTTAATATTAAATGTCTAGACATTTTAGCAATGTTTATGCTTCTGATCCATAAGCATGCAATGGGCTTCTGTCATTTTTGTTTTCTTCAATTTCTTTCATGAGTGTTGTATACTTCCTTACTTACAGATCCTGTACCTCTTCGGTTTTGTTTATTCCCAGGTATGTTATTGTTTGGGTGTTGTAGCTAACAGAATCAATTCTCTAATTTCCCTTTCTGTATTTTCATTGGTAATGTAAGAAAGCCAGATTCCTGTACAATGATTTTGTATCCTGCCACATCATTGGATTGCTGAATGCGTTCTAGTAGTTTGGGGGTGGAGACTTTTGGGTATTCCATATAAAGTATATCAAATGTGAAGAGAGAGATTGACTTCATTGCCAATTTGGATACATTTTATTTCTTTTTATTGTCTGTTTGCTGATGCGAGGACTTCAAATACTATGTTGAACAAGAGTGGTGAGAGTGGGCATCCTTCTCATGTTCCTGATCTCAAAGGGAAGGCTGTCAGCTTTTACCCATTGAGGAGGATATTTACTGTGAATTTTTCATATAAACATTTTAAGAGGTTGACAAATATTTTCTCTATCCCTATACTTCGAAGCGTTTTAATCAGGAACTGATGCTGCCAAATGCTTTTTCATCATCAATTGAGAGGACCATGTGGTTCCCTCACCTCTCTTATTAATTTGTTCTATGACATTGATTTGCAAATGTTGAACCACCCTTGCAACCTAGGCATAGATCTCACCCGATCATGGCAGATAATCTTTTTAATGTACTGTTGGATTCTATTAGCTAGGATCTTGCTGAGAATAGTAGCATCCATATTCATCAATTATATTGGTTTGAAATTTTCCTTCTTGATGAGGACTTTGCCTGGTGTGTGGATCAGGGTAATGCTGGCTTCAAAAAACGTGTCTGGAAGTATTCCTTCTGTTTCAAATTTTGGAAAGAGCTTCAGGAGAAGAGGTGTTAGTTCTTTTTTTAAAGTTTGGTGCAATTCGCTAGGGCATCCTTCAGGACCTGGGGTCTTGTCTTTTGGTAGGCTTTGATCACTGTTTAAACCCGTTACTGGATAACGGTCTATTCGGGTTGTACATTTCTTCCTTGTTCAATTTTGGGATTTAACAGTTTTCTAGGAATGCATCCATTTCACCTAGGTTGCTTAGCTTATTTGCATATACCTTTTTCCCAATTTCTTTTCAGTTTAACCATATTCATTGCTTTAGCACCACACCCAGTGCTCCATGCAATCCGTCCCCTCTCTATTACCCACCAAGTATTTCCCCAACCTCCCACCCCTGCTCTTTCAATGCCCTCTTAGATTCCTTTTCAGAGTCCATAGTCTCTCATGGTTCCCCTCCCCTTCCAATTTCCCTCCACTCCCTTCTCCTCTCCATCTCCCCTTATCCTCCATGCTATTTGTTATACTCCACACAGAAGTGAAACCCTATGATAATTGACTCTCTCTGATGGATTTATTTCACTCAGCAGAATCTCTTCCAGTCCCATCCAGGTTGCTGCAAAAGTTGGGTATTCATCCTTTCTGAATGGAAGCATAATACTTCATAGTGTATATGGACCACATCTTCCTTATCCATTCTTCCAAGGGCATCTTGGTTCTTCCCACAGTTTGGCAAGCGTGGCCATTGCTGCTATAAATTTGGGTTATAGATGGCCCTTCTTTTCACGCCATCTGTATCTTTGGGTTAAATACCTAGGAGTGTAATTGCAGGATTATAGGGAAGTTCCATTTTTAATTTCTTGAGGAATCTCCACACCGTTCTCTAAAGAGGCTGCACCCCTTGCATTCCCACCCACAGTATAAGAGGATTCCCCTTTCTCCACATGCTCTCTAACACATATTGTTTCTCGTCTTGCTAATTTAGGCCATTCTATCTGGTGTAAAGTGACATCTTAATATGATTTTAAGTTGAATCTCACTGATGCCTAGTGACGATGAACATTTTTTTTCAAGTGTCTGATCACCATTTTTATGTCTTCATTGGAGAAGTGTCTGTTCCTAACTTCTGCCTATTTTTTGATATAATTATCTGTTTTGTGTGTGTTGATTTTGAGGAGTTTTTCATAGATCCTGTATACCAACCTTTTGTCTGTACTGTCATTTGTAAATATCTGATTTTGACGAAGTCCCCGAAGTTTATTTTGGCTTTTGTTTCCTTTGCCTTTGAAGACATATCTTGAAAGAATTCGCTGTAGTTGATATCAAAAGATTACTGCCTATGTTCTCCTCTAGGATTCTGATGGATTCCTGTCTCACCTTGAGGCTGGAATCTTTTTATCCATTATGATTTCCTCTTTGTGTATGGTGTAAGAGGATGGTCGAGTTTCATTCTTCTACATGGAGCTGCCCAATTCCCTGCACCATTTATTGAAGAGACTGCCTTTTTCCCACTGTATATTTTTTCCCGCTTTCTTGAGGATTATTTGTCCATAGATTTGATAGTCCATATCTGAGCTCTCTATTGTGCTCCACTGGTCTAGGAGTCTGTTTTTATGCCAGTCCCATGCTGTCTTGGTAACCCTTGAAATCAGGCAACGTGGTGCTCCCGTTTTGTTTCTCTTTTCAGCAATTCTTAGCAATATGGGGTCACTTCTATTCCACACAAATTTTAGGCGTGTGCTTGTTCCATCTCTTTGAAAGATATCGGTGGAATTTTTATTGAAATGGCATTAAATGGATCAATTGCTCTAAGCAGTATACACATTTTAAGAATGTTTATTCTTCTGATCCATGAGAAATCAATGGTTTTTCATCTCATTGGTTTTCTTTCATTTCTGTCATGAGTGTTCTCTAGTTCCTCGAGTATAAATCCTTTACCTCTTTGGTTTGGTTTATTCCCAGGTATCTTATGGTTCGGGTGCTGTAGTAAATGGCATTGATTCTCTAATTTCCCTTTCTGTATTTTCATTGATAATGTAGAAGAAAGCCACTGATTTCTGTATCATGGTTTTGTATCCTGCCACATTCTTGAATTGCTATTTGAGGTCTGATAGTTTGGGGGCGGAGTCTTTTGGGATTTCCATATCGATTATGTCATGCTTGAGGAGAGAAAGTTTGATTTCTTCATTGCCAACGTGGATACTTTTTATTTCTCTTTGTTGTCTGATTGCTGTTGCCGAACTTCACAGCCTATGTTGAACAAGGGTTGTGAGAATGGGTGTCCTTGTCATGTTCCTGATTTCAAAGCAAAGGCTGGGATCTTTTACCATTTGAGGAATCTCTACACTGTTCTCCAAATAGACTGCACCAACTGGCATTCCCACCCACAGTGTAAGAGGATTCCCCTTTCTCCATCCTCTCCAACACATGTTGTTTCCTGTCTTGCTAATTTAGGCCATCCTAACTGGTGTAAAGTGACATCTTAATGTGGTTTTCATTTGAATCTCCCTGATACCTAGTGATGATGGACATTTTTTCAGGTTTCTGGTAGCCATTTGTATGTCTTCATTGAAGAAGTGTCTTTTCATGTCTTCTGCCCATTTTTTGATATGATTATCTGTTTTGTTTGTGTTGAGTTTGAGGAGTTCTTCATAGATCCTTGATATCAACCTTTTGTCTGTCCTGTCATTTGCCAATATCTTATCTTATTCCATGGGTTGCCACTTTTCTTTCTTTATTGTTTCCTATGCAGTGCAGAATATTTTGATTTTGGTGAGTTCCCAAAGTTTATTTTGGCTTTTTTTTTTCCTTTGGTTTGGAGGCATGTCTTGAAAGAAGTCACTGTGGCTGATATTGAAGAGATACTGCCTATGTTCTCCTCTAGGATTCTGATGGATTCCTGTCTCATGTTGAAGTCTTTATCCATTATGAGTTTTTCTTTGTGTATGGTGTAAGAGGCTGGTCCATTTTCATTCTTCTAAATAGAGCTGCCCAGTTTCCCCTGCAACATTTATTGAAGAGACTGTCTTTTTTCCACTGTATATTTTTTCCTGCTTTCTTGAAGATTATTTGGCCATGGAGTTGATGGTCTATATATGAGCTGTCTACTGTGTTCCACTGGTCTATGGTCTGTTTTTATGCCAGTCCCATGCTGTCATGGTGATCAGGGAGGCTCTCCTGGGACTTGGGACTTAAGCCCCTGTCCCCAGCTGCCCCGATTCCCACAATTTCCCCCACGATCCTTTGCTCTTTTGGAGTGCTTTCAACCAGTCTCCAAGTTAATGCTGGTCCCCAGAAGCAGGGCACTCTTGCTCGTATTGGGGTATTACTTTCCAATCAATCACCTTTGGTGGCTCCCTCCCCCTTTTGTTTATCTTCCGATATCAGTCGCCATTCCCACTCTGCTTTACTTGCCCACTGGTGTCTTCTGCCCCAGTAGAGATCCAACGTGTATAATTCTGATCTCAGGCTGATTTCATGGGTGATCAGAGTTCTTTGGTAGGTAATCAGCTCACTTTGGTGTAAGGGCTGAAAAGGCGCCTCCTCTTACTTCCCTGCCATCTTGTCCCTCTGAATACCCAACTTTTATATTAACATAGATGGGACAGGAGGAGATTAAGCTGAGTGAAATAAGTCAAGCAGAGAAAGTCAATTATCATATGGTTTCACTTACTTGTGTAACATAAGGAATATCACGGAGGACATTCAAAGAAGGAAAGGAAATGTGAATTGGGATAAATCGGACGGGGAGTTGAACCATGAGAGACTGTGGACTCTGAGAAATAAACTTAGGGTTTTGGAGGGGAGGGGAGTGGGGGGATGGGTGAGCCTGGTAGTGGGTATTAAGGAGGGCATGTATCACATGGAGCACTAGGTATGGTGCATAAACAATGAATCTTGGAACACTCAAAAAATAAAATTAAAAAAATTAAATGTGACTTTACTACAGATCCTAAGGGTCAGAGAGGGAATCACAATGGAGATTCTCAACCATTCTTACATCAGAGCTCACAATGACACTCTATCTCTGAAGAGCAGTATAAATAAGGAGGCAGGATTTGAGCCTTAAGTCAGAGTTCTTCCTGCTTCAGCCATACCTGGCAGCCTTGGCCTGTGCCCCCCTCCCCAGATGCCCTTTCTGGTGGCCCTGAGTTAGTGGGGACCACATGGTCATATGGAGATGGGAAGCTTCACACCCCTATTGATGATGGTGCTATTGTATTGTTCTCAACAGTCCAACAACATGATTTCTGAGTGAAATAAGTAGCAGCTTCTTGACCTTCTTAAGATTTGAAAATCATCTTGAGTCATCTATTAGAAATGTGATTTCAACATGTCTTCTTTTTCTGAAAAAAAGGAAAGAAGGAAAGAAAGAAAGAAAGAAACCCAAATAGTAATCATGGCTTCCTGAGCACCTGCTCTTGAGAGCCATAACAGTGGCTCTTTGTGGAATTGTCCCTCATAAACTTCTAAACTGTGATGTAGGTATTTTAGTAGGCACATTTTCTAGGTGGTTAGATAGGGGCTTAGAGACGACTCCAGTAAGAGTGTATTTTAGTGTCAGAAACCTAAATGGCATCCCCAAACTGATTCAAAATCCCTTGTTATTCCATACATGGTACTATTTCCCTCCTATCCATGTGGTCTTCTCAATCTGAAAACATCTCAAGTCTCAGGGTTTTCTTGCATGGCCAACTGGAACAGATTCATCTGGCTTTTAACCTCTGACCATCATGATCATTAAGATAATTATCTCAGTGGAGCACCTCCAGTAAGATACTCAAAGATCTTTAAGAATACAGAAATTATAATACTTTTCTGATATTAAAGTCACTGAAATTACCTTTTTAAAATTAATTAACACTCTGTTATGTTCAGAATGTTCTATAAGACAGATCTGAGATAGTATTTAAAAACACTCAGCTCAGCCTCTTCTACAAAGGGAGACCATGCTTGTAAACATTGCTGAACTATTCCTTTACCTACGGTTACTTATTACCAACCACCGTAGTGTTTATATGGTATGACTATGACTTACATTAGTCAAAATCTGCAAGGAAAGAACTTAGACATTGTACCCAAGTTTAGGGACACTTCATTTTAATACTAGTGTTGTGACAATGAGCTATGCTGTTTTGTTCTATAGTACAAGGGAATGATGCCAGACAGCTTAAAATTCTGACTTTAAATTATCTGTGTGCTTCAGAGATTTGGGCAGGAGAAGGGGAGGAGCCCAGCGTCTGTGAACATTTCTGTTATCTGTGTTGACCATGGAACAGGTAAACGTCTGTAGACATCATTTTGATTTCTTGGTACTATTGTTAAAGATGCTTTTGTCTCAAGTTCTTCCCTTCAGAAGTCCTTAGAATGATAATGGGAATTTTTAATCTTTGACCATCCATGGGGCCAGATCCTGGGCTCCCAGGGAAGCTATCGCTTAACATTTTACCAAGCTCAAAATGATGGGGCAAAACCTCAGTGCATAGGCCCTATTTCTGTCCTAAGCACATGTTTTACATCTGCTTTGATAAGAAAAAGATCACCAAAGACTGCCATTGCAAACATAAAGATAAGAAAAACAGAAGAACCTCTCCTGCTCCCATAAGATTAAAGTCATACTGACTTGCACAAACTGAAAACATATGAAAAAGTTCTGGAATGTTCTTCCTCATGATGATGTGTACAAACAAAACAGAATATAGAAATTTTCCCCAAATGTCCCTTCCCTGGAGTCCTACTTTTCTTTAAGATTTTATTTATTTATTTAAGAGAGAGAGAGAGAGTGCACACAAGCCAAGGGAGAGGGAGAATCAGGTTACCACTGAGCAGGGAGCCTGATGTGGAGCTCAATGCAGGGCTTGATTCCAGGACCCTGGGATCATGACCTGAGCTGAAAACAGACACCTAAAGCCTGAGCCACCCAGGTGCCATGGGCTCTCCCTTTTTTGTGAAGATTGTGTCTCCCAGGCAGCTGTCTTGACTTGGGTTTGAATAAAACTCTCTTCCTTTCTCTCTAAAATGTTTAAAAGGGTTTGTCATTTAGTGTCAATAATAGCAATATGTTTTCTTTTTAAGTGAAGAGTATTCCTGGTTTACAATTCCAACAGCACAGAAGGGCGGTTGTTCTCATTCATCCTGGAGCTTCCCTGCAGAAGCAAGCACATGTATATATATTGCAGCACAAATGGCTCATCCTAGAGGGTGCATTGAAGGTCAAAGAAGTACTGCCCAATCTAGGGGTGAGAGTTCTTCCCACTTGGAGCACTACTATTTGGGTCTTAAAATTGTCTTGGAAATGTGGGAAACCATTGCATTTCCTGAAGCCCAAGCCTCAGAAGGTCTGAGAACAGCTGTCCTGTTCAGGAGCCAGGCAAAGCTCCTCAGGAAGTGTTGGTGCAGGAATGGAAGGGGCAAGGCTCTGAAGGTGGTCTGCAGCTAGTGGGATGTGGGGAATGGGCCCTGTGTGAGGGGGCCCTGCTCCAAACTCCTCCCATGCTTGTGTGTCCCAGTAAGCTGTACAGGTGGGAAGGGACTCTAGGACCACCTGCATATACAGGAAGGCACCAGTATAAGTTCCAGTGGCTGGATGCAGGCAGTCACAGCAACCAATGGGCGTGGGGCACCACCCTCCCTTACCAATCATCCTGTGGGGGTGGAGCTACCTTTCTGTGGGTAGGCCCCCAGCTGCCCAGGATGCAGCAGTGAGGTAGGAGAAGGCGAGATTGACCTGTGGGGGTTCCCTCGTGGGTGAATAGACACTGTGGACCAGGGTATGGACCTGGGGGGTAGGTTGAGCCCCACGTGGGAGGTTGGGATATGGGAAGGGGGCATGGAATGAGGTAATCCTGGGAACTCAAATGAGTTCTCCTTTTTCCCTTGAAAGTCTCTTCTGCCCTATATCCGTTAATTGGCCGTATCCCCAAGATCCCTGAACTCTAGGGCTCCCACTCACTCCAGGTTTTGTGTGTCACTCCAGGTTTTGGTGTCAGGAGCCCTGGGGTGAGTTCTGCAACTGCTTGCCTGACCTTAGGTGAGTCAGGTTATACCACAGAGTTTCTGATTCCTTTTTATGAATCTGCTGGCAGGTAATATCTATGGAAAGGCTTTTTACACAGAAACTGTAATGTATATTGAAGAGCAAATTAAAATCAGATGATTTGGCTGTATTGTTCTGTAAATAATAGTTTTAATCCTTGCCCCAGACAGGATGCCTGGGTGGCTCAGTGGGTTAAAGCCTCTGCCTTTGGTAGAGATCAGGTCATGATCTCAGGGTCCTGAAATTGAGCCCCACATCAGGCTCTCTGCTCAGCAGAGAGCCTGCTTCCCTTTCTCTCTCTCTGCCTGCTTGTGATCTCTGTTTAAATAAATAAATAAATAAAATCTTTACAGAAATAGTTTTAAAACCTCCTGTCATGAGATATGGTATTTTATTGCACAAGGAGTCCTCAGAAGGCTATAATGAAAGTGTCAGATCACAGAGCACATTCAGGTTCCATTGGTAGGTTAGTGACCATTTACCAGGTAGGAGGTAAGTGGAGAGAAATATGACAGAAGGCAAAAGTAGGTGTTAACCATTCATTAGGTAGCATTCTGCATTTCTCATGAAAGCCTTGGGCCAGTGTAATTTTGGAAGAAGGAGAAGGAATCCTGGAGCTTTCTGGCAGACAGGGGAATTCCAGGTCTGAGTAGAGCTGACAGGGGTCCCAGAGTAGAGCTGAGTGCATTCTGCAAGAGGTTGTGGGCAGGACTGGCTCCAGGGGGTGGCTGCGTCTCCCGTGTGACAGTTGTGACAAGTCAGAGCTTTGAGCAGTTTCCTGGAATAGGACAAGTGAGCCACAGGAGGAGAACTGGCAGAACACCTTCTTCTGTGCCACCAGCCTCACCCAACACACACAACCTCATTGTCTTTCCCTGTCACTCCAATTCTGACTGCTCTGTGCTGCCAGGACGAGATGTTGGTTTGTGCTCCTTTCTTTGCATGTCAGTGAAGTTTCAAAACTTTGATTATGGAAGGGACGCCTGGGTGGCTTAGTTGGTTAAGCAGCTGCCTTCGGCTCAGGTCATGATTCCAGCATCCTGGGATCGAGTTCCACATCGGGCTCCTTGCTCGGCAGGGAGCCTGCTTCTCCCTCTGCCTCTGACTGCCTCTCTGTCTACTTGTGCTCACTCTCACTCCTCTCTCTCTCTCTGAAAAATAAATAAAATCTTAAAAAAAAACTTTGATTATGGAAATGGCGGGTCATCAGAATGGCTATTATTCTTATTTCCTGCTCTTTAGTTCACCACAGTGAATCATACCTGCTAGTGGAAGGGGCTATCTGTGTGTTTTTCTTTCCTGTTTAAATTAAACAATGGGAAAACAGTCTTTTGAGGAATTAAAAAACCCTTCATGGGGACTCATGTTTTTCTCTTCTGTGAACCACTTTCTGATCGTAGAAACTTTTTTTTTTAATTAAAGCTCAGACTCAGAGCTGTAACAGGGTGCTGTGCCCTTTGTGAGGGGGAGAAACAGAGGAGGAGTGTAGGTTGTTTAGGAGCTTGGGGTGTGGCTCATTATGCTCCCATTGGAACCCAAGCCTTTGTTAGCCTTCCTTGACAGTGGGTGGGGGAGATAGGGGTTGCTGCTCACCTGGTGGACCATCCTGGTCTCTGAAACCTGACCCAGTGAATCACTATTGACTTGAACTGGGGAATTTATGAAGAAAACAGAATGAACCCTGAAGGGTGCCTATATACTTTGCACTCAGAAAATTCCATGGAATTTTCCAAGGAACTCATCACCAATGAGACATGTCAGGATCCCTGAGGGTGTGGGCTTTGCTCCCTGGGAAGAGGTTGTGTCTTCATCCTTATCTGAACCAGAACCATGTTGTCTGGTTACCAAGATCCAGACTTTTATGTGACCATGGAATTATTATTATTGTTATTTTAAGGAAGCAATGCAGGCACTGTCTTCAAGATACAAATGTCAAAAGGAAAAACAAAATGTTATATATATATATATATATATATATAACATATATATAGTCATTATAAATATATATATATATATATTTATAATGACTAAACTTGTGTTATCTCTCATTAGTAAGGATAACTTAGGGCTGCCCATATGAGAAAGACCAAGGAATTATATTTTGATCAAAGTGTGCTGTGCAATAGTAGTGTATGTGTGGTTTTTTATTTATTTTGATTTATTTTTTATTATTTTTTTTAATTTTTAAAAATTTTTATATAAACATATAATGTAAGTTTAGCCCAAGGGGTACAGATCTGTGAATCACCAGGTTTACACACTTCACAGAACTCACCATAGCACATAACCTCCCTGATGTGCATAACCCCACCACCGTCTCCTGACAACCCCTAGAAACCCTTTTTATTTTGTGAGATTAAGAGTCACTTATGGTTTGTCTCCCTCCCGATCCCATCATATTACATTTATTATTTTCCTAACACCGAACCACCCCCACGTTGCATCTCCACTTCCTCATGTCAGGGAGATCATATGATAGCTGTCTTTCTCTGATTGACTTATTTCACTAAGCATAATACTCTATATTATCTCTATCCATTTGTTGTCACAAATGGCAAGATTTCATTTCTTTTGATGGCTCCATATTATTCCATTGTGTGTGTGTTTGTGTGTGTGTGTGTGTGTGTGTGTGTGCCACATCTTCTTTATCCATTCATCTGTTGATGGGCATCTAGAATCTTTCCATAGTTTGGCTACTGTGGACATTGCTTCTAAAAACATTCGGGTACACATGCCCATTTGGATCACTAGACTTGTATCTTTAGAGTGAATACCCTGTAGTGCAAAAATTGGGTCATAGGGCAGTTCTATTTTCAACGTTTTGAGGCAATTCCATGATGTTTTCCAGAGTCATTGCACCAGCTTGCATCCCACCAACAGTGTAGGAGGGTTCCCCTTTCTTTGCATCCTTGCCAGCATATGTCACTTCCTGGCTTGTTGATTTTAGCCATTCTGACTGGTGTGAGGTGGTATCTCATTGTGGTTTTGATTTGTAATTCCCTGATGCCGAGTGATTTGGAGCATTTCTTCATGTGTCCGTTGGCCATCTGGATGGCTCCTTTGCAGAAATGTCTGTTTATGTCCTCTGCCCATTTCTTGATTGGATTATTTGTTCTTTGGGTGTTGAGTTTGCTAAGCTCTTTATAGATTTTGGATACTAGCCCTTTATCTCATATGCGGTTTGCAAATATCTTCTCCCATTCTGTCAGTTGTCTTTTGGTTTTGTTAACTGTTTCTTTTGCTGTGAAAAAGCTTTTGCACTTGATGAAATCCCTATAGTTCATCTTTGCCCTTGCTTCCCTTGCCTTTGGCGATGTTCCTAGGAAGAATTTTCTGCAGCTGAGGTTGAAGAGGTTCTTGCCTGTGTTCTCCTCAAGGATTTTGATGGATTCCTTTCTTACCTTGCAGTCCTTCATCCATTTTGAGTCTATTTTCATGTGTGGTGCAAGGAAATGGTCCAATTTCATTTTTCTACATGGGACTGTCCAATTTTCCCAACACCATTTGTTGAAGAGGCTGTCTTTTTTCCATTGGACATTCTTTCCTGCTTTGTTGAAGATTAGTTGACTATAGAGCGGAAGTCTACTTCTGGGCTCTCTCTTCTATTCCTTTGATCTGTATGTCTGTTTTTGTGTCAGTACCATACTGTCTTGATGATGACAGCTTTGTAATAGAGCTTGAAGTCCGGAATGGTGATGCCACCAACTTTGGCTTTCTTTTTCAATATTCCTTTGGCTATTCGAGGTCTTTTCTGGTTCCATATAAATTTTAGGATTATTTCTTCCATTTCTTTGAAGAAATGGATGGGATTTTGGTAAGGATGGCATTAAATGTGCAGATTGCTTTAGGTATAATAGACATTTTCACAATATTTGTTCTTCCAATCCAGGAGCATAGAACATTTTTCGATTCCTTTGTGTCTTCTTAATTTCTTTCATGAGTACTTTATAGTTTTTTGAGTATAGATTCTTTGCCTCTTTGGTTAGGTTTATTCCTAGGTATTTTATGGTTTTGGTTGCAATTGGAAATCGGATTGACTTCTTAATCTCTCTTTCTTCTGTCTTGCACTTGTTGTAAAGAAATACAACTGATTTCTGTGCTTTGATTTTATATCCTGACACTTTACAGAACTCCAGTACAAGTTCTCGCATTTTTGGAATGGAACCTTTTGCGTTTTCCACACAGAGTGTCATATATCTGCAAAGAGTAATAGTTTGTCTTCTTTGTCGATTTGGATGCCTTTAATTTCTTTTTGTTGTCTGATTGCTGAGGCTAGGACTTCTAGTTCTATGTTGAATAGCAGTGGTGATAATGGACATCCCTGATGTGTTCCTGACCTTAGCAGAAAAGCTGGGTTTAGGCTTCCTTTTTGTTCTTTCTCCAGCTCTTTTAGGTGTAGGGTTATTTTCTGTATTTCAGACCTTTCTTGTTTCTTGAGAAAGGCGTATATCTCTATATATTTTCCTCTCAGGACTTCCTTGCTGTGTTCCACAGATTTTGAATGGTTGTGTTTTCATTATCATTTGTTTCCATGAATTTTTTCAATTCTTCTTTAATTTCCTGGTTGGCCCATTCATTCCTTAGAAGGATGCTGTTTAGTCTCCATGTATTTGTGTTCTTTCCAAATTTCCTCTTGAGAGAGAGAGGAGGAAGCAGGCTCCCCACTGAGAAGAGAGCCTGATGAGTGTTTCAATCCCAGGACTCTGGGATCATGACCTGAGCCGAAGGCAGAGGCCTTAGCCCACTGAGCCACCCAGCCTCCCCGATCCCAATCTTTTGATACCAGTTGAGACATGATTTATGACCCAGGATGTGATCCATTCTGGAGACTGTTCCATGTGTGCTAAAGAAGAATGTGTATTCTGTTGCTTTGGGATGAAATGTTCTGAAGAGATCTGTTATTTCCATTTGGTCCAGTGTGTCATTTAAGGCTTTTATTTCCTTGTTGATCTTTTGCTGGAAGATCTTTCCATTTCAGTGAGGGGAGTGTTAACGTCCCCTACTATTATTGTATTATTGTCAATGTGTTTCTTTGATTTTGTTACTTTAATTTGATGCTTGTTCTCTTTGCCATATTAGGGAAATTCTCTATAATAATTCCCCCTAATAGACTGGTGACTAGAACAGGGTCACCCACTTAATTACTTAATTTTCGGAGTATTTCGGTCTCTTAGAAGAAACTATCTCCCGAAATTTTAAAGAATGAAGAACATATTTAAGGGTAAACACAATGAAGGGATGGAATATGCCTATAAAGATGAAAAAAATTTTCTAAAAAAAGGAGCTGATAAAGTAAATTGGTTGGGAGAAAAAAGAAAAAGAAAGTGGGGAGAATTTGCTCGGGCTGGAGACTAGAACAAGCCCAAGATAGATTTAGAGTGTATTTTGATCTATTAGAAGAAATTGTACCCCAAATTTTTTTAGAAGAAGAAAACCCATGTGTATACAAAAATAAAGTTAGATACAATGAAGGATAAAATATGACTATAATAATGAAGGTTAAAAAAGATTATTTTTCAATGAAAGGCATTGTTAAGATAAACTAGTTAACATTAAAAGAAGAAAGGGTAAAAGTTAAAAAAAATTAGCAGAAGAAAAAAAAGAAAATTAAAAAAACATTAACTGCAAGACTAAAGAATCATGGGGAAAAAGCCATGGATTCTATGCTTTGCTTTCTCCTCCTCTGGAATTGTGCTGTTATCGTTGGTAAATGAACTTGGTCTTGGCTGGATTTCTTGTTGATCTTCCGAGGGAGGGGCTCTTGTAGTGATTCTCAAGTGCCTTTGCCGGAGGTGGAATTACACCGCCTTTACCAGGGCCCAGACTAAGTAATCTTCGGGAGCTTTTCTTCCCTGAACACTTTCTGTAGAGTTCTGGAGGACGGGAATGAAAATGCCGGCCTCCCAGTCTCTGCAGCCCAGAGTAGATGAGAGCTTGGGGCTCCACTCCTCAGTGCGCCCTCAGAGAAAAGTGCTCAATTACTCCCATCTCCCTGGTCTCCAGCATCACTTGGAACTCACCCAGCCTGTGCCCGGTTCAAGGTAACCCCGAGTTGATAGCTCACTTCTCTGCTCTGTCTCTGTAGCCGGCTTCCCCACTCTAATACCTGCGAGCTCTTTCATAATCAGACACCCCGGATCTTTCTGTGACCAGAAGGATCTGTGACCAATCCTTCTGGGGCCAAGCTGACCCCACATGGACTTCATTCCAGTTTAGCCTCTGGAGGAATGACCCTCAGTGGAGCAGACTTTTAAAAGTCCTGATTTTGTGCTCTGTTGTTCTGCCACTTGCCAGGAGCTGGCTCCTCCCACCACAAGTCTATCTTGCTGTCACTTTGGATTCACTTCTCTGCTGGTTCTACCTTTCAGAAAGTGGTTGATTCTCTGTTTCTAGAATTGTTTCTCTTCTTCTATTTGATCTCCTGCTGGGTTTGTAGGTGTTCACAATGCTTTGACAAGCTATGTAGCCCATCTCCTGCTACATGGTGTTGTCTTAACCAGCTGCTTCTCCACCATCTTGCGTGTGTGTGTGTGTGTGTGTGTGTGTGTGTGTATGTGTGTGTGTTTAAATATTTTATTTGACACAGAGGGAGAGACATCACAAGTAGGCAGAGCAGAAGGCAGAGAGAGGGGGGAAGCAGGTTCCCTGCTGAGCAGAGAGCCTGATACGGGGCTCAACCCCAGGATGCTGAGATCATGACCTAATCTGAAGGCAGAGGCTTAACCCACTGAGACACCCAGGTGCCCAACACATGTAGTGTTTTATTCTATCATTTTCCTTACTTCTCTGAAGGGAAAAGGAAGTGGTGACTGGAGCCTGGTTTCTGATTTGAAGGAATGTGATATAAGAGATTTGAAAAAATAGTGTTCATGCTGACATGGTCCTCAGTGCACAGTGAGCAAAGGTTTGAATCTTGGACTTGGAGGTGTTGGTGTTCAGGGAAGATGATGTCCAAGTTTCCAGCATGTAGAGTCACTTGGCTGGTCTTCCTACTCGGAACTGTTCCTGCCTTCCTAAGGAGAGCTTGAAAGTGGCTTGGAACCCTAAGGCACTTGAGGAATGATTTGGATGAGACACCTGGGTGGGCCAGTGTAGACAAACTAAGGGAATTCCAGAGCTAATGATGAATACATTTCTGAGGCTGGAGTTTGCTTCTCTGTGAGTAGCATTGAGCTGGGGCGGAAAGCAGTCTCTGGGTCTTAGGACTCATCGTGTGAGCAGGTCTGAGCCGGAATGCATTGTCAGATCAGAGAGCTGGGAGATTGTGAGGCCATGGTGGTGGACCATTACTCTTGAGGGAAGGCCATCCTGCTCCAGAGATAGGGCTCTGCTACCTGGTCAGCCCTACTACTGCAGATGTACCACGAAAGTTATTTTCTCTTTGCTTCTCATGCTCTTGGCTCAGCAGGGTGGTTGGTGGGAAGCCACCCACAGGCAACCTTATTGATTCTTGCCCATGTGCCCCTTGCTTCCTCAGATGAGGCACAGCAGGTATTCTCTACCTGGTGTCTATTAATTCAACCATCAGAAGCACTTCTTTCAGAGCCACACCCCTGAGAAATCCTCCACTTTCCTGTGCTGTGTGGAAGAGGCCAGTTTTCATTTGGAACTGAAATCTCAGATCCTGCTATTAGATTCCAAGGCCACACAGTACTCCATTCTTCATGATGCTCTAGTTGTGTTTGAGTCCTGATGTGCAAGACTGAGGCCAAACCTGGGTATCCTGCTGCTGCTGCTCAATTTGTTTCCCAGAGTCAAGAGTCTCATATGTTTTTTCTCCTTCTCAACTATCTTCCAATTCAGGTTTCCCACCCTGTCCCTATGATCCTCTGTGTTGTTCCTTATATTCCACATATGAGTGAAACCATATGATAACTGTCTTTCTCTGCTTGACGTATTTCACTTAGCATAATCTCCTCCAGCTCCAGCCATGTCAATGCAAACGGTAAGTATTCATCATTTCTGATGGCTGAGTAATATTCCATTGTATATATGAACCACATATTCTTCTTCTTTTTTTAAAGGATTTTGTTTATTTATTTGACAGAGAGAGAGAGAGAGAGAGAGAGAGAGAGAGAGAGAGATAACTATCCCAAATAGGCAGAGAGGCAGGCAGGGATAGCAGGGGAAGCAGCTCGATCCCTGTGTAGAAAGCCCTATGCATGCTCGATTCCAGGAACCTGAGATCTTGACCTGAGCCACAGGCAGAGGCTTAACACACTGAGTCACGCAGGGACCCCTGAACCACATCTTCTTTATACATTAATCTGTTGAAGGACATCTCTGCTCCTTCCATAGTTTGGCTATTGTGGACATTGCTGCTAGGAACACTGGGGTGCATGTGCCTCTTCATTTTACCAAATCCATATGGTAGATACCCAGGAGTGCAATTGGTGGGTCATAGGGTAGCTTTATTTTTAATGTCTTGAGGAAACTTCATGCTGTTTTTCAGAGTGAGTGCACCAGCTTGCAATCCAAACAACAGTGTAAGAGGGTTCCCTCTTACACTGTTGTGTAATATGTTTCACATCCTCATCAACATTTGTTGTTCCCTGTCTTTTAATTATTGCCATTCTAACAGGTGTAAGGTGGTGTCTCATTGTGGTTTTGATTTTTATTTCCCTGATGGCAAGTCAGGTGGAGAATGTTTTCATGTGTCTGTTAGTCATCTGTATGTCTTTTTGGAGAAGTGTCTTTTTAGGTCTTCTGACCATTTCTTGAGTGGACTCTTTGTTTTTTGGGTGTTGAGTTTGAGAAATTCTGTGTAAATCTTGGATACCAGACCTTTAACTGTAATAGCATTTGCAAATATCTACTCCCATTTTACAGGTTGCCGTTTAGTTTTGCTGATTGTTTCCAAGCTTTTCATCTTGATGAAGTACTGAAAGTTTATTTTTGCTTCTGTTTCCCTTCTCTTTAGAGTCTTATCTTGAAAGAAGTTGCTGTGTTGGAAATCGAAGAGGTTGCTGCCTGTGTTCTCTAGGCTTTTGGTGTGAGACAGGAATTAATCATCTTTCTTTCCTGATTGTATTTGAGACCTCTCTCCTTCTTGGTGAGTCTAGCTAAGGGTTTCTTAGTTTTGTTTATCTTTCCAACAAAGGCAGTTCTTATTTTCATTGATCTTTTGTCTTTTTAGTCATCATTATTCATTTTCACATTCCGTTTTGTTATTTCCTTATTCCTACTGATTTGGGGCTTTGCTTTTTTTTTTTTTAATACTTATTTATCATGTAAAATTATAATGTTTATAGGAGAGCTTTCTTGTGGACTGACGGGAACATGAATTTCTGTGAAATTCCCCCTTAGAACTAATTTTGCTGTATCCCTTACATTTTTGTAGGTTTTTCTTTTTGTCTCGAGGTACTTTTAAAATTTCTTGATTTCTTATTTGACTGTTGGTAGTTTATTACCATGTTGTTAAATCTCTACATATTTTTGACTCTCTCATTTTCTTCTTGTGATTGATTTCTACTTTCATATCATTGTGGTTGGACAATATTTGAATCAGCAAGTGAGGGGAACATTCAGGATAAAGTTTTGTTTACTGGGATTTTTTTCTGAGGGCAGAGAATGAGCTCCATACAGTGGAAGGTGTTGGGTTGGCAAGTTCCAGGAGTGCAGGAGGAACAATGGAAATGACCGCCGCCGGGTCCCGCCGCCTTCCAGCCTCAACCCCCACTTTCCTTCACCCTTGACACTCCCGCCAAAAGGATGTATGCCCAGGTCATGCCCCCATAGGTAACCTGATACCTATGTGGGAAACAGATGAAAGACCCCTGCCAACTCCCTCCCAGTGTGACTTCCCCTACTCTCTTTCCGGAGTCAAGGAACCTTGACAGAGGGTACCCACCTCCTCCCAGAGCAACTTTCCTGGTACCCCTTCTCTTGAGCCCTGAAACTTTGCAGGAGAGTGCCTTTAATAAATCTTGCCTTGCACCCACTTCGCCTGGCATGTTTATCTCGCCTATAAAACCTTATATTTGGTGCCCAAAACCCGGGAGGGTTTTGAGAGCCTCCCACCCTGGTGAGGAGGCTCTCTCCTCTCCCTAGTCAGACCTGGACCTGCCTTTCCCAACGCCACTTCTGAAGCCATGGTGAGTTTCCCCGGATTCCGTGCCTCTGTCTGGAAAGCCCTGCCCTAATCGAGCCCACGTCAGGGCGGACCCCGCCGGTCACCAGGTGACCTCCGTGACTCTGAGAAGCTGGGAGACATCCTAACCTCTAGGGTATTTGACACAGTTTTTCTGCAACCCAGTGGTGGATGAGGGGATGCCTTCCTCCTGCCCTCGGGTTGTCTGGCAAGAAGTCTTGGGGACCTCCCAATCCAAATTCAACCCTAAAACATCCCGGGGGTGTTTTAGGCCTGTTGGACAATCTTAAAAACCTGGAACTGGACCAGGACCTGCAAAAATGACGTTACTATACTGTAGCTTGGCCACAATACTGATTAGACAGTCAGTCCCAATGGTCTCCAGAAGTCACGTTTAATTATCAGATTTTCATGGACCTAAATGACCTCAATAGACACCAAGGCAGATGGGCCAAGGTCCCTTAAGTTAAGGATTTCTGAACCAGCGCCCTTGTTTACCCGTCCCTCTCCCCACTCCTATCCGAACTCCTGACAAATTTATCCACAGTAAATATGAAACTTTAATCAGTTTACTGAAGCTCTTGTTATTTGTTAAAATCTGTTAGCAAAGAAATGACTAAATGGATGGTTAATTGTCTGTCTCAAAGTTTTAATGGGTAATTCCTGAGATAGCTTTCAAAGTCTTTGGTAACCTGAAAGTTTTAAGTTTTGCTTGGATGACAAATGGGACTAAATCTGTTGGACATTTAGGTTTTTCCAAAGGGATAAAATGCCAAGTCATTTATTACTGAACATAGCTTTGTGCTTTTGACTTCTTACAGCAAAAAAAAAAAAAAAATAAGAATATTTAAATCTGTTAGTAAGCATGGTTTGTGTTTAACTGATTCATAAATTGGCATCTAAAGAATTCTGTTATAGCCGTTCATGATTAATAACTGACTAGAGGTTATTAACTAAAGGTGTTTCTAAGAGTACAAAATTCTGCTAAATAAAGGAAGCAACTCTGTATGTAGGAAAGTAGAAGATATATGAGAAAGATTTAAGGAATGGGATTATATTTTATTGAAAGTGAAAGGAGATAATTGTGTCCTAAGTGAGATGGCTTTTTGAGACAAAACCTGAATGCAAAGGAAAGTTGTAGAAGGTTTGTGAAGGGAAATCATTCAGGAACCCAATGAAAACACGGCCATGTTTCTTAACCAACTTACTGAGGCGCTGACTCAATACACTTGCCTAGACCTGGCCTCTCCAGCAGGGGCGATAGTTTTAGCTACTCACTTTATTTCTCAGTCAGCCGCCGACATTTGGCAAAAATTAAAGAAAGTGGAGGAGGACCCTCAAACTCCCATTTTTGATCTGGTGAAAATGGCATTTAAAGTCTTTAACTCGCAAGAGGAGGCGGAACTTAAGCACCAAGCCAGACTCCAACCGAAGGTCCAACTGCGGACCCAAGCCCTGGTAGCAGCCCTAAGGCTGGGAGGTTCTGGGGGTCAACAGAAGTGAGCACCTAACTGCATCCCTCCAGGGGCCTGTTTCACGTGTGAAGCCAAGGGATACTGGGCCCGTCAATGCCCCAATCCAAAAATGCCTACTAGGACATGCCCTCAATGCCGCATGATGGGCCACTGGAAATTGGACTGCCCCAGCCTCAGGGTATTCCCGGCGCCTCCACCTGGGGGAGACCCTGAGATGGTAAGTTCTGTCTTCCAACTTCTCCTATTGGATGACTGATGGAGCCCAGTCTCGGACACCCCTCTCACCCATGCCGAGCCCAGGGTCATGCTCCAGGTAGTGGGTAAGTCCCTTTCCTTTCTATTGGACACGGCACATGCTGTCCTGCCTTTGTACTCAGCTCCTACTCATCCCTCCTCACTTGCAGTTATGGGAATTGATGGTACTTCCTCCACTCCAAAGGCCAGCCAACCCCTTACCTGCAGCCTGTATGGGTTCCCCTTCTCACACTTCTTCCTCATTATCCCTTATTGCCCTGTTCCCTTACTAGGCAGGGACATCCTCCACAAACTTCAGGCCACCATTTGTCTCTCTCCCTCTCCCTTGACTTCTGTTCACCTCATCCTTCCTCTCCTTCCCTATGACTCGTCCTCTATCCCAGACTGTCTCCCCTCTGTAGACCCAGAGATATGGGACATTTCCAGACCTGTAGTAGCAACCCACCAGTGAGGACTCAAGTTCATCAGTGACAGCCTTTGGCAGCAGGGTCTCCTTATTTGCATTAACTCTCCAAGGAACTAGATGTCACTCTCCAGGGATGGCAGCCCTGCCTCAAGGCCCTAGCGGCAGCCACTTCTCTGACAAAGGAGGCCCTCAAACTTACCTTAGGACAACCCATCATGGTCTTCTCCCCCCATGGACTGATGGACTAAGTCAGCCACAAATACTTGGCACAGATCACTCCTTCCCATCTCCAAGTCTACCACCTGCTGTTCATAGAAAACCCACAGGTCACACTCTGTCTCCCTTCGCCTAAATCCCACCACTCTCTTGCCGACACCTTCATCTACCCCCACTCCTCTCCACTCCTGTGCTCAACACCTGGAAGAACTCTCTCCCTCCCATCCAGGACTTTGGGACCAGCCACTGACTGACCCCGATCACAATCTGTTCATGGATGTGAGCTCTCTCATAGCTCTATATGACGGCGATATGAGACCTATGCATTGGTCACCCTTGATGCAGTCATATAAGCAACCCCCCTTCCCATTGGGACTACTTCTCAAAAGGCAGAACTCCTGGCTCTTACCAAGGCCCTTCACTTATCTGAGGGCCAACGGGTCACTCTTTATACTGACTCCAAATATGCTCTCCTTATTACCCACACTCACTCTGTCCTCTGGCGATAAAGGGGATTTCTCACAACCAAGGGAAAACCCATAGTCAAAGGGCCTCTTATTGCCAAACTCCTTGACGCTCTCAAGTACCCTACTGAGGTGGCTATTGTCCACTGCCATGGCCGTCAGGCCTCCAATGATCCCATCTCTTTGGGGAACAACAAGGCTGACTCTGTTGCCTGACAGATGGCCTTAAACTCCTCTCTAGCCCCTCTACTGTTTCTCAACACTCCTCACAGTCCCTGTACACTGATGAGGAGACTCGGGCCCCTAAAACATTAGTTGGCAGGTTGGATGACAATGGATGGTATTTTGTCCAGGACAAAATTGCCCTCCCAAACAGCCTAATCCACACCCTCTTTACTGACATCCACCAGTCTCTCCACATAGGTCCAAAGGCCCTATACCAATTTCTCCAACTTCTCTTTCACAACCCCCTCCTCCAAAAGACTATTAAGGAGGGACACAAGGCCTGCAGAACCTGTCCTGCAGTCAATGCCCAGGGCGGCCTCCTCAGACCAGGACCCACCCACCAGCTCCAAGGGCATCAGCCAGGCGAGGACTGGCAACTTGACTTCAATCACATGCCTCGACACAAAACTTTAGATATCTACTAACTCTTGTGGACACCTTCACAGGCTGGATCGAGGCATTCCCCACCACTAGGGAAACAGCAGAGGTGGTTGCCACTGTTCTCATTAAGCACATCATTCCGAGGTTTGGACTCCCTCGCACCGTACAATCAGACAACGGACCGGCCTTCATCTCCAGCATCACACAACAGATCTCTGAGAGCCTCAACGTTACCTGGAAACTCCATATCCCCTACCACCCCCAATCTTCGGGTAAGGTCAAGAGGGCCAATGACCTCCTCAAGGAACAACCCACCAAAGGCACTCTTGAAACCTGACTGTCTTGGCCAACCCTTTTCTCACAAGCACTCACCCGCCTTAGGGCTTCCCCTAGCCACCCATCAGGTCTCAGTCCCTTTGAGCTCCTGTACAGCAGGCCCTTTCTACTCAATCGCAACCTGCCTGCCTCTGCTCCACCCCTCCTATCCTATCTGCCCTATCAGACCCTCTTACGAGCCCTCCTAAGGGCTCATGCAGGTTCAACCATCCTCGCCCCTGACAGCCCGAGCGGAGACTTCCCCCAGGCCCTAAATGCTGGGGACCAAGTTCTCCTAGGAGAACTTCACCCAATGTCCTTACTGCCCAGGTGGACCGGCCCCCATACTGTTATTCTTACAACTCCCACAGGGGCAAAATTCCTAGGACACCACCATGGGTACATATCTCCTCTCTAAAACCAGCCCCACAACAGGATGGCTGGACTTCCCAAACCCTGGAGCCCACGTGGTTGCAGATTTCCCGCACCACTCCTTCTCACCCTCCTCCTTCTACACCCCCCCAAAGCTGTCCCACGGGTGACCCTGAATTCAGGTGGTACTTCTTCCTAGTGGAAACTTGGGCACCACACGGTCTAGTCAGCTGGTCACCACAGATTGCCAGTCTGGAGGGTGCCAGCCCAAGCAGAAATGGCCGTCCTCTCCACCCCCCACCTGTGACAAAAAAGGGCTGTGTTTCTTCCTCTTGATATGGGGGTCTCCTTGGTGTCTTCCCTAGTGGCCACCTGGCTGGGCACCGGGGCCATAGCTCACTCCATAGGTGCTACCCGAGATTTATCTGAACAGGTCTGAACAGCCATGGAAGTCTCAGCTGAGTCCTTGGCATCTCTACAATGACAGATTACTTCAGGGGCCCAGGTAGCCCTACAGAACCAGCGAGCCCTGGACCTGCTCACTGCAGACAAGGGAGGAACCTGTTTATTCCTCAATGAAGAATGCTGCTATTATATCAAAGAATCCAGTGTAGTTGAAACCAATATCAGTGCCCTGACAAAAATCTGCGACTCCCTTGGTGGCCAGCATCACCCTGTAATAAAACCCTCTCAATGGTGGCTCTCCCCCTTAATGACCTGGCTCCTTCCAATCCTAAGTCCCATTATTCTCTTCTGCCTATTAGGACTTATCACCCCCTGTGTTCTTTGCTTCATTCAGGAATGCATATGTGAGGTTTCCAAGGTCACTGTCAACCAAATCCTCCTGGATCCCTATACCTGCCTACCCACATGCAAAGGACCCTATGATGATGCCCCTTTACCAGCAGGAGGTAGCGAGATCTGAGTCGCTGCCCCCATTACACCAAAAAGGTCGGAATGTTGGGTTGGCAGGCTCCGGGAGTGCAGGAAGAACAATAGAAATGACCACCGGATCCAGAGGCTCCTGGAGTGCAGGAGGAACAATAGAAATGACTTCTGCCGGGTCCCGCCATCTTCCAGCCCCCCCTTTTCCTTCACCCTTGACTCTCCCACCAAAAGGATGTATGTGCAGGTCACATCTCCATAGGTACCCTGATACTTATGCAGGAAACAGATAAAAGACCCCCACCAACTCCCTCCCAGTGTGACTTCCCCCTCTCCCTTTCCGGAGTCAAGGAACCTCTCCTGAGGGTGCCCACCTCCTCCCAGAGCAACTTTCCTGGCTCCCCTTCTCTTGAGCCCTGAAACTTTGCAGGAGAGTGCCTTTAATAAATCTTGACTTGCACCCACTTTGCCTGGCGTGTTTATCTCGCCTTTAAAACCTTACAGAAGGTTTTGCGAGATGGTGGGGAGTGGTCAACCCTTGTTAGAATTACTGACTACCATGAAGGCAGTGTACCACTGTTTACACCGTATTCCTGATGGATTTGCACTTCATTAGAAACATTTTCTTTTCTTTTTTTTAAGGTTTCATCCGTTTTTTTGACAGAGAGATCACAAGTAGGCAGAGATGCAGGTAGAGAGAGAAGGTTAAGCAGGCTCCCTGCTGAGCAGAGAGCCCAATGCGGGGCTTGATCACAGGATCCTGAGATCATGTCCTGAGCTGAAGGCAGAGGTTTAACCCACTGAGCCACCCAGGCGCCCCAATTAGGAACATTTTCTATGAGGTGCAGGGTTGACCTTCTCTAACAGAAAGGTGCCATGTGGGTTCATGGTATGGCCCCAGGTCAGCAGCCAGGATGTATGGTATTGTATGGGAACAGAACTGTCTTTGAAAGTGATAGAAACACATCATGGTGAGCTCCATGACAATAGCCGAGGTCCTGAGTGACCCACTGGGTGTTGGTGGTGGGTGGGGTAGTGGGGTCTGTTAATCTGTCTCATAAGGTCCTGTGGAACTCAGGGACACCCTCCTGTATGTTGAGTTGTGTGGATACAGGTAGACAGCAGTATCTGGTCAAACACAAGAGTTGCACTGGACCACCACCAGAGGGGCAGTGTGCCCAGGGAGCACTCCATTTCCATAAAAATAGACCAGGGTCTGTGACCATGATTCTTAGCAGCAGCATGGGGAAAGGAGGTCGGTAGTGGTGGACACTTCCTAGGGTTGTCGTCAAGACTAGTTTGGAGCCCACTGAAGTCAACCATACCTGGCACAGAAGGCATCCAGTCACTGTAGCTGTGAGCACTGTGACAGCTCTGATGCTGCTGCCTCCTATTTTTCATCATCTTTATGGACATGAGCCTCTGCTTTTGCCCCATGGCCTCCAGGGTATTGCCCTCCCTCCATCTGGCCCTCTCCTCTGCCCTGTGTAACCTGATGCCAGGGTACCTTCTCAAGAGGCAGCTCAGTCAGTCCCTTGATGGGACACTTCCATGGATCCTCTGTGAGGTGAGGACAATACCTTGCCCTGGAAGGGGGTTGCAGGTACCCAGTCAAGAAAGCCACATCTCTCTTTTCAGCCTGACCTCCCCTTCCATCAGTCTTCCTCAGGGAAGATCTTCTCACTTCATGAGCTGAGAGCTCTGAACTTAAAAACGAATATCGTTTTATATTTCTCAATGCCTTAGTTCATCCATGGCATGTCTTTCAAAACTGCCAGTGGGTTTTTAGCAGTCCCGGAGGTCTGCCTGCTCAAGGAGGGGATGACCTGGGAGTGGCAGCCTTCCTTCCCATCTCCCTCAGCATGTCCCTGAGCCCTGGAGCCATCTGTCCCACTGAGGGTTGAGGGACCCAAGACAGCCCATCTTGAGCCCAGGCTGGGTCAGCTGCGTAGACTGATGTATATTAGTAGTGGTGGGAAGCTGGCATGGGCCAGGTGCAGAGAATTTCTCCTTCTTTTCCCTTCTTCCCTTCCCACACAGAGGTAGCTCAGAACATACTTCAAGCCCTATATCTCAAGATCCCATGACCCAGGCTCCCTGCTTTCAGCTGGTGACTTTAGTGGTTTCCTGTCCCTTCTGCCTCCCATACCCACTCCCATGGCCATTCCTAGATCAGGGGAGGGATCCAACCCTTGACTGTACTTGGTCTTCCTCCTGTCCCACACCCAGCCCACCCACATTTGTCTTCCAGGTATGTGCTTGGAAGCAAGCCCATCAACAGGAACTTATCAGCCAACAGAACCAGGTAATGACCACTGAATTAGAGATCCAGGGTGCATAAAAACCTGCTCTGGAAGCTGTCCCATACTCTATGACAATCTCACACGAAAACAGAAACAATAATAGCTTTCTGGACAGTGAAGTGACATCTGTCTCTACTTACACTCTTGAAAGCATAGGTGCTGACCCTGGATGGAAAGGTACCATGGCTCCTGTGGGCTACCATTAACAGGAAAAGTATAAGAATTCAGTGAAATTTGAATTCCAAGCATAGAGTGAATAATTATTTTACAGTAAATACTCTCACAAGTAAGTCTTATGAACATTGCATAGCAAAAGTTTTTCCAAATAGTTTACTGAAATAAAAAAAAAACTTTTTTATTGTTTATTTTAATTCAGGTAGAGTTAACATACAGTGGTATATTAGTTTCAGGTGTACAAAGTAGTGATTCGGTGATTCTATGTATTACTCAATGGATATCAAGAAAAGTGTACTCTTAGTCCCCGTCATCCATTTCACTCATCCCTCCATCCACTTCCACTCTGGTAACCACAGAGTCGGTATTTTGCTTTGTATCTTCTTTCTCCTTTATTTATGTATTTGCGTTTCTTAAATTCCATGTAAGAGTGACATTGAAAGGCATTTGTCTTGCTCCAACTGATGGGTTTCACTTAGGACAGTACTCTCTAGCTCCATCCATGTGTCTGCAAATGGCAAGATCTCATTCTTTTTATGGCTGAGTAATTTCCCACTGTGTGTGTGTGTGTGTGTGTGTGTGTGTGTGTGTGTGTACATATATCATCTCATTAATCAAATTATCAAGAAATACTTGGATTGCTTCCATATTGTAATATTGTAAATAATGTTGCAAGAAATATAGGGGCTCATGCATCCTTTTGAGTTATTGTTCTCATATTCTTCGGGTAAACACCCGGTAGTGTGATTGCTGGATCACAATGAAGTTCTATATTTAACGTTTTGAGGAACAGTCATACTGTTTTCTAAAGTGGCTGCAGCAGTTTGCATTCCCACCAACAGTGTAAGAGGGTTCCCTTTTATCCACATCTTCCCAACATCTGTTTTCTTGTGCTGGGGCTGTTAGCCATTCTGATAGTGTGAGGTAGTATCTCATGGAACTTTTCATTTGGATTTTCCTGTTGATGGGTGATGGTGAACATATTTTCATGTGACTGTTGACATCTGTATTTCTTCTTCTTTGGAGAAATGTCTATTCATGTCTTCTATTTTTTTAACTGTATTATTTGTTTTTTGGGTATTGAGTTGTATCAGTTCTACATATTTTGGACACTACCACATTATTGCATATGGTATTCGCAAACATCTTCTCCCATTAAGTAGGCTGTCTTCTATTTATTACATTTTCATTGTTCTTCTGCTGTGTGGTAAGCTTTCATATTGATGTAGTTCCAGTAGATTATTTTTGCTTTTGTTTCCTTTGCCTTAGTAGGCATGTCTAGAAAATGTATGGTTCATGGCAGAGAAGTTACTTTCTGTGCCCTCTTGTAGGATTTTTATGATTTCAGGTCTCACATTGAGGTCTTGAAACTGTTTTGAGTTAATTTGTCCATCTGGTGTAAGAAAGCAGTCTAATTTCATTCTTTTGTGCCTAGCTGTCCAGTTTCCCCAAAACCATTTGTTGTAGAGCCTGTTCTTTTCCCTTTTAATACTTTTGCCTGTTTTGCAGAAGACTAATAGGGCTCGTGATTGTGGGTTTATGTCTGAGCTTCTATTCTGTTCCCTTGGTCACTGTGTATATTTCTGCACCAGTCCCATACTGTTAGGATGACTGAAGCTTTGTACTATAATTTGAAATATGGAATTGTGACGGCTCAAGCTTTGTTTTCCATCATAACATTGTGTTGGTTCTTCAGTATCTTTTGTGATTTCATAGAAATTTTTAAGGTAGTTTCTTTGAGTTATTTCATTTTTTAAAAAATTTAAATTCAATTAGCCAACTTATCATACATCATTAGTTTCAGATGTAGTGTTAAATAATATATCAGATGTGTATAACACCAAGTGCTCACTGCATCATGTGCCCTCATAAGTGCCCATAACCCAGGTACCCCCTGCCCCCATCCAGCAACCCTCAGTTTGTTACTACAGTTAGTTACTATTATGGTTTTTTCCCATCTCTGATGACTTCTCATTCTGTTTCCCTTTCCTTTTTCTATGGTTCTCTGCCCTATTTCTGATATTTGGCATATGAGTGAAACCATATCATAGTTGTGCTTCTTTTATTGCCATATTTTACTCAGCATAATATCTTCCAGACCCATCCAGGTTGATGTGATGATAAATAATCATCCTTTCTGATGGCTGAGTAATATTCCATTGAATATATGAACCACATCTTCTTTATCCATCCCTCTGTCCATAGGTATCTGGGTTCTTTCCATAGTTTAGGTATAGTGGATATTGTTGCAATGAACACTGGGGTGCAGGTGTCAGTCCTTTTCATTACATCTCTGTTTTTGTAGTAAAAGCCCTGTGGTGCAATTGCTGTGTTTTAGGGTAACTTTACTTTTAACTTCTGGAAGAAACCCTGTACTGTTTTCCAGAGCGGATGTAACAGTATGCATTCCCACCAGGAGTGTAGGAAGCTTCCCCATTTTCTGTATCATCACCAACACTTGTGGTTTCATGTCTTGTTAATTTTAGACGTTCTTCCTTGTGTGATAGGACACCTTAATGTGGTTTAGATTTGCGTTTCCCAGAAGCCATGTGATGTGGAACATTTATGCATATATCTGTTGGTCACATGTGTGTTGTCATAGGAGAAATGTCTGTTCATATTTTCACACATATCTAGACCTTAAATTGGGTTAAGGCCCTGAAGCCTGGAAGATACAGTCATCCAGAACTGTGGAGATCTTCACAAGGTCTGAGTTAAAATGGAGTTTTAGGGTGTATATGAAGCTCAGGGATTGTGTTCAGAGTGTGGATGAAAGTGTAGGTTCACTGACGTTGTCTCAGGTTTGCATTCAGATTTCTCATGCTCTGAATCCAGTCTGGAGTAAAAAAGGGAATTTCCTTTTGTGTGGCAGGCTTATCCTCTGGTGTTGTTCAAGTGTTCCCAATACCCGGTGCTTGGGAGCCAGGCCTCTACAGGTGGTGCTCTCAGAACTCCAAATAGGGTTATGGTTAGGACATAGGAGCATGGAAGGTCTGAACTGCCACCCCTGTGGTGAGTGTCCTGGAGGGCTGAGTTGAGGGCATGGGTTAAGGTGAGTGTGCGGCTCAGGGTTTCAATCCATGAGCCATTGAAAGTGGGAGTTCAGTGGGATGGAAGGAGATGGGCCTTCATATTTCTACTGACCTATATACTTATTGGAGTCCATTATGGAAAGATTTCCTTCTGGGTGGGAGGCTGAGTCCTCTGGTATTGTTCAGCCATCCCCAAATCCTGGGGCTTTGGAGCCCTCCCTTAAGGGACAGTTACCTGAGAGCCCAACATCGGGATAGAGTTAGGGTCAAGGGGCATTGCAGGGCCAAAGAGCTAGAAGTGTGTGTGGAATTAAGAAATGAAAGATGAGTGTTCCCGTTCAGGTCAGGCACAGGGTTTGTAGCCTAGAGGCCACTGAAAGTGGTGGTTTTCTGGGATGGGCTCAGATGGGCAGGCATTTTCTCCTGCTTTGAATATTTCTAGAGGTCTACATGGCACACTTTCCTCCTGTGTGTTAGGCTGAGTCCTGTTGTATGGCTAAGGAGACCCCAGTGCCTGGGGCAGGGGGCCAGGCCCCTAGGAATGGAATGCTCAGGATATGTCAGGCTCAATCTGCCACCCTGAGAGGAGCGACCTGGTGAGCAGAGTTGAGGACGTAGGTCAGTGTGAGTGTTAGGATCCAGGTAGTGAATAGGGGGTTGCTGAGAGTGGGATAGTCTCACGGGGCCACGAAATATTCTGGTATAGTTCAGGTGTAACCCATCAGTGGGGCTTTGGTGTGGATCCTCAGAGGACAGAAGACTGAAAGTATAGCCTAGGGCTAGGGATAGAGCACAGGGGCATGGCTGGCCTGATCTGCTGGTGCTGAGGCGGGATGCCTAGGGCAATGAGTTGAGGGTCATGGTCAAGTGGTGCATTACACTCTGGGTTTGTGCCTGAGGGGTGGCCGATGGTGGAGGTTGCTTCATGGGCTGTTCAGGTTTCTCCCATTCTGAGGGTTCTGTGCAGCTCCAAACAGAACAGTTTCCTCCTGGGTGGCAGACGGAGTCCTGGTTTGGGGATCAGGGGACCAAATATGGAGGAAATGAGGGCCCAGCCTCTGGGGAGGAAGATTGAAAACCCAACCTAGCATTAAGTTAAGGGCCAGGAGCATGGAAGACCTAATTTTCTGGCACTGAGGAGGGATCCCAGGGGGCTGAATTGAGGGCAGGAGTCCGCTGGCATGACAGGGTCCAGGTTTGTGGTCAGGGGACCGCTGACCACAGCGGAGGAGGGTGTGCTCAGGGGGACATGCAGTTTATCCCACTCTGAGGGTTCTACTCAACTTCAATTGGCACGGTTTCCTCCTGGGTGACAGGCTGAGTGTCAGCCCCCGCATTTGTTGCCAATGGTGTGCAGAAGGTGGGGATGGCCTCAGGTGGGGCATGCAGGTTTCTCCCTCTCCGAGGATTTGGCACAGCTCCAAACAGCATGGTTTCCTCCTGCATGGTGGGCAGAGTCCTGGGGTGTCACCAGGGGTCTTTAATCTTGGGGGATTGGGGTCAGGCCTCTTGGGATGGAAGCCTGAAAACCCAAAATAGGGATAGGGTTAAGGCCTAGGGGCATGGCAGACCTGGTATGACAGTGCTGAGGCAGGTGCCCTGCTGCGCTGAGTTGAATTTGGGTGTCAGACAGTATGTTACCGTCTGGGTTTGTGTCCAGGCATTAACATAACCTGGGAGTGACTTCAGGGGTCCATGGAAGTTTCTCCAGCTCTGAGGGTTCAGCGCAGCTCCAAACAGCACAGTTGTGCCCTGTGTGGCAGGCAGAGTCCCTGCATGAGTATCAGGCATCCTTAATCTGGACTTAAGGACCAGGCCTCTGGGTGCAGAAGCCTGTACACCCCACCTAGGATTAGGATTAGGACCTAGGGACATGGCAGGCCCGATCTTTCAGCACTGAGACATGATCCCCTTGGGGCTGAGTTGAGGGCATATGTCGGGCTTTGCCTCAGAATCCGGGTTTGTGGCCAGGGGGGCTGCAGATGGTGTGTGGGGGGGTCACTTTAGTGGGATATGCGGGTTTCTCCCTCTCTGAGGGTTCTGTGAAGCTTCATATGGCACATCTTCCTACAACATGGGAGGCTGAATTCTGGGATAACATTCAGGGGTCCTTAATGAGGCTGGTTTGGGGGCCAGGTCTTTTGGGATGGAAGCCAGAAAACCCAAACTAGGATTAGGGTTAGGGCCTAGGACCATGGCAGGTTCTCTGGTGGGCTGAGTTGAGGGCACATGTCTGGAGGTGCATCAGATTCCAGGTTTGTGTCAAGGGGTTCCACAGAATCTGGGGTGGCCTCATGGGGTCATAGAGGTATCTCCCATTCTGAGGGTTCTGTGCAGCTCCAAGCAGCAGAGTTGTGCCCTCAGTGGGATGCATAATTCTGGTGTGAGCCTCAAGGGTCCCCCGTGTGTCTGGGTTGTGGGCCAGGTCTCTGAGCATAATAAACTGTGCACCTCACCTAGGTTTAGGCTTAGGGCCTCAGGGCATGGCAGGACTGATCTGCCATTTCTGAGGCATGCTCTGCTCAGGGCAAAGTTGAGGATTTGTCAGTCATTGCATCAGAGTCCGTTTTTGTGGCCAAGGGGCCACCGAAGGTGGTGCTGGCTTTATGAGGGAGTGCAGGTTTCTCCCACTCTGAGAGTTTGGCACAGCTCCAAATCGTCTGGTTTGCAACCACATTGTGGACTGAATTCTGGGGTGTTAATCGGGGTTCTTAATCTGGGGGGCTTTGGAGCCAGGCCTTTAGGGTGGAATCCTGAAAACCCAAACTACGTTAGGTTTAGGGCCTAAGGGCATGGCAGGCCAGATCTACTGGTGCTGAGGTGAGCTCTCTGGTGGGCTGAGTTGAGGGAAGGCATCATGCAGGGCCTCAGTCTCTGGGTTGGTGACCATGGGTGCCACTGAAAGTGGGCGTGGCCTCAGGGAGGCATGTAGATTTCTTCTGCTCTGAGGGTTGGGCACAGATCTAATGGCACTGTTTCCATCTGGGTAGCAGGTGGATTCATGGGGTGTGACTCTGGAGTTCTCAATATGTAGATGGAAGCCTGAAAACCCAACCTAGTGTTAGGTTTAGGGTCTGGGGCATGGCAGGCCTGATCTGAAATCGCTGGGACTGGCACTCAAGGGGTATGAGTAGAGTGAGGGTATGGCCATGTATGCACCAGGATTTTAAACTGTTTCTCATGGAGTTTGGACCGTGACCACTTGAGATCATGGGCCAAGCCCAGGTGGCCGCCCTGCATGTCCGTGCTGTCAAAAGCCCTTTCATTGGGGGATTTTCTGGCTAATTATCATGAGCGAGAAGCTCATGAGAATTGGCCGGCATTGGGAGGCAATTTGGGATGCACTCACACCCATTGTTTAGAGTGCTTTCTTCCTAGATGCTCATTATGACCATCCAGGTACTTGGACTGGTCCCATATGGCTCCCCTGCGGGCCCCAGCTGATAGGAGATTTCCTGAGGTAGAGTTGCGGGAGGGTCTTGGGCTGAGAATGAGGCTTCATGTTTGTGGTTCGTTTGGGTGCTGAAGGTGGGGGTGGCCTCAGGAGGGTATGAAGGTTTCTCCCCATCTGAGGGATTTCTGCAGCTCTAAACAGTAATGTTTCCTGCTTTGTGGCAGTGGAGTCCTGGGGTGCAGCTCTGGGGTTCCCAATCTGGAAGGCTTGGGGACCAGGTCTCTGGGAATGTAAGCCTGAACACCCAACCTAGGGCTAGGTTTAGGTCCTAGGGGCATGGCACAACCATTCTGCCAGTGCTGAGGCTGGCCTCCCAGGGGACTGAGTAGAGGCCAGGACTGCCAGCATTCTGGGGCAACCCCGAGCACGTGTTCCTCTGGAGTTTAGAGCTCTTTCTGGCATGGTTTGGGCTGCGAACCCTCAGGAAAATGGTCCAGATCCAGGCAGCTTCTCTGAGGGCTCCCACCTCTGGATGCAAGTTCAAAGGAGGTTTCTGGCCAATTCACATGAGATTTCTGCCCAAATCGATATTGATTTGGGCAGAATTTTTGTGGGAATTGGCCGGCATTGTGGAGTGATTTTGGTCATGTGTGCTCCTAACGTCTGGATTGCTTTGTCGCTAGGTTCACGTAGCAGCCACCCGTGACCATGGGCGTGGTCTGCACAGGTCCCTGAGAGCTGACACTGATGAGGGCAGAATTGAGTATGGGGGTCACAGTGAACACCAGGCACTGGTTTTGTGGCCTGTGCGGGCTCTGAATGTCGTGGTCACCTCAGGAGGCATGCAGTTTTTTCCTGCTCTGAAGGTTTTGCACATCTCCAAAATTCACAGTCTCATACTGGGTGGCAAGTGTAGTTCTGTGGTCTGTCTCAGGGCCCCCAGTCTGGAGGGACAGTGCCATTGTGTCTTGAGACCTGTGAGGCGTTGTGAGCTGGATTAGGAGACTCATGCCAGTGCATGAATCACAGATGAGATTGACTTGGTGTGTGTTTTGAACATAGAATGTGTTCCTTCATCTAACAGTGTTTATTCCATTGGGCCTACGCGGTGGGGGAATGGCAGGCATCTAGAGCTACGTGGCTGTTTGAGGTCAGATAGTGACTTGGATGATGTCTTTTCCTTTGTCAAAGGTGATGTAAACTAATGGATTCATCTTTCCATCCAAAGAGTTCCAGTGAGGGCAGAGGGCACATTCAAAATGATTCCAAGGAGGCTCGGATGATTTAAAAGGGAAACCTGACCTTCTAGTTTTACTAAATAGATACTTGGACAGCTGTATTTTCTCTGCAGTTCATGGGTGGTGAAGTCAGAAGGAGAATCTTTGGGAATTCCCCCAGATAGAGGCATCCTGGTGGCTTCAAGGGGCTTGGCATCAGGAACCATGGGGTGAATATCTGGGGCTGCTTGCCTGAAACTTGTTGAGTCAGGTTATCCCACAGGTTTTCCATTCCCTCCTAGGGAATTGCAGGAAGGTAACGTTCTGCTTAAAGCAGAACCCTCCCGCACTGTCAGTGGGCATGCAGATTTTTGCAGCCTCTTTTGAAAAGAATATGGAGTTTTCTCCAAAAGCTAAAATCTGAACAACACTAGGACCCAGAAATTGTACTCCTAAGTATTTATCCAAAGGACACAAAAGTGCACATTCAATGGGGTACAAGCACCATGATGTTTATAGCAGTATTATCAAAATAGCAAAACAAAGGAGGGAGTCCCTCTGTCCATTTTCTGATAAATGGAGAAAGAAGATGTGAGAGATTGATATATCTGTCTATCTATCTATATATCCAATAGCATAGGACCCAGCCTCAAAAATAATGAAATCTTGCCATCAGCAAGAATGTGGAAGGATCTAGCGTGGATTAAATTAAGCAAAACCAGTAAGAAAAGACCAATGGCCTATGATTTGACTCCTGTGGAATTTCAGAAAGAAAACGGATGAACATAGTGAGGGGAGAAAGATAGGACAATGAGGGGGCAGTATCAGCCTTAGAGCACAAACTGAGTGTTGCTAGAGGGCAGGGGTGTTGGCAGGAAGGGTTAAATGGGTGACGGCTATTAGGGAGAGTACTTGTTGCGATGAGCTCTGGGTGTTCTATGCAGGTGAGAAATCACAAAATCCTACCCCTAAAGCAAAAGAATGAGCAGTGCATGGAAACGAATTGGAATGGAAGTCAAGGAAGGAAAGAAGAAGACCATGTTCTACTTCAAGAGGAGTGGGGTAAAAATGGAGGGGTTATCGCTGTCCTGTTCTACTAATGATCATTTCCAAATATGATATGGTACAATACACTAGTTTCTGTTTGCATAAGGAGCCCTCAGAAAGCTTGCAGGAAGATTCAGATGTCAGAGCATATCCATGATCCATTGATATGTTCCTTCCAGTCTGCCCAGGTACAAAGGTAAGTGGAAACAAATATGGCAGAAGAGGTAAGGAGGTGTTAAGCATTCAGGAGGTAGCCTTCCCCTTTCTCATGAATGCCTGGACGAGTGTAAATTAAGAAGAAGGATGGGGGATCCCTGAGCTTTGCCGCAGACAGGGGAATTCTAGCTATGCCTAGAGCTGATGGGTTTGCCGAGGAGAGACAAGCTATTAGCATGGCAGGCCAGAACTGCTGGTGCTGAGGTGAGTTCCCCGAGGGGCTGAATCGATGATGGGGGTCAGGCCGTACATCAGGCTCCGGGTTTGTAACTAGGGAGCTGCACAATGTGGGGGAGTTCTCATGTGGGCATGCAGGTTTCTCCAGCTCTGAGGGTCCTTCACAGCTCCAAACAGACTGGTTTTCTGCTGGGTGGCAAGCAGACTCCTACAGTGTAGCTCTAGGGCTCCCAATCTAGAGGTCTTGGGGGACAGACCCCTGGGGAAGGAAGCCTGAAAATGCAACTTAGAGTTAGGTTTAGGGAGTAGGGGTATGGCAAATCTGATCTGCCAGTGTTGAGGCAGGCTCCATGGTGGGCTGAGTTGAAGGTGGGCATCAGGTGACATGTCAGACTCTGGGTTTGTGTCCAGGGGTGCCGCAGAAGCTGAGGGTGCCTCGGGTGACATGCAGGTTTCTCCTGCTCTGAGGGTTCTGGACAACTTCAAAGGGACACGTTTTTCTGTGGGCAGCTGGTGGAGTCCTGGGGTTGAGTCTCAAGGGTCCCCAATCTGGTGGGCCGAGGGGCCAGGCCTCTGGGCATGGAAACCTATACACCACACCTAGGGTTCGGTTTAGGGCCCTGGAGCTTGGCAGGCCTGATGTTCTGATGAGGAGGTAGGCTCTCAAGTCAGCTGGGCTGACGTGGGGGCGGGCATCAGGCAGCATGACAGAGCCTGGGTTTGTGTCCAGGGGCTGTAGAAGCTGGGGGTAGCCTCAGGGTGACATGCAGTTTTCTCCTTGTCTGAGGGTATTGCGAGGCTACAATGGCATGGCTTCCTTCCACGTGGTGGGTGCAGTCCTGAGGTGTCACTCAGGTGTCCTTAATCTGTGGGGCTTCGGGGCCAGGAGTTTTTGGTTGGAAGCATGAAATCGCAAACTAGGGTTAGGGTTAGGGCCAGGGGGAATGGCAGGCCCAATCTTCTGGCACTGAGGCGGGATCACTGGGGGGCTGAGACAAAGAAAAGGGTCAGGCGGGGAGTCAGAGTCTAGCTTGAGGGAAGGGGTCCGGCAGAGGGTCAGCCACCATGTTTGTGACCCACTCGAGTGCTGAAAGTGGGGGATGGCCTCGTGGGTGGGGCATGCATGTTTCTCCTGCTCTGAGGCTTTTGGACAGGTTGTAATTGCATGGTTTCCACCTGGTGGCAGGCGGAGGCCTGGGGTGTGGCTCAGGGGTCCTTAATCTGGAGGGATTGGGGGTCAGTTCTATGGGGACAGAAGCCTGAGAGCTCACATTATGGTTACCGTTAGGGCCTAGGAGAATGTCAGGCCTGATCAGCCAACGCTGAGACGGGATCCACAGAGGGGGGTGTGTGTTGAGGATGAGGGTAAAGCAGCGTGTCAGACTCCAGGTTTTATGGATGGGGCGGGCCACCAAACCTAAGGGTGGCCGCAGGGGTGCATGCAACTTTCTCCCAGTCTGAGGGTTCTGCACAGCTCTGAAGGCCTCGGTATCCTTCAGGGTGGCAGGTGGACTCCTACAGTGTGGCTCCGGGGCCCCCAATCTGGAGTGCTCAGGGGAGAGATCCCAGGATCCGAAGCCTAAAAATCCAAAGGAGGCTTAAGGTGAGGGCCTGGGGCCCTGGCAGGCCCAATCCAACAGCCCTGGGGCAGGCACCCCACAGGACTGAATAACAGGAGTAGTAGGCTGTGCATGGCCCTGGCTCATAGATAGCTATATCACAGGGTTTGTGTCACGACCACTCGGGATTCAAGGGCAGGCACAGGCAGTGGCCTGCGGCGCTGCCAGATAGTTCACTGGGGATTTTCTGAGCAATTCTCATGGGTTTTCTGGCTAAATCAATATTGATCTGAGTAGAAAGTATATGAGAGTTGGCCAGTGTTGGGTGGCCATTTGGGCTGTGCTGGCGCCCATGGTCTAGAGCAGTTTCTCCCTAGGTGTGTGTCCTGGCCATCCGGGAGCACTGGCTGGGCCCACGTGGCTCCCCCAAGGGCCCCATCAAGTGGAGCTTTCTGGGGGCTGTGCTGAGTCAGGGTGTCTTGCTGAACATCAGCCTCCATGTTTGTGGCCCCGTGGGGCAATGAATGTTGGGATGGCCTCAGGGAGTCATGCAGTTTTCTTCTGCTCTGTGGGTTTTTTGAAGCTCTGAATAGCACAGTTTCCTCCTCGGTGGCAGCAGGAGCCCTGGGTTGTGGCTCAGGACTTCCCAATCTGGGGGGGTTGGGGGCCAAGTCTCTGGGGATGGAAGCCTAAAAAGCCAAACTAGGGTTAGGGTTAGGGCCTAGGAGCATGACAGGCCCGATCTTTTGGCACTGAGGCAGGATCCCCAATTGGCTGAGTCAAGGATGGGTGACCAGCGGTATGTCAAGCTTTGTGTTTTGTGACTGAGGGGTCCCCAGATGTAAGGGTGGACTCAGGGAAGCATTTGGTTTTACCCCAGTCTGAGGGTTTTGAGCAACTCTGAATAGCATGGTTTCTTCCTGGGTGCCAGGTAGACTTCTGCAGTTTGGCTCAGATATCCCCCATCTTGAGGGCTTGGGGGACAGGCTCCTGGAGATGGAAGTGTCAAAAGCAAACTGAGGGTTAGTACGAGGGCTAAGGGGCCTGGCAGGCCCGAACTTCCAGCGACAGGGAAGGCACCCCAGGGAAGTGACTAGCAGGAGGGATTGGCCACCCATATGCCTGGCTCAAAGGGGGCTATCTCTCAGGGTTCAGGCTGCGACATCCGGGACCCTGGACCAGGCCCAGGCGCAGCCCTGTGGGCCCATGACACCAGAAGTGAGCTCCTGGGTTTTTGTGTCCAATTCTTATAAGCTTTCTGCCCAAATTGATATTGTGGTTGGGCAGCGAGTTGGGCCATGTTGGCACCTGCACTACAGCTCTTTCTAGCGAGTGGGTGTCTCGGCCATCCAGGAACATGGGCCAGGCCCACCCGGCTCCCCTGAGGGCCCCCGTGCACCGGAGCTTTCCAGGGGTAGAGCTGAGGGAGGGTGTCTGGCTGAGTGTCACCCTCTGTGTTTGTTGCCCATTGGGATGCTGATGGTGAGGGTGGTTTCAGGGGGATATGCAGGTATCTCCTGCTCTGAGGGTTTTGCACAGCTATGAATGGCATGGTTTCCTCCTGGGGGCAGGTGTACTCCTGCAGTGTGGCTCTGGTGTCCCTGGTGTGGAGGACTCAGGCTACTGGCCACTGGAGATGGAAACCTGAAAACCCAACCTAGGTTTAGGGCAAGGGCCTAGGGGCATCGCAGATGTGATCTGCCAGTGCAGGGCCCGCACCTCAAAGGGAGCGGGAGTGGTTGGCATCACGTGCATCTGCCTCACAGAGGGCTTATTTTCAGGGCTTGGATTGCCAATATTGGGGCCCCAGGCCAGGCTCAGGCAGTGGACCTGACAGCCCATGCTGATAAATGCAAGTTCGCTTGGTTTTTCTGGCTAAATCTGACTATTTTTCTGCCCAAATTGATATCGATTTGGGCAGAAAGCTGTGAGAATTGGTCAGCATTGGGCAGTGATTCAGGCCATGCTGGCATATGCAATCTAGAGCTCTTTCTCACTCAGTGTTGACGTGGCCATCCGGGAACATGGGTTGGGCCCATGCGGCTCCCCTGAGGGAGAGGGCCCTGCAGGCAGAGTTGAGGGAGGGGGATCCAGCTGAGCACCAGTCTGCATGTTTGTGGTCTGGTGGGGAGCGAAGAGTGGGGGTTGGTCTCAAGGAGGGTATGCAGGTTTCTCCCACTCTGAGGGTTTTGCACAGCTCCAAGCAGCACGGTTTCCTCCTGGGTGGCAGGCGGAGTCCTGGGCTGTGGCTCAGGGGTCCATAATCTGGAGGGATTGGTGGCTAGTTCTATGGGGACAGAAGCCTGAGAAACTACCCTAGGGTTACTATTAGGGCCTAGGAGTATGACAGGTCCAATATGCCCATACTGAAGCAGATCCCCAGGGGGCTGAGTTGAGGACAGGGGTCCAGTAGTGCATCAGGGGCTTGGTTTTGTGCCCGGGTGGGCCGCTTGAGGTGGGGGTGGTCTGAGGGTAGCATGCGGGCTTGTTCTGTTCTGAGGGTTCTGCACGGGTGTGGTTTCCTCCTGAGTGGCAGGCGAACATTTGGGGTGTGGCCCTGGGGTCCCCAATCTGGAGGGATTGGGGGACAGGTCTCTGGGGACAGAAGCCTGAAAAGCCAACGTACGATTAGGGTTAGGGCCTAGGGCCATGGCAGGTCCAAACTGTCAGTGCTGAGGCGGGATCTCCCATGGGCTGAGTCAAGGATGGGGGTCAAGTGGTATGTCAATCTCTGGGTTTTGTTGCCATGTGGGCCATCAGAGGTGATGGCGGCCTCTGGAATGCATGTGGGCTTCTCCTGGTCTGAGGGTTCTGGGTAGCTCTGAAGAGCACCGAGGAGAACATGGATGGTAGGCGGAGTCCTTGGTTGTGGCTCAGGGGTTCCCAATCTGGAGGGATTTTTGGCCATGTCTCTGGGCATGGAAGCCTGAAAACACAACCTAGGGTTTGGGTTAGGGCTTAGGGGTATTCTGGCCCTACCTCCTGGTGCTGAGGCTGGATCCCCAGGGGCTGAGTCAAACATGGGGGTCAGGAAGCACATCAGAATGAGTTTGTGACTGCGGGGACCATCGAAGTTGGGGGTGTCCTCAGGGAGTCATGTGGGTTTGTTCCATTCTGAGGGTTTTGCTCAGCTTCGAATGGTACAGTTTCCTCCTGGGTGGCAGGCGGACACCTGGGGTGTGGCCCAGAGGACCCCAATCTGGAGGGACAGTGCCAGTGTGGTTTTACACCAGTGGAGGGTTTGGGGGCTGCTTTAGGAGTCTGTGGAAAGCCCAACAGTGCCAGTTCATGCCACTGGAGGTGGTGGGTGAGCTGTGGTGCCAGAGAGCACGGTAGGGGTGGCAATGCTGCTTCCGACCACTGGAGGCAGTGGCGAGCCACCATGGGAAACCCACCTGAAGAAGAGTCAGTGCTGCCTGCTGGCTCTGAGGGCAGTAGGGAGGTGCTGGGTGAGAGACCCTGAATCCTGAAGAACTACAGATTGTTCCTGCAGGACGGAGTGGTGAGCTGTATAGTTTCTGTTTCTCCAGGCTTAAGAGTGGTCATAAGAAACACTGGAGCCAGGCCCCCACTCAGCATTGTGCCCTGTTTCCCCAGGTTTGCTGGTAGTCTGCTGTCAGGATGGCTCAGGAGGGTCCTCCCAGCTGGGCTCTGGAGCCGGTGGAAACCAAACCTGACTCATGGTGCATTTGGAACTGAGGAGTTGAGTGTTTGTTTGGAAGAGTATGTTTGTTTCTCCAAAAAGGACAAGGGCATTGGTCGGCTTGAGAAGGAAGTAGATAACCACTTAAAAAATAAGCATATGTCTCTCCTTCTCCCAGGTATTGGAGCAGGTGTGAAGACCAGGTGGGAGACTCCTGCTTATCCACACCTGACAACCCTTCTTCACTCTGGCTCCACAAGACCTGAACTTTGAAAATCAGCATCTGAGTCAGTCATGCAGCTTGTCCCAGGACGTCAGCATTCAGAGAAAACAGCAGGCCGGTGGGGCACAATGTCACATCCATGCCAGGACAGGAGGTAAAACTTCTCTTTCACCCCAAACCTCCTGGGCTTTTCTCTTGTCTCTGGTGGAGTTCACAATTGGCACACTGGATCAGCTGTAAGCAATCTAGTGTGGGTGCCAGAGTTCCCGAGTTTCTCTGCAGGGAACACCTGGCAGGGATATCATTTTCTCTGTTTATTTCTGGATTACAAAGGTTTGGACCATCTCTTTCCTAGGTAATCCCTTGGATTCGAAAGGGAAGATGAGATTGACTGGTGTGCGTTTTGAATATAGAAAGTATTCCTTCATCTAGCAGTGTTTATTCCACTGGGCCTAGGCTGTGGCCGGCATCTAGAGTGAGGTGGATGTTTGGGTCAGATAGAGACTTGGATGATGGCTTCTCCTTTGTCCAAGGTGATGTATCCTAATGGATTGGTCTTTGCATCCAAAGAGTTCCAATGAGGGCTGAGGGAAAATTCAAAATGATTCCAAGGAGCCTTGGACAATTTAAAAGAAATGCTTGTCTTCCTACGTTCACTCAAACAGCTATATATGGTTGGGCATGCTCTATTTTCTGTGCAGTTGGTGGGTTCTGTGGGTGGTGAAGGAGAGTGTTTGGGAATTTCCCTGGATAAAGGCATTCTGGTGGTTTCAAGGGACTTGGCGTCAGAAACCCTGGGGTGAATTTCTGTGGCTGCTTGCCTGATGCTCAGTGAGTCAGGTTATCCCTCAGGTTTTACATTTCCTCCATAGGAAATGGCTGGCTGGGAATGTTCTGCTGAAAGTGGAACCCTCAGGAGCACCTGGGTGGCTCAGTGGGTTAAGCACCTCCCTTTGGATCAGGTCATGATCCTAGGTTCCTCTGATGGAACCCTGCCTTAATCTCTCTGCTCAGCAGGGAGCCTGCTTCACGCTCTCTCTCTCTGCCTGCTTCTCTGCCTACTTCTGATCTCTCTCTGTCAAATAAATAAATAAAATCTTTAAAAAAAACACCCTAAAATGGAACGCTCCTACACTGTTGGTGGGCATGTGGGTTGTTGCAGCCACTCTGGAAAAGAAAATGGTGTGTCCTCCAAAACCTAAGAACAGAACAACACTAGGATCCAGCAATTGTCCTCCTAGGTATTTGCTTAAAGGGCACAAAAATGTACATTCTGTGTGGTACAAGCTCCGTGATATTTACAGCAGCATTATCAACGATAGTAACATTATCAACCACAGCACATTATCAACCATAGTAAAAATATGGAAGGAGTCCAAATGTCCATTCACTGATGAGTGATTTTATATATATATATATATATATATATATATATATGTGTGTGTGTGTGTGTGTGTGTGTGTGTATTCATTCACCCACATCATCTTCTTCTATTTTAAAATTTATTTATATTTTTAGAATAACAGTATTTATTGTTTTTGCACCACACCCATTGTTCCATGCAATCCGTGCCCTCTCCAATACCCACCACCTGGTTCCCGCAAACTCCCACCCCCCCGCCCCTTCAAAACCCTCAGATTGTTTTTCAGAGTCCATAGTCTCTCATGGTTCACCTCCACTTCCAATTTCCCCCAACTCCCTTCTCCTCTCTAACTCTCCTTGTCCTCCATGCTATTTGTTTGTTATGATCCACAAATAAGTGAAACCATATGATAGTTGACTCTCTCTGCCTGACTTCCTTCATTCAGCATAATCTCTTCCCGTCCCGTACATGCTGCTACAAAAGTTGGGTATTCATCCTTTCTGATGGAGGCATAATACTCCATAGTGTATATGGACCACATCTTCCTTATCCATTCGTCTGTTGAAGGGCATCGTGGTTCTTTCCACAGTTAGGCGACCATGGCCATTGCTGCTATAAACATTGTCTCCCACATCTTCTTAATGTAATAAGAGCAAGGTTCAAAAAGGATGAAATCTTATCATCCATCTTAAGGATGTGGATGGATCTACAGTGGATTTAGCTAAGTAAAATCAGTAAGAAAAGACCAATAGCCTGTAACTTGGATCTGTAGATTTTCAGAACGAAAACAGATGAACATAGTGAGGGGAGAAGGCCAATGAAGAAACACACTCAAACTTAGAGCACAAACTGATCATTGCTAGAGGACAGGGGTGTGGGTGGAAGGGTTAAATGGGTGACAACTATTAGGGAGAGTACTTGCTGTGATGAGCTCTGGGTGTTCTATGCAGGTGGGGAATCACAAAATCCTACCCTTGAAGCAAAGGAATGAACACTGCATGGAAACAAATTGGAATGGAAGTCATGGAAAGAAAGAAGAACACCATGTTCTACTTCATGAGGAGTGAGGTAAAAATGGAGGGATTTTTGCTCTACTGTTCTGTCAATGATCACTTTCCAACACACTGTTGTATGATACACTAGTTTCTGTTTGCATAAGGAGCCCTCAAAAAGCTTCCAGGAAGATTCAGATGTCAGAGCATGTTCATGTTCCATAGATATTTTCCTTCCAGTCTGCCCAGGTACAAAGGTAATTGGAGAAAAATATGGCAGAAGAGGAAAGGAGGTATTAAGCATTCAGGTGGTAGCTTTCCCCTTTCTCATGAATGCCTGGGACAGTGTAAATTGAAAAGGAGGAGGGGGGGGATCCCAGAGCTTTGCCGCAGACAGGGGAGTTCCAGGTCTGCCTAGAGCTGACAGGGGTCTTTGAGGAGAGCTGAGCTAGTGGCATGGTGGGCCCGAACTGTTGGTGCTGAGGTGAGTTCCCCAAGGAGCTGAGTTGATGATGGGGGTCGGGTGGTTCATCAGGCTCTGGGTTTGTAGCCAGGGGGCTGCAGAACATGCAGGGGTCCTGATGGGGGCATGCAGGTTTCTCTGGCTCTGAGGGTTCTGCACAGATACATGGCCTAGGGGCATGGCTGGGTGGCAGGTGAACTCCTACAGTGTGGGTCCAAGGTTACCAATCTAGAGGGCTTAGGGGACAGGCCTCTGGGGAAGGAAGCCTGAAAATGCAACCAAGAGTTAGGGTCATGGCCTTGGGGCATGGCAGGCCTGATCTGCTGACACTGAGGATACCCTCAGGATTGAGTTGAGGCTATGTGTCCTGCAACTTAGAAGAGTCAGGGTTTCTGGCCAGAGGGATGGCTGATGGTGGGGGTGGCTTTAGAGGGGCATGCTGGTTTCTCCCTCTCTGAGGGAACTGTGGAGCTCCAAATGACATGGCTTTCCCCTGCATGGCGGTCAGGTTTATGGCTTGTTACAGAGGGGTCCTGAATCTGGGGAGTTTGGGGACCAGGCCTCTTGGGGGAGCATGAATTCATGAAGCCTGAATTCAGAAACTAGAGTTATGCTAAGGTCCTAGGGGCATGGCATGCTCAATCTGCTGTTGCTGAGATGGGCTCCCTGGTGGGATGACTTCAGGGTGGGTATCAGGGGGCATGTCAGACTCCCACTTTGTGCCCTGGGGGTGAACTCAGGGTTGCATGGAGTTTTCTCCCACCCTGAGGGTTCTGCAGAGCTCCGAATGGCATGGTTTCCTCCTGTGTGGCAGACGCAATCCTGGGGTGTCACTGAGGCATCCTTAATCTATACCGGCATGAATCTCAGAAGTGGCCAATCTGGTGGGCTTGGGGGACAGGCATCTGAGCATGAAAGCCTGTACACACTACCTAGGGTTAGGGTTAAGGGCTAAGGACATGGCAGGCCCGATGTACTGGTGCTGATATGGGCTCCTCTAAGGGCTGAGTTGAGGGCATAGATATGGTATCACAGCAGAATCCGGTTTTATGGCCATGGGGGTGACTCATGGTAGGGATGGCATTAGGGGGGCTTACAGGTTTCTCCTGGTCTGAGGTTTCGGTACAGCTCCAAACCACAAGGTTTCCTCCTGTGTGGTAGGTGTAGTCCTGTGGTGTCGCTCAGTAGTCCTTAATCTAGGGGACTTGGGGATGGAAGCCTGAAAACCCAAACAGGGGTAATAGTAAGGGCCTAGGGACATGGTGACCCAATCTGCTGATGTTGAGGTGGGGCCCCTCAGGGCTGAGTTGAGGGCGTGTGTCCAGCAGCTCAGCAGAATCCGATTTTACGACCGGGGGGCCACAGATGGTGGGAGTGTCTTTATAGGGGCAGGTATCTCCCCCTCTGACGGTTCAGCACAACTCCAAATGGCATAGGTTTCTACTGTATGGCGAGCGGAGTCCTAGGGTGTATGTCAAGGTTCCTTAATCCAGGGTGTTTGTTGCCTGGGATCTCAGAATGGAAGCCTGAAAACCCAAACTAGGGTTAGGGTTATGGCCTAGGGGCATGGCAGGTCTGATCTGCCAGTTCTGAGGCGGGCTCCATGGAGGGCTGAGTTGAGGGCGGGTAATAGGTGGCTCATGTGAATCTGGGTTTTTGTTCAGGAGGGGCTCAGATGCCGAGGCTTGCCTTAGGGGACATGAAGTTATTCCCTGCTCTGAGGTCTGACTAGCTACAAATGGCACCATAACAACATAGGCAGCTGGCAGACTGCCAGACTGAGTCTCAGGCATCTCCAATCTGGCCAGTTTGTGGGCTAGACCTAAGGCTACGGAAGCCTGTACACACAACCTAGGGTTAGGGTTAAGGACTAGTGGCATGGAAGCTCTGATATGCTGGTATTGAGGTGGGCTCCCTCGGGGCTGAGTGGACATGCATCTGGATTGTGGCAGAATCTGGCATTGTGTCAGGGGCGCTGCAGAAGATGCGAGTGTGTGTAGGTGCTCATGCATCTTTCTTTCTGGAGTGCAGGCAGAGTCTCCTGGTGTAGATGTTGAATCCCCTGTCTGGAGGGTTAGAGTTAGGTATATAGGTTAGGGATAGGGTTAGGGTTAGGAGTTAGGATTAGTGTTATGTCTTAGGGACAAGGGTTAGGGTTATGTCTTAGGGAAAAAGTTTGGGTTTAGAGTCAGAGTTAGGGATAGGGTGGGGTTAGGGTTTAAGATTAGGGTTAGAGTTAGGGATTAGGGTTACAGTTAGGCTTAGGGTCAGGACTATGTCTTAGGGACAAGGCATGTCGGATCTGGAAACACAGATATAGGCTCACACAAGCACTGAGTTGAGGACGGGATGCAGGAGGCTCCTCAGGCCATGGGTTTTTGGCTTGGAGGGGCAAAGATGGCGGGAATGGCATCAGGGGAGCATGCTGGTTTCTAGGGCTCTGAGGGTGTTAGAGAGCACCAAATGAAATGGTCTCCTTCTGTCTGAGATTCTGAATATGGGTATCCGTCTGATGCTCCCATCCATGGAAGGGATTGGGTGTCATGTCTCGGGGTCCTGGTCCTGAGCACCCAACCTAGGGTTAGGGTTTGGTCCTGGGAGAACAACAGGCCTATGTGCCAGTTCAGACCAGGCTCTCTGGAGGGCAGAGTTGAGGACATTGGTCTGGCGGTCCATCAGGCTCTGGGATTGTGGTGTGTGGGTCCTCGGAAGGTGAGAATCTTTTAGAGGCATGGAGTTTTCTCCAGCACAGGAGGTCCTGCACAGGGCGATGGGGTCCAGTTTCCTCGGGGTTGGCAGCCAGATTCCTGCATTGGTAATACGGGTCCACAGTCTGGAGGGCTAGGGAGCCAGACCTCTGGGGTGGGAAGCCAGAATATGCAAATGAAGCTTAGGGTTAAGTCATAGAGGCATGTCATCCCCTACCTGCCAGTGCTGTGGTGACCCAGCTCAATGCCTGAGTTGGGGGCGCATGTCTACAGGACCGTGAGACTCGGTTCCTTGTCCGTGGGGCCACCAGAAGTGGGGATGGCCTCAAGAAGGCATGCAGGTTTCTTCTGCTCCGTGGGTTCAGTACATTTCCAAATGGCAGTGTGTCCTCCTGGGATCAGGTGCAATGATGGTGTGCAGCTCAGGGGTCCCCCATCTCGGGTCTTTGGGGACAAGGCATCGGAGGATTGACAGTGGAACACACAACCTGGGCTAGGGTTAGTATTAGGGTTTGGCTTAGGTATAGGGTTACTGTTATGTATTAGAGACAAGGCAGGTCGGATCTGCCAGCACAGATATTGACACATCCAAGGGCATAGTTGAGGGCGGGAATCAGGAGGCTCCTCAGTCTTTGGTTGGAGGATCAAAGATGGCAGAAATGGCCTCAGGGAAGCATGCCGAGTTCTAGGGCTCTGAGGGTGTTAGAGAGCACAAAATGAAATGGTCTCCTCCTGACTAAGGGTCTGAGTAAGGCCATCAATCTGATGCTCCCATCCATGGGAGGGATTGGGTTTTAGACCTCTGGGGTCCAGAGCCTGAACACCGAAGTAGGGTTAGGGTTTGGTCCTTGGAGAATGGCAGGCCTGATATGCCAGTGCAGACCCAGGATCTCCAGATGGCTGAGTTGAGGGCATTGCTCTGGTGGCCCATCAGGCTCCAGGATTGTGGTGTGTGGGTCCTTGTAAGCTGTGGGTGTCTTTAGGAGGCATGGAAGTTTCTCTAGCCAGGAGGGTTTTGCACAGGACCATGGGGTCCAGTTTCCTCATGGGTGGCAGCCAGAGTCCTGTGTTGGGAATATGGGGTCCCTAGTCTCAAAGTCTAGGGAGCCAGGCCTCTGGGGATGGAAGCTTGAACACCCAAACTAGGGTTAGGGTTAGGTGGTAGGGGCAGGGCAGCACCTATATGCCGACACTGTGGTGACCCACCCGGAAGCCTTAGTTGAGGGTTAGGATCAACCCTGTAGAACTGGTGCGCCTAAACTGAGTTAGCCAATAGGGCCGCCAATAATCACAAGCATTTTGCTCATATTGTTATCTATTTGAGCAGAATGCTCATCAAAATAGGCCGGCGTTGGGCAGCCCTGTGGATGCTATGTCCTCCGTGCTGAGGGCCCATTCTCGGCACCCGAAGCGAGTTCGCCATGCTTTTACCGGCCAAATCAATACTGATTTGTGCAGAACGATCATGAGAACTGGCCAGCATTGGGCAGCCCTGGGGACCACCCTGTTACCCGTGGCTGACGGCCCTTTCTCGCTTGGGGAATGTCCCGGCCGCCTGGAATATGCATCAAGATGATGCGGAACACCCGGGGCCCCTGGTGAAGGGGAGCTTTCCAGGAGCAGAGTTGAGGGGTGGGTAGTAGCCGTGCATCTTCCTCCAACTTTTCTGGAGGCTGGGGAGCCCAGGGATGGGTCTGGCCTCTGTGGGGGAATGAATGAGAATGTATCTCTTGTTTGAAGGCTTCCCTAACCCTAACCCTAACCTTAAACCTAACCCTAACTTTTATGGTTCCTCTGTGAGGTGAGGACAATACCTTGTCCTGGAAGGGGGCTACAGGTCCCCAATCAAGAAATCCACATCTCTCTTTGAAACCTGACCTGCCCTTCCCTCAGTATTCCTCAGGGAAGATCTTCTCACTTCATGAGCTGACAGCTCTGAACTTAAAAACGAATATTGTTTATATTTTTCAATGCCTTAGTTCATTTATGGCATGTCTTTCAAAACTGCCAGTGGGGAGGCACCTGGGTGGCTCAGTGGGTTGAAGCCAGGGTCCTGGGCTCAAGCCCTGCATTGGGCTCCATGCTCAGTGTGGAGCCTGCTTCCTCCTCTCTCTCTCTTCCTGCCTATCTGCCTACTTGTGATTTCTGTCTGCCAAATATAAAATAAAACCTTTAAAAAAACTGCCAGTGGGTTTTCAGCAGTCCTGGAGGTCTGCCTGCTCAAGGAGGGGATGACCTGGGAGAGGCAGCCTTCCTTCCCATCTCCCTCAGCATGTCCCTGAGCCCTGGAGCCATCTGTCCCACTGAGGGCTGAGGGATCCAAGACAGCCCATCTTTAGCCCAGGCGGTGTCAGCTGTGTAGACTGATGTGTACCAGTAGTGGTGGGAAGCTGGAATGGGCCAGATGCAGGCAATTTCTCCTTCTTTTTCCTTCCTCCTTTTCCACCCAGAGGTAGCTCAGAACAGACTTCAAGCCCTGCATCTCAAGATCACTTGACCCAGACACCCTGCTTTCAGCTGGTGACCTTAGCGGTTTCCTGTTGCTTCTGCCTCCCATACCCACTCCCATGGCCATTCCCAGATCAGGGGAGGGATCCAACCCTTGTATGTACTTGGTACTCTTCCTGTCCCACACTTAGCCCACCCACATTTGTCTTCCAGGTATGTGCTTGGAAGCAAGCCCATCCATAGGAACTTACCATCCAAACCGATCTAGGTAATGACCACTGAATTAGAGATCCAGGATGCATAACAAACCTGCTCTGAAATTTGTCTCATACTGTATGACAATCTCACATGAAAACAGAAACAATAATAGCTTTCTGGACAGTGAAGTGACATCCATCTCTACTTACACTCTTGAAAGCATAGGTTCTCACCCTGTTACAGTTAACAGGAGAAGTATAATAATTCAGTGAAATTTGAATTCCAAGCATAGAGCATAGAGTGAATAATTATTGTACAGTTATACTCTCACAAGTATGTCTTATGAACATTGCACAGCAAAAGATTTTTCAAATAGTTTACTGAAAGAAAAACTCTTTAATTGTTTATTTTAATTCAGGTAGAGTTAACATACAGTGGTATATTAGTTTCAGGTGTACAATGTAGTGATTCAGTGATTCTATGTATACTCAGCTGTCATCAAGAAAAGTGTACTCTTAGTCCCCATAATCCATTTCACTCATCCCTCCATCCACTTCCACTATGGTAACCACAGATTCGGCATTTTGCTTTGTATCTTCTTTCTCCTTTATTTATGTATGTTTGTTTCTTAAATTCCATGTAAGAGTGACATCACAAGGCATTTGTCTTTCTCCGACTGATGGATTTCACTTAGGACAGTACTCTCTAGCTCCATCCATGTGTCTGCAAATGGCAAGATTTCATTTTTTTATGGATGACTAATTTCCCACTGTGTGTGTGGGTGTGTGTGTGTGTGTGTGTGTGTACATGTATCATCTCATTTATCAATTTATCAAGAGATACTTGGATTGCTTCCATATTGTAATACTGTAAATAATGTTGCAAAAACATAGGGGCACATGTATCCTTTTGAGTTATTGTTCTCATGTTCATTGGGTAAACACACGGTAGTGTGATTGCTGGATCATAATGTAGTTCTATATTTAACGCTTTGAGGAACAGTCATACTCTTTTCTACAGTGGGTTCAGCAGCTTGCATTCCCCAACAGTGCAATAGGGTTGCCTTTTATCCACATGCTCCCAACATCTGTTTTCTTGTGCTGGTGCTGTTAGCCAATCTGATAGTGTGAGTTAATATCTCATGGAGATATTTTATTTGGATTTTCCTGTTGATGGTTGATGGTGAACATCTTCCTGGTTGTTTTCTGGGGGAGGGGCCTGCCGCGTGGGTTTTCAGTCAATTGTGTTCCCTGAGTTAAGTCCTCCAGTCCCCCTCAAGGGGGTGGGCTCTGAGGAACCGTTTTTTTTTTTTTTTTTCAGACTATTGTTCTCTGGAGGTTTTTATGTTTGTTCACTTTTTTTTTCCCTCTCGCCTTGACCACTTTTGATGGTTTTTGTAGTTTTAGAGGAAAACAGACTGCACCCTGACCTCCCTCTCAGAGAGAAGCCTCAGTCTGGCTGCAGAGCCCAGATGAGATCCCCCTTGGCCGCCTGCAGAGCAGGTTCTGAATCGCGGGCTCTGGGGACGCAGGATCTTCTGCTTGTACCACAAACCATGGCAGTGGTGGCTGTCTGGACAGCTCCAGACCGCCAGAGAGGTTCCAAGCAGCGATCGCACACTGAGATTTTCCCACTGGCCGGGGCTGGGTGTGCCTGGCCTTTCTGGGTCTAAGAGTGCCAGGCTTGCGCAGGACTCTCTCAGGAGGGCTGTGGGTCCTGCGCATGTCTCAGGCTCTGAGAAGGGGCGCAGTCCGAGAGCACCAGCCTGGCCCTTCGCGCACCTCTCTCACAGGAGAGTTTGGGGCGCATGTCTTAGGCTCTGAAACAATGGCGCGGGTCAAAGAGCGCCAGCTGGGCTTTTATGTACATCTCTCAGGGTAGGATATGATGTGCGTGCATCTCAGTCTCTGTAGCAGTGCTTGAGCATTATGTCCTATGATGTGACTCCTGGCCCCTCACAGGAGCCAGACCCCAGGCAATCAGGCGTGCTGGCGGCTCAGGGGCCAAGACCTGGTTTCTCAACTGCACTCCATCTGGCTCAGTGCCAGGGGAGGCTGTCCTGGGACCTGGGACTTAAGTCCCTGTCCCTCGCTGCCCCAATTCCTACAGTCCCCCCCCCCATGATACTTTGCGCTTTTGGAGTGCTTTCAAAGAGTCTCCAAGTTAATGCTGGTCCCCAGATGCAGGGCACTCTCGCTCATATTGGGGTTATTACTTTCAAACCAGATTATTTGCCCATAGAGTTGAGGGTCCATATCTGGGCTCTCTACTCTGTTCCACTGGTCTATGTGTCTTTTTTTATGCCAATACAATGCTATCTTGATGATCTCAGCTTTGTACTAAATCTCTAATTTCCCACTCTGTATTTTTATTTTTAGTGTATAAGAAAGCCACTGATTTCTGTACATTGACTTTGTATCCTGCCACATTGCTGAATTTCTGTATGAGTTCTAGTAGTTTGGGGGTGGAGTCTTTTGGGTTTTCCCTATAAAGAATCATGTCATCTGCGAAGAGTGTTTGACTTCTTCATTGCTAATTTGGATACCTTTTATTTCTCTTTGTTGTCTGATTGCTGTTGCTAGGACTTCTAATACTTAGTTGAACAAGTGTGGTGAGAGTAGGCATACTTGTCATGTTCCTGATCTCAACAGGAAGGCAGCAAGCGTTTGTTTTATTTCTTTTTTTATTAATTAGTTTATTTTCAACATAACAGTATATATTATTTTTTCACCACACCCAGTGCTCCATGCAATCTGTGCCCTCTATAATACCCACTACCTGGTACCCCAACCTCCCACACCCTCGCAACTTCAAACCCCTCAGACTGTTTTTCAGAGTCCATACTCTCTCATAGTTCACTTACCTTTCCAATTTATCCCAACTACCTTCTCCTATCTAACTCCCCATGCCTTCCATACTATTTGCTATGCTCCACAAATAAGTGAAATCACATGATCATTGACTCTCTGCTTGACTCATTTCATTTAGCATAATCTCTTCCAGTCCCGTCCATGTTGCTCCAAAAATTGGGTATTCATCCTTTCTGATGGAGGCATAATACTCCATAGTGTATATGGACCACATCTTCCTAATCCCTTCGTCCGTTGAAGGGCATCTTGGTTCTTTCCACAGTTTGGCGACCATGGCCATTGCTACCATAAACATTGGGGTACAGATGGCCCTTCTTTTCACTCCACCTGTATCATTCGGGTCAATACCCAGGAGTGCAATTGCAGGGTCATAGGGAAGTTCTGTTTTTAATTTCTAGAGGATTCTCCAACACTGTTCCCCAGGGAGGCTGCACCAACTTGCATTCCCACCAACAGTGGAAGAGGGTTCCCATTTCTCCACATCCTCTCCAACACATGTTGTTTCCTGTCTTGCTAATTTTGGCCATTCTAACTGGTGTAAGTTGATATCTCAATGTGGTTTTAATTTGAATCTCCCTGATGGCTAGTGATGATGAACATTTATCCTTTTTGTGAGTTATTTGCTTGGTTTCTGGATGAGCATAATGCTGGCCTCATAAAAAGTATATGGAAGTTTTCCTTCTGCTTCAATTTTTGGAAAAAGCTTCAGGAGAAGAGGTGTTACTTCTTCTCTGAAGGTTTGGTAGAATTGCCCAGAAAATTCATCAGATCCTGGGCTTTTTTGTTGGGGTGGGAGATTTTTTTTTCCTTTTTAATTTTTTTTTTATTTTTTATAAACATATATTTTTATCCCTGAGGGTACAGGTATGTGAATCACCAGGTTTATACACTTCACAGAACTCCCCATAGCAAATAACCTCCCCAATGTCCATAACCCAACCCGCCTTCACCCAACCCCCCTCCCCAGAGCAACCCTCAGTTTGTTTCATGAGATTAAGAGTCACTTATGGTTTGTCTCCCTCCCAATCCCATCTTGTTTCATTTATTCTTCTCCTACCCCTTAACCTCTCCCGCCCATTGCATCTCCACCTCCTCGTATCAGGAAGATCATATGATAGTTTTCTTTCTCTTCTTGACTCATTTTGCTAAGCATGATACCCTCTAGTCACATTTACAATTGCATCCAAAATCATAAGATACCTAGGAATAAACCTAACCAAAGAGGCAAAGAATCTATATCCAGAAAACTATAAAGTACTCATGGAAGAAATTGAGGAAGACACAAAGAAATGGAAAAATGTTCCATGCTCCTGGATTGGAAGAATAAATATTGTGAAAATATCTGTGCTACCTAAAGCAATCTACACATTTAATGCAATTCTTATCAAAGTACCATCCATCTTTTTCAAAGAAATGGAACAAATAATCCTAAAATTTACATGGAACCAGAAAAGACCTCGAATAGCCAAAGGAATATTGAAAAAGAAAGCCAAAGTTGGTGGCATCACAATTCCGGACTTCAAGCTCAATTACAAAGCTGTCATCATCAAGACAGCATGGTACTGGCACAAAAACAGACACACAGATCAATGGAACAGAACAGTGAACCCAAAACTAGACCCTCAACTCTATGGTCAACTAATCTTCGACAAAGCAGGAAAGAATGTCCAATGGAAAAAAGTCTCTTCAATAAATGGTGTTGTGAAAATTGGACAGCCACATGCAGAAAAATGAAATTGGACCATTTCCTTACACCACACACAAAAATAGACTGAAAATGGATGAAGGACCTCGATGTGAGAAAGGAATACATCAAAATCCTTGAGGAGAACACAGGCAACAACCTCTTCGACCTCAGCGGCAGCAACATCTTCCTAGGAACATCGCCAAAGGCAAGGGAAGCAAGGGCAAAAATGAACTATTGGGATTTCATCAAGATCAAAAGCTTTTGCACAGCAAAGGAAACAGTTAACAAAACCAAAAGACAACTGACAGAATGGGAGAAGATATTTGCAAATGACATATCGGATAAAGGGCTAGTTTCCAAATCTGTAAAGAGCTTAGCACACTCAACACCCAAAGAACAAATAATCCAATCAACAAATGGGCAGAGAACATGAACAGACATTTCTGCAAAGAAGACATCCAGATGGCCAACAGACACATGAAAAAGTGCTCCATATCACTCGGCATCAGGGATATAAAAATTAAAGCCACAATGTGATATCACCTCACACTAGTCAGAATGGCTAAAATTAACAAGTCAGGAAATGACAGATGCTGGCGAGGATGCTTAGAAATGGGAACCCTCCTACACTGTTGGTGGGAATGCAAGCGGGTGAAACCACTCTGGAAAACAGCATGGAAGTTCCTCAAAATGTTGAAATAGAACTACCCTATGACCCAGCAATTGCACTACTGGGTATTCGCCCAAAAGATACAAATGTAGTGATCCGAAGGGGCCCATGCACCAGAATGTTTTTAGCAGCACTGTCCACAATAGCCAAACTATGGAAAGAACCTAGATGTCCATCAACAGAGGACGTGGATGGAACTTTTGTGAGGTTTTTGGTCATGACTTCAATACCGTTACTGGTTAATGGTCTATGCAAGTTGTGACTGTCTTCCTGGTTCGATTTTGGGATTGTATAGTTTTCTGGGAATACATCCATTTCACCTAGGGGGCCTAGCTTATTGGCATACAACTGTTCATTTTTTAAATCTCTTTTCAGTGTAACCCTATTCATTGTTTTAGAACCACATCCAGTGCTCCATGCAATCCATGCCCTCTATAATACTCACCATTTGGTTCCCACAACCCACCAACCCTCTGCCCCTTAAATCCCTCTAATTCATTTTCAGAGTCCATAGTCTCTCATGGTTCACCCCTCCCTCCAAATTCCCTCCACTCCCTTCTCCTATCCATCTCCCCTTGTCCTCCATGCTATTTGTTGTGCTCCACACATAGGTGAAACCATATGATAATTGACACTCTCTGCTTGACTTATTTCACTCAGTAGAATCTCTTCTAGTACCATCCATGTTGCTACAAAAGTAGGGTATTCATTCCTTCTGATGGAGGCATAATATTCCATAGTGTATATGGCCCACATATTCCTTATCCTTTTGTCCATTGAAGAGCATCTTGGTTCTATCCACAGTTTGGCGACCATGGCTATTGCTGTTCTAAATATTGGGGTACAGATGGCCCTTCTTTTCACTACATCTGTATCTTTGTGGTAAATACCAAGTAGTGCAATTGCAAGGTCATAGGGAAACTCTGTTTTTAATTTCTTGAGGAATCTCCATTCTTTTCTCCAAAGTGCCTGTACAAACTTGTATTCCGGACAGCAGTGTAAGAGGTTTCCCCTTTCCCCACATGCTCCCCAACACATGTTTCCTGTCTTGCTAATTTTGGCCATTCTAACTGGTGTAAGGTGCTATCAATGTGGTTTAAATTTGCATTTCCCTGTTGGCTAGTGATGATGAACATTTTTTCATGTGTCTGATAGCCATTTCTATGTCTTCAGTGGAGAGGTGTCTGTTCCTATCTTCTGTCCAATTTTTTATATGATTGTCTGTTTTGTGTGTGTGTTGAGTTTGAGGAGTTCTTTATAGATCCTAGATATCAACCTTTTGTCTGTACTGTCATTTGCAAATACCTTCTTGCAATCTGTGGGTTGCCTCTTTGTTTCATTGACAGTTTCCTTTGCTGTGCAGAAGTATTTGATCCTGATGAAGTCCCAAAAGTTCATCTTCACTTCTGTTTTCTTTGTCTTTGAGACATAACGTGAAAGAAGTTGTTATGGCCAGTGTTGAAGAGGTTAATGTCTATGATCCCCTTTAGGATTCTGATGGATTCCTGTCTCACATTGAAGTCTTTTATCCATTATGAGTTTATCTTTGTGTATGGTGTAAGAGGATGGTCGACTTTCATTCTTTTACATATAGCTGCCCAGTTTTCCAAGCACCATTTATTGAAGAGACTGTCATTTTTCCACTGTATATTTTTTTCCTGATTTCTTGAAGACTATTTGACCATAGTGCTGATGATCCCTATTCTGAACTCTCTGCACCGTTCTAGTGGTCTATGTGTCTGTTTTTATGCCAGTCCCATGCTGCCTTGGTGATCACATCATCATAGTAACCCTTGAAATCAGGCAACATTATGCTCCCAGTTTTATTTTTCTTTTGGCATTTCTTAGCAATATGGGGTCTTTTCTGATTCCACACAAATTTTAGGCATGTGTTTGCTCCAGGTCTTTGAATGATACCGGTGGAATTTTCATCCAAATGGCATTAAAAGGATCGATTGCACTAGGCAGTATAGATATTTTTTCCCACAAGATAGTTTTTTTTTAATTTTATTATCTTATTTTCAGCATAACCATATTCATTGTTTTTGTACCACATCCAGCGCTCCATGCAATCCATGCCCTTTATTATACCCACCACCTGGTACCCCAACCTCCCAACCCCCTCCCCTTCAAAACCCTCAGTTTTTTAATTAATTTATTTATTTTCAGCATAACAGTATTTATTACGTTTTTCACCACACCCATTGCTCCATGCTATCCGTGCCCTCTATAATACCCACCACCTGGTACCCCAACGTCCCACCCCCTGCCACTCCAAACCCCTCAGATTTTTTTTCAGGGTCCATAGTCTCTCATGGTTCACCTCCCCTTCCAATTTCCCTCAACTCCCTTTTTCTATCTCCCCATGTCCTCCATGCTATTTGTAATGCTCCACAAATAAGTGAAACCATATGATAAATGACTCTCTCTGCTTCACTTATTTCACTCAGCATTATCTCTTCCAGTCCCATCCATGTTGCTACCAAAGTTGGGTATTCGTCTTTTCTGATGGAGGCATAATACTCCATAGTGTATATGGACCACATCTTCCTTATCCATTCGTCCATTGAAGGGCATCTTGGTTCTATCCACAGATTGGTGACCGTGGCCATTGCTGCTATAATCATTGGGGTACACATGGCCCTTCTTTTCAACACATCTGTATCTTTGGGGTAAATACCCAGGAGTGCAATTGCAGGGTCATAGGGAAGTTCTATTTTTTTTTTTTTATTATTTCTTGAGAAATCTCCACACTGTTCTCCAAAGAGGCTGCACCAACTTGCATTCCAACCAACAGTGGAAGAGGGTTCACCTTCCTTCACATCCCCTCCAACACATATTATTTCCTGTCTTGCTAATTTTGGCCATTCTAACTGGTGTCAGGTGATATCTCAATGTGGTATTAATTTGCTAGTGATGATGAACATTTTTCATGTGTCTGATAGCCATTTGTACGTCTTCATTGGAGAAGTGTCTTGTCATATCTTCTGCCCATTTTTTGATATGATTGTCTGTTTTGTGTGTGTTGAGTTTGAGGAGTTCTTTATAGATCCTTGATATCAACCTTTTGTCTGTACTGTCATGTGCAAATATCTTCTCCCATTCCGTGGGTTGCCTCTTTGTTTTCTTGACTGTTTCCTTTGCTGTGCAGAAGCTTTTGATTTTGATGAAGCCCCAAAAGTTCATTTTCACTTTTGTTTCCCTTGCCTTTGGAGATATATCTTGAAAGAATTTGCTGTGGCTGATCTCAAAGAGATTTCTGCCTATGTTCTTCTCTAGGATTCTGATGGATTCCTGCCTCACATTGAGGTCTTTTATCCATTTTGAGTTTATCTTTGTGTACGGTGTAAGAGAATGGTCGAGTTTCATTTTTCTACATATAGCTGCCTATTGTTCCTAGCACCATTTATTTAAGAGACTGACTTTTTCCCACTGTATATTTTTTCCTGTTTTGTCGAAGATTATTTGACCATATAGTTGAGGGTCCATATCTGGGCTCTCTACTCTGTTCCACTGGTCTGTGTGTCTGTTTTTATGCGAGTTCCATGCTGTCTTGGTGATCACAGCTTTGTAGTAAAGCTTGAAATCAGGTATTGTCATGCCCCCCCATTTTATTTTTGTTTTTCAAAATTTCCTTAGTGATTCGGGATCTCTTCTGATTCCATACAAATTTTTGGATTATTTGCTCCAGCTCTTTGAAAAATACTGGTGGGGGGCGCCTGGGTGGCTCAGTAGGTTAAAGCCTCTGCTTTCGGCTCAGGTCATGATCCCAGGGTCCTGGGATCGAGCCCAGCATCGGGCTCCCTGCTCCACAGAGGAGCCTGCTTTCCTTCCTCTCTCTCTGCCTGCCTCTCTGCCTACTTGTGATCTTTGTCTGTCAAATAAAAATTAAAAAAAAAAAGGAAAAAGAAAAATACTGGTGGAATTTTGATTGGAATAGCATTAAAAGTATAGATTGCTCCAGGCATTATCGACATTGTAACAATGTTTATTATTCCGATCCAAGAGCATGGAATGGTCTATCATCTTTTAGGGTCTTCTTCAATTTCTTTCATGAGAATTCTGTAGTTCTGTGAGTACAGAACATTTATCTCTTTGTTTAGGATTATTCCCAGGTATCTTATGGTTCTTAGTGCTATAGCAAATGGAATGATTCTCTGATTCCCCTTTCTGTATTTTCATTATTAGTGCATAAAAAAGCCACTGATTTCTGTGGATACAGGATACATTGACTTTGTATCCTGCCACGTTGCTGAATTGCTGTATGAGTTCTAGTAGTTTGGGGGTGGAGTCTTTTGGGTTTTCCATATAAAGAATCATGTCATCTGCAAAGAGAGAGAGTTTGACTTCTTCAGTGCCAATTTGGATACCTTTTATTTTTCTCTGTTGTCTGATTACTGTTGCTAGGACTTCTAATGCTATGTTGAACAAGACTGGTGAGAGTGGGCATCCTTGTCGTGATCCTGATCTCAACGGGAAGGCTGCAAGCTTTTTCCCATTGAGGATGATATTTGCTGTGGGTCTTTCATAGATAGATATGATGAAGTTCAGGAATGTTCCCACTATCCCTATACTTTGCAGTGTTTTAATCACGAATGGATGCTGGATTTTGTCAAATGCTTTTTCTGCATTGATTGAGAGGACCATGTGGTTCTTCTCTCTTCTCATATTAATTTTTTCAATGACATTGATTGATTTGTGAATGTTGAACCATCCTTGTAGCCCAGGGATGAATCCCACCTGGTCATGGTAGATAATCTTTTTAATGTGCTGTTTGACCCTGTTTGCAAGGATCTTGTTGAGAATCTTAGCATCCATATTCATCAGTGATATTGGTCTGAAATTATCCATTTTGGTAGGGTCTCTGCCTGGTTTGAGGATCAAGGTAATTCTGGCTTCATAGAAAGAGTCTGGAAGTTTTCCTTCTGCTTCAATTTTTTGAAACAGCTTCAGGAGAATAGATGTTATTTCTTCTTTGAAAGTTTGGTAGAATTCCCCAAGCAATCCGTCAGGTCTTGGGCTCTTGTTTCTTGGGAGGTTTTTGATCACTGCTTATATCTCGTTACTAGATATCGGTCGATTCAGGTTGTCGATCTCTTCCTGGTTCAATTTTCGAAGTTTATAGTTTTCCAAGAATGCATCCATTTCATCAAGGTGGCTAAGCTTATTGGCATATAACTATTGATAATAACTTCTGATGATTGTTTCTACTTCCTCGTTGTTAGTTGTGATCTCTCCGTTTTCATTTATAATTTTGTGAATTTGGGCTTTCTCTCTTTTCTTTTGGATTAGTGTGGCCAGTGCCTTATTGATCTTATTGATTCTTTCAAAAAAACCAACTTCTAGTTTCATTGATACGTTCTACTGTATCTTTGGTTTCTACCTCATTGATCTCAGCTCTAATCTTGATGATTTCTCTTCTTATGTGTGGAGTTGGTTTGATTTTTTTATTGATTCTCCAGTTCTTTAAGGTGTAGAGACATCTGGTGTATTCTGGATTTTTCAAAATTTTGAGGGAGGCTTGGATGTCTATGTATTTCCCCCTTAGAACCGCCTTTGCTGTATCCCATAGGGTTTGGATCGAAGTGTCTTCATTCTCATTGGTTTCCATTTGTTTCAGTTCTTCATTGATCTACTGGTTGATCCAAGCATTCTTAAGCAAGGTGGTCTTTAGCTTCCAGGTGCTTGAGTTCCTTCTGTACTTTTCCTTGTGATTAAGCTCCAGTTTCAAAGCATTATGATCTGAGAATATGCAGGAAAAAATCTCAGTCTTTTGATATCAGTTTAGTCCTGATTTATGACCCAGCATGTGGTCTATTCTTGAGAAGGTTCCCTGTGCTCTTAAGAAGAATGAGTATTCTTTTGTTTTAGGGTGGAATGTTCTGAATATATCTACGAGTTCCATCTGTTCCAATCTGTCATTCAATGCTCTTGTTTCTTTATTGATTTTCTGCTTCAATGATCTGTCTATTTCTGAGAGAGGCATGTTAAGTTCTCCTATGATTAGTGTATTCATATCAATATGACTCTTTATCTTGATTAACAGTTTTCTTATGTAATTGGATGTTCCCATATTGGAGGCATAGATATTTACAATTATTAGATCATCTTGCTGGATTGTCCCTTTAAGAATTATGTAGTGTCCTTCTGTATCTCTAACTACAGCCTTTAGTTTAAAATCTAATTTATCTGATATGAGAATCGCTACCCCGGCCATTTTTTTTTTTTTTGAGGCCCATTTGCATGAAAGATACTTCTCCGTCCCTTCACTTTCAGTCTGGGTGTATCTTTAGGTTCAAAATGCGTCTCTTGTAGAGAACATATGGATGGTTCTGTCGTTTTATCCAATCTGCAACCCTGTGCTATTTTATGGGCGCATTTAGGCTATTCGCATTGAGATTGATTATTGATAGATACGTTTTTATTGACATCGAGTTAACTTTGAAGTCTTTCTTTCTGTAGATTGTCTCTATATTTCTCTTCCATGCTATTCTTTGGATTTTTACTCTTTTATAGAACCCCCCTTAATATTTCCTACAGTGTCGGCTTGGTGGTAGCATAGTCTTTTAAGTCTTGCCGGTCTTGGAAACTCTTTATATCTCCATCCATTCTGAATGTCATTCTTGATGGATAAAGTATTCTTGGCTGCATGTTCTTCTCATTTAGTGCCCTGAATATATCTTTCCAGCCTTTTCTGGCTTGCCAGGCTTCTGTGGACAGGTCTGATGTTATATTGATGGCTTTCCTATGTAAGTAAGGAGCTTCTTTGCCCTAGCAGCTTTCAGGAGATTATACCTACAATTATAATTCCTCAATTTGACTATCAGATGTCGTGTTTTTTTTTTTTTTTTTTGGAATGTATAATCTTGGGTGGAGACCATTTAGCCTCCAGAACATGAACTCTGGTTCCATTCGCGAGATTGGGAAAATTTTCTTGAAGGACTTGTTCCACTATATCTTCTAGATCTTTCTTTTTTCTCCCCTTCAGGGATTCCAGTAATTCTGAGGTTGGAACGTTTCATGGCATCATTTATTTCCCTGATTCTGTTTTCGTGATTTCTAAGCTGTTTGTTCCAGGCTTCCTCCTGATCCTTTCTCTCTATCTGTTTGTCCCCCAGATCACTAATTCTATCTTCTGTCTCAGTTACCCTAGCTTTGAGAGAGTTTAGATTAGATTGCAACTCATTGAGAGCATTGTGGACCTCCTCCCTGGTAGCTTTAAGCTCCGCTCTAACATTGTGAACATCATGTCTCATCGCTTTCAGCTTGGCCCTAATCAATTATGTTTGGTCATCCATGCCTTTCTCCAAACTAGCTATTGCCTGGATTATTGTTAACCTGAATTCTCTTTCCAACATATTGTCTATGTTGATAGCAATTAGCTCTACTGCAGAAGGACCATCCCCTGTATTTTTCTTCTGTTGGGCATTCCTCCTCCTAGTCATTTTGGTGAGAGATGACTGAACAGATGTAGCTGGATGTATCAACCGTGGTGCAGTCAAGGTGAACCCTGGAACATTTCTGAACAATCAGGATTCCCCACCCAAATGAGAGACAAAAGAAAAGAAAAAGGAAAAAAAAGAGATAGAGAGAGAGACAGGAAAGAGAGGGAAGATTAAAGAGAAAGTTCAGCCCAAATGGGCCCCAAGGTAAGATTTATGAAGTAGACAAACAAAAAGACTGATAAAAGTATATGACAAGAGAAAATATATATATATATATATATATATATATATATATATATATATATATATATATATACAAAAAAAGGAAGAACCTGATCAAAAAGAACCCCACGTGTAAGATTTATATACTATCAGGACAAACACAGAAACACTGGTGGAAGATAAAGATTGGAGAATGATTATAAATTCTCAGTGTATGCGAGGAAGTTTGTTTTAATTCTTCCTGGATGTATCTTGATATCTTTGTTAAAGGACTCAACTTTCCTAAGATAAAGGGGTATTAAAAATTAGTTACCTATAGGGGTAGTATTGATTGGGGAAAGGAGACTACTTTGAAGTTTAACTCTATAAGAATAATAGAAGATAAAAATAAAAAGGAAAAAACTAAACTAAAGTATTAAAAAATGTAGGAATAAAAAAATAGAAATGCAAAAGGAAAACATAGGTGTACGTATCAAAAAGTTCAGGTTAGAAAGTTATTATGGAATTTGATATACTGGACAGCTCGCTGTGATGTTACCAGGTTAATAAAATTACATATATATATACCAGAATAGTGGGAATGAATGAAAAAGAAAACTTTTCCTATGAAGTAGTGGTTGTACTCTTGTATTCCTTTTTTATTTTTTTTCTCTCTCTTTTTTTTTTTCTCTTTCTTGGTTTGTTTTCTGGGGGAGGGGCCTGCCACGTGGGTTTTCAGTCAGTGATGTTCCCTGAGTTAAGTTCTCGCGCTGCCCTCAAGGTGGTGGGCCCTGAGGAAACTTTGTTTTTTTTTTTTTTTTTCAGACTTTTGTTCTCTGGAGGTTTTTATGTTTATTCACTTTTTTTCTCACTTTGACTGCTTTTGATGTGTTTTGTAGTTTTTGAGGAAAATAAACCACACCCTGATCTCCCTCTCAGAGAGAAGCCTCAGTCTGGCTGCAGAGTCTAAATAAGTTCCCCATGGGCCACTGGCAGAGCAGGTTTCAAGTCGTTGTCCCTGGGGTACCCAAAGCCAAGGAAGTGATGGCTGTCTGGGAAGCTCCAGACCGCTAGAGAGGTTCCAAGCAGCAATCACACACTGAGATATTCCTGCTGGCCCGGGCTGGGAGTGCCTGGTCTTTCTGGGTCTAAGAGTGCCCGGCTTGCATGCACCAATTTCAGGGGAGGCTGAGGTTCACGCGCAGGTCTCAGGCTCTGAGACAAGGTGCAGATCCGAGAGCACCAGGTTGGGCCTTCACGCACCTCTCTCAGGGGAGAGTTTGGTGCAGGCTCTGAAACAATGGCGCGTATGAAAGGGCATTGGCTGGGCCTTTATACCTCTCTCAGTGGAGTATGTCAGTCTCTATAGCAGGGCTCACGCATTCTGCCATCCAGCGTGGCTCCCATCCCCTCACGGGAGCCAGAACCCATGCATTCTCAGGTGAGCCGGCAGCTTAGGGACCAAGACCTGGTTTCTTGGCTGCACTCTCTCTGGCTCAGCACCAGGGGAGGCTCTCCTGGGACCAGGGACTTAAGCCCCTATCGCTAGCCATCCCAATTCCCACAGTTCACCCCCCCTCTGGAGATTCTTAGCTCTTTTGGAGTGCTTTCCACTAGTCTCCAAGTTAATGCTGGTCCCCAGATGCAGGGCACTCTGGCTCCTATTGGGGTATTACTTTCCAACTGGTTGCCTCTGGTGGCTCCCTCCACCTTTTGTTTATCTTCTGATATCAGTCCCCCATTCCCACTCCGCGTTACCTGCCCACTGGTGTCTTCTGCCCCTGTAGAGATCCAGACGTGTATAATACTGATCTCAGGCTAATTTCATGGGTGATTGGAGTTCTTTGGTAGGTAATCAGCTCACTTTGGGGTACAGGTTGAAAAGCCATCTCCTCCTACTTCCCCGCCATCTTGTCGACCTCTCTCTGCTTCAATTTTTTCAAACAGTTTCAGGAGAATAGGTGTTATTTCTTCTTTGAATGTTTCATAGAATTCCCAAATGAATCCATCAGGGCCTGGGTTCTTGTTTTTTGGGAGGTTTTTGATCACCGCTTCAACCTCATTACTAGATATTGGTCTTCAGATTGTCAGTTTCTTCCTGGTTCAATTTTGGGAGTTTATAGTTTTCCAGGAATGCATCCATTTCATCTAGGTTGCTTAGCTTATTGGCATATAACTGTTGATAACTTCTGATAGTTGTTTCTATTTCCTTGGTGTTCGTTGTGATCTCTCCCTTTTCATTCATAATTTTATGAATTTGAGCTTTCTCTCTTCTTTTGGATTAGTGTGGCCAATGGTTTATCGATCTTATTGATTCTTTCAAAAAACCAGCTTCTAGTTTCACCGATATGTTCTACTGTATCTCTGGTTTCTACCTCATTGATCTCAGCTCTAATCTTGATTATTTCCCTTCTTGTGTGTGGAGTTGGTTTGTTTTGTTGTTGATTCTCCAGTTCTTTAAGGTGTAAAGACAGCTGCTGTGTTCTGGATTTTTCAGTTTTGTTTTTTTTGTTGTTGTTGTTGTTTTTTTTTTGTTTGTTTGTGTGTTTGTTTGTTTTTTTGTGGGATGCTTGGATGGCTATGTATTACCCCCTTAGGACCGCCTTTGCTGTATCCCATAGGGTTTGGATCGAAGTGTCTTCATTCTCATTGGTTTCCATGCATTATTTCAGTTCTTCTTTGATCTCCTGGTTGATCCAAGCATTCTTAAGCAAGGTGGTCTTTAGCTTCCAGGTGTTTGAGTTCCTTCTGAACTTTTCCTTGTGATTGAGCTCCAGTTTCAAAGCATTATGATCTGAGGATGTGCAGGGAATAATCTCAGTCTTTTGGTATCAGTTGAGTCCTGTTTTGTGACTCAGTATGTGGTCTATTCTTGAGAAGGCTCCATGTGGACTTGAGAAGAATGAGTATTTTGTTTTTTTAGGGTGGAATGTTCTGTATATATCTATAAGTTCCATCTGGTCCAGTGTGTCATTCAATGCTCTTGTTTCTTTACTGATTTTCTGCTTCAATGATCTGTCTATTTCTGAGAGAAGCATGTTAAGATCTCCAATGATGAGTGTATTCATATCAATATGACTCTTTATCTTGATTAACAGTTTTCTTATGTAATTGGCTGCTCCCATATTGGGAGCATAGATATTTACAATTGTTAGATCATCTTGATGGATAGTCCCTTTAAGGATTATGGAGTGTCCTTCTGTATCTCTGACGACAGCCTTTAGTTTAAAATCTAATTTATCTGATATGAGAATTGCTACCCCGGCCTTCTTTTGAGGCCCATTGGCATGAAAGATGCTTCTCCATCCCTTCACTTTCAGTCTGGGTGTATCTTTAGGTTCAAAATGGGTCTCATGTAGACAACATATGGATGGGTCCTGTCATTTAATCCAGTCTGCAACCCTGTGCCATTTTATGTGCACATTTAGGCCATTCACAATTAGGATGATTATTGATATATACGTTTTTATTGACATCGTGTTACCTTTGAAGTCTTTCTTTCTGTAGATGGTCTCTATATTTCTGTTCATACTACTCTGGGGTTTTTTGCTCTCTTATAGAACCCCCTTAATATTTCCTGCAGTGTCGGCTTGGTGGTTGCATAGTCTTTTAAGTCTTGCCGGTCTTGGAAACTCTTTATCTCTCCATCCAATTTGAATGTCAGTCTTGCTGGGTAAAGTAATCTTGGCTGCATGTTCAATGCCCTGAATATATCTTGCCAGCCCTCTCTGGCTTGCCAAATGTCTGTTTAGAGGTCTGACATTATTCTGATGGGCTTTCCTCTGTACGTAAGGATCTTCTTTGCCCTAGCTACTTTCAAGAGGTTCTGCCTACAATTATATTTCTTCATTCTTACTACTAGGTGTCTCGAGGACTTTTGAGAATCTGTAATCTTGGGGGGAAACCGTTCGGCCTCTAGTACAGGAATGCTGGTTCCATTCACGAGATTCGGAAAATTTTCATGAAGAACTTGTTCCACTATATCTTCTAGACTTCTTTCTTTCTCCTCTCCTTCAGGGATTCTAGTAATTCTGACGTTGGAACATTTCATGGCATCATTTATTTCCGTGATTCTGTTTTCATGGCTCTAAGCTGTTTGTTGAAGGCTTCCTCCTGATACTTTTTCTCTATCTGTTCATTCTCCAGATCACTAATTCTATCTTCTGTCTCAGTTACTTTAGGTTTGAGAGAATTTAGATTAGAGTGGAACTCATTGAGAGCATTGTGAAGCTCATCCCTGGTAGTTTTCAGCTCTTCCCTAATATTGAAAACGTGATCTCTGGTCGTTTTAAGTTCGGTTCTAATCAATTCCTTCTGGTCACTCATGGCTTTCTCCAACCTAGCTATTGCTTGGATAATTGTTAGCCTGAATTCTCTTATTGACACATTGTCTATGTTGATAGCCATTAGCTTCTGTTGGGCATTCATCCTCCTAGTCATTTTGGTGAGAGATGGCTGAATGGGTGTAGCTGGATGTATCGACAGTGGTGCAGTCAAGGTGCACCCTGGAACGCTTCTGATCAATCAGAGTTACCCACCCAAATGAGAGGAAAAAGAAAAGGAAAAGAAAAAAAGAGAGAGGGAGAGAGACAAGAATGAAAGGTGAGATAAAAGAGAAGGTTCAGCCCAAATGGGTTCCAAGGTAAGATTTATGAAGTTTACAAACAAAAACAGACAAACAAAAAGACTGATAAAAGTATATGAGAAAAGAAAAAAAAAATATATATATATATTTGCATATATATATGCAAATAAAGGAATAATCTCATCAGAAAGAACCCGAGTGTAAGATTTATATACTATCAGGACAAACACAAAAACACAGATATAGGGGCGCCTGGGTGGCTCAGTGGGTTAAGCCGCTGCCTTCGGCTCAGGTCATGATCTCTGGGTCCTGGGATCGACTCCCACATCAGGCTCTCTGCTCAGCAGGGAGACTGCTTCCTCCTCTCTCTCTCTCTGCCTGCCTCTCTGCATACTTGTGATCTCTCTTTGTCAAATATATAAATTTAAAAAAAAAACACAGAAATACTGGTGGAAGATAGATTGTAGAGTGGTTGTAAATTCTCAGTGTGGGTGAGGAAGGTTTTTGTTGTTGTTGTTGTTGTTGTTGTTGTTGTTTTCCAGATGTATCTTGATATATTTGTTAAAGACTCCACTTTCCTAAGATAAAGGGGGATTAGGAATTGTTTTACCTATAGGGGTGGCATTGATTGGGGAAAGGGGATTACCTTGAAGTTTAATTCTATATGAATATTAGAAAATAAAAATTTAAAAAAGGAATAAACTAGACTAAACTAAACTAAAATTAAAAAAATAAATTTAAAAAACAGAAATGCAAAAGGAAAACACAGGTGTATGTATCAAAAAGATCAGGTTAGAAGGGTATTATGGCATTTGATGTACTGGACATCTCACTGTGACGATAAATAGGTTAAAAATTTTCTATATAATAATAAAAAATTATCTTTAAAAAAATGAGCCAGGATAGTGGGAACAAATTAATAATAAAAATTTTCCTATGAAGTAGTTGAGATTGTTCTCTTCTTGTCTTTTTTTTTTCCTTTCCCAATTGGTTTCCTGGGGGAGGGGCCTGCCACTTGGGTTTTCAGTCAATGATGTTCTCTGAGTTAAGTCCTCCCACCCCCCTCAAGGGGCTGGGCTCTTAGGAAACTGTTTTTTTTTTCAGGCGTTTGTTCTCTGGAGGTTTTTATATTTGTTCACTTTTGTTTTTCTCTCTTTTCTTGAGGGCTTTTGATGGATTTTGTAGGTTTAGAGGAAAGCAAACTGTACCCTGACCTCCGTCTCAGAAAGAAGCTTCAATCTGGCTGCAGAGCCCAAATAAATCCCCGCTTCAACACTGGCAGAGCAGGTTCCCAGTCGCGGTCCCTGGGGACTCAAGATTTTTTGCTTGTACCCAAAACTACAGCAGTGGCGGCTGTCTGGGCAGCTCCAAACTGCCAGAGAAGTTCCAAGCAGCAATCGCACACTGAGATTTTCCCACTGGCACAAGCTGGGAGTGCCTGGTCTTTCCAGGTCCGAGAGTACAAGGCTGGTGCCTGTGCCATCTATCTCTGGGGAGGGCGCAGGGCATGACTCGGACTCTGATGGCATGGCAGGGCACTTGCATGGGGACTGCAAAAAGGCTGTGCTTCTGTTGGCTGGCGAGGCTCCCAGCCCCTCATGGGAGCTGGGCACCACAAGCTCTCAGGCGAGCTTGCTGGTGGTTCAGGGACCAAGACCTGGTTTCTCTGCGGCACTCTTTCTGGCTCTGCACCATGGGTCGCTCTCCTGGGTCTGGGGACTTAAGCCCCTGACCCTAACATCCCGACATTTGCAATTTCTCCCCAGTGATCCATTGCTCTTCTTGAGTGCTTTCTACCATACTTCTGAGATAATGCTGGTCCCCAGAAGCAGGGCACTCTCGTATTGGGATATTACTTTCCAGTGGGTCACCTCTGGTAGCACCCTCCCCCTTTTGTTTATCTTCTGATATCATTCCGACTTTCCCACTCCACTTTACCTGCCCACTGGCATCTTCTGCTCTGGCAGAGATCCAGACGTGTATAATTCGGGTCTCAAGCTGATTTTGTCGGTGAGTGGAGTTCAATAGAAGTAATCAACTCACTTTAGGGTCCAGGTTGAAAGGGAGCCTCCTCCTACTTCTCCGCCATCTTGTCTCCAGTATAAACATTTTAACAATTTTTTTTAATTAAATTAATTTATTTATTTTCAGAAAAACAGTATTCATTATTTTTTTCACCAACCCAGTGCTCCATGCAATCTGTGCCCTCTATATTACCCACCACCTGGTACCCCAAGCTCCCACCCCCCCGCCACTTCAAACCCCTCAGTTGTTTTTCAGAGTCCATAGTCTCTCATGATTCACCTCCCCTTCCAATTCCCCCCAACTCCCTTCTCCTCTCTAAGACCCCTTGTCCTCCATGATATTTGTTATGCTCCACAAATAAGTGAAACCATATGATAATTGACTCTCTCTGCCTTTCTTCATTCAGCATAATCTCTTCCAGTCCCGTCCATGCTGCTACAAAAGTTGGGTATTCATCCTTTCTGATGGAGGCATAATACTCCATAGTGTATATGGACCACATCTTCCTTATCCATTCGTCCGTTGAAGGGCATCTTCGTTCTTTCATAGTTTGGCGACCGTGGCCATTGCTGCTATAAACATTAGGGTACAGATGGCTCTTCTTTTCACGACATCTGTATCTTTGGGGTAAATACCCAGGAGTGCAATTGCAGGGTCATAGCAACGTTCTGTTTTTAATTTCTTGAGGAATCTCCACACTGTTCTCCAAAGAGGCTGCACCAACTTGCAATCCCACTAACAGTGTAAAAGGGTTCCCCTTTCTCCACATCCTCTCCAACACATGTTGTTTCTTGATTTGTTAATTTTGGCCGTTCTAACTGGTGTAAGGTGATATCTCAATGTGGTTTTAATTTGAATCACCCTGAGGGCTAGTGAAGATGTACATTTTTTCATGTGTCTGATTGCCATTTGTATGTCTTCATTGGAGAATTATCTGTTCATATCTTCTGCCCATTTTTTGATATGTTTGCCTATGTCCTATGTGTTGAGTTTGAGGAGTTCATTATAGATCCTGGATATCAACCTTTTGTCTGTACTGTCATTTGCAAATATCTTATCACATTCCGTGGGTTGCATCTTTGTTTTTTTGACTGTTTTTTGGTGTGCAGAAGCTTTTGATTTTGATGAAGTCCCAAAAGTTTATTTTGGCTTTTGTTTCCTTTGCCTTTGGAGACATATCTTTAAAAAAGTTGCTGTGGCTGATATAGAAGAGATTACTGCCTATGTTCTCCTCTAGGGTTCTGATGGATTCCTGTCTTACGTTGAGGTCTTTTATCCATTTTAACAATGTTTATTCTTCTGATCCATGAGCATAGAATGGCCTTCTGTCTTTTTAGTTTTCTTCAATTTTTTTTTCATGAGTGTTCTGTAGTTCCTCGAGAAAAATCCTTTACTTCTTTGGTATGGTTCATTCCCAGGTATCTTATGGTTTCAGTGCCGTAGTAAATGGAATTGATTCTCTAATGTCCCTTTCTGTATTTTCATTGATAATGTAGAAGAAGGTCACTGATTTCTGTACCATGATTTTGTATCCTTCCACATTATTGAGTTGCTGTATGAGTTCTGGTAGTTTGGAGGTGGGGTGTTTTGGGTTTTCCATATAAAGTATGTCATCTGTGAGGAGAGAGTGTTTGACTTCTTCATTACCAATTTGGATACCTTTTATTTCTCTTTGTTGTCTGATTGCTGTTGCTTGGATTTGAAATAGTTTGTAGAACAAGAGTGGTGAGAGTGGGCATCCTTGTCATTTTCCTGATCTCAAAGGGAAGCCTGTCAGCTTTTACTCATCAAGGATGATATTCACTGTGGGTTTTTCATAGAATCATTTTATGAAGTTGACTAATGTTCCCTCTACCGCTATACTTTGAAGCATTTTAATCAGGACCGGATGCTGGATTTTGTCTAATGCTTTTTCTTCATCAATGGAGAGGACCATGTGGTTCTCCTCTCTATGCTTCATAATTTGTTCTATGACATTGATTGATTTGTGACTGCTGAACCATCCTTGCAACCCAGGGATAGATCCCACCTGGTCATGGTGGATCATCTTTTGAATGTACTGTTGGATCCTGTGAGCTAGGATCTTGTTGAGAATCTTAGTATCCATATTCATCAGTGATATTGGTCTGAAATTCTCCTTTTGGTGAGGTCCTTTGCCTGGTTTGTGGAGCAGAGTAATGCTGCCTTCATAAAAAGGGTCTGGAAGTTTTCTTTCTGCTTAATTTTTGGAATGAGCTTCAGGAGAAGACATGTTATTTCTTCTATGAAAGTCTGGTAGATTTCTCCTGTGAATCCATCAAGTCCTGGGCTCTTGTTTATTGGGAGGTTTTTGATCACTGCTTCTATCTGGTTACTGGGTAAAAGTCTATTCATGTTGTGAATTTCTTCCCGGTTCAATTTTGGGATTATACTTTTCTAAAAATGCATCCATTTCACAAAGGTTGCTTAGCACATTGGCATACAACTGTTTAATTTTTTAAATTATTTTCAGTGTAACCGTATTCAATGTTTTAGCACAACTCCCAGTGTTCCATGCACTCCATACCGTCTCTAATAAGCACCACTTGGATCCCCCAAACTCCCACCCCCACCCATGCAAAGACCTCAGATTCTTTTAGAGTCCATAGTCTCTCATGGTTCACCTCTGCTTCCAATTTCCCTCAAGTCCCTTCTCCTCTCCATCTCCCCTTGTCCTCCATGGTATTGTTTATGCTCCACACTTAAGTAAAACAATATGATAACTGACTCTGTCTGCTTATCTTATTCCACTAAGCATAATCTCTTCCAGTCCCATCCATGTTGCTGCAAAATTTGGGTATTCAACCTTTCTGATGGAGGCATAATACTCCATTGTGTATATGGATTACATCTTCCTTATCCATTTGTCTTTTGAAGTGCATCTTCATTTTTTCCACAGTTTGTTGACCATGGCCATTGCTGCTATAAACATTGGGGTACAGATGACCCTTCGTTTCACTCCATCTGTATCTTTGGGGTAAATACCCAGTAGTGCAATTGCAGGGTCATAGGATAGCTCTGTTTTTAATTTCTTGAGGAATCTCCACACTGTTCTCCAAAGTGGCTGCACCAACTTGCGTTCCCACCAATAGTGTAAGAGGGTTTCCCTTTCTCCACATCCTCTCCAACACATGTTGTTTCCTGTCTTGCTTATTTTGGCTGTTCTAACTGGTGTAAGGTGGTATCTCAATCCGGTTTTAATGTGCATCAGCCTGATGGCTAGTGATGATGAACCTTTTTTTCATGTGTCTGATAGCCATTTGTATGTCTTCATTGGAGAAGTGTCTCTTCATATCTTCTGCCCATTTTTAAAATATGATTGTCTGTTTTGTGTGTGTTGAGTTTGAGGAGTTCTTTATAGGTCCTGGATATCAACCATTTGTCTGTCCTGTCATTTGCAAGTATCTTCTCGCAATCCTTGGGTTGCTCTTTGTTTTGTTGACTATTTCCTTTGCTATGCAGAAGGTTTAGATTTTGATGAAGTCCCAGAAGTTTATTTTGGCTTTTGTTTCCTTTCCCTTTGGAGACATATCTTGAAAGAAGTTGCTGTGGTTGACATCGAAGAGATTACTGCCTATATTCTCCTCTATGATTCTGATGGATTTTGTCTCACATTGAGGTCTTTTATCCATTTTGAGTTTATCTTTGTGTGCGGTGTAAGAGAATGGTCCAGTTTCATTCTTCTACGTATAGTTGCCCAGTTTTTTCTGCACCATTTATTGAAGAGACTGTCTTTTTTCCACTGTATATTTTTTTCTGTTTTGTCTAAGATTATTTGACCATAGAGTTGAGGGTCCATATCAGGGCTCTCTACTCTGTTCCAATGGTCTATATGTCTATTTTTTTGCCAGTACCATGCTGTCTTGGTTATCATAGCTTTGTAGTAAAGCTTAAAATCAGGAAATGTGATTCCCCCATTTGCTTTTTTTTTTTTCTTTTCCAATTGATTTATTTTCAGGAAAACAGTACTCATTATTTTTTCACCACACCCAGTGCTCCATGCAATTTGTGCCCTCTATAATGCCCACCACCTGGTACCCAACCTCCCACACCCCCGCCACTTCAAAACCCTAAGATTGTTTTTCAGAGTCCATAGTCTCTCATGGTTCACATCCCCTTCCAATTTCCCCAAACTCCCTTTTCCTCTATAACTCCCCTTGTCCTCCATGCTATTTGTTATGCTCCACACATAACTGGAGCCTTATGATAATTGATTCTCTCTGCTGGACTTATTTCACTCAACAGAATCTCTTCCAGTCCCATTCATGTAGCTACATATGTTAGGTATTCATCCTTTCTGATGGAGGCCTAATACTCCATAGTGTATATGGACCACATATTCCTTATCCATTCGTCCATTGAAGGGCATCTTGGTTCTATCCACTGTTTGGCGACCATGGACATTGCTTCTATAAATTTGGGGGTAGAGATGGCCCTTCTTTTCACTCCATCTGTTTCTTTGGGGGTAAATACCCAGTAGTGCAATTGCAGGGTCTTAGGGAAGTTCTATTTTTAATTTCTTGAGTAATCTCCACACTGTTCTCCAGAGTGGCTGCACCAACTTGCTTTTTCACCATCAGTGTAAGAGGGTTCCCCTTTCTCCACATCCTCTCCAACACATCTTGATTCCTGTCTTTCTAAGGCCATTCTAACTGGTGTAAGGTGATATCTCAATGTGATTTTAATTTGCATCTCCCTGATGGCTAGTGATGACAAACATTTTTTAATGTGTCTGATAGCCATGTGTATGTCTTCATTGGAGAAATGTCTCTTTGTAACTTCTGCCCATTTTTTAATAGGATTATCTTTGTTGTGTGTGTTGAGTTTCAGGAATTCTTTATAGATCCTGGATATCAAGGTTTTGTCAGTACTGTCATTTGCAAATATCTACTCGAATTCCGTGGGTTGCCTCATTGTTTTGTTGACTGTTTCCTTTGCTGTGCAGAAGCTTTTGATCTTTATGAAGTCCCAAACGTTCATCTTCACTTTTTTTGCCTTTGCCTTTGGAGACATATTTTGAAAGAAGTTGCTATGGCCAATGTTGAAGAGGTTTCTGCCTATGTTCTCCTCCAAGATTCTGATGGATTCCTGCCTCAGGTTGAGGTATTTTATACATTTCGAGTTTCTCTTTGTGTATGGTGTCAGAGAATGGTCGAGTTTCATTCATCTACACAAAGCTGTCCCAATTTTCTCAGGAGCATTTATTGAAAAGGCATTGTTTTTCCTTTGTATATTTTTTCCTGCTTTCTTGAAAATTATTTGACTATAGATTGATGGTCCATATCTGAGCTCTCTACTCTGTTACACTGGTCTAATGGCCTGTTTTTATGCCAGTCCCCTGCTGTCTTGGTGATCACAGCTTTGTAGTAACCCTTGAAACCAGGCAACAGGGTGCACCCAGTTTTGTTCTTTTCTTTTTGGCATTTCCTTAGCAATACGGGATCTCCTCTGATTCCACACCAATTTTAGGCTTGTGTTTGCTCCAGCTCTTTGAAAAATACCGGAGGAATTTTGATCAGAATGGCATTAAAAGGATAGATTTCTCTAGGCTGTATAGACTTTTTAAGACTGTTTATTCTTCTGATCCATGAGCATGGAATGGTCTCCCATCTTTATGGTTTTCTTCCATTTATTTCATGGGTGTTCTTTAGTTCCCTGAGTATAGATTGCTTATCACTTTGGTTTGGTTTACTCCCAGGTATCTTATGGTTTTGGAGCTGTAGTAAATGGAATTGATTCTCTAATTTCCCTTTCTGTATTTTCATTGTTAAAGGATAAGAAAACCACTGATTTTTGTACAAAGATTTTGTATCCTCCCGCATTATTGAAGTGCTGTATGAGTTCTAGTAATTTTGGGGTGGAGTCTTTTGGGTTTTCCATATAAAGTATGTCATCTGTGAGGAGAGAGTTTCACTTCTTCATTGCCAATTTGGATACATTTTATTTCTCCTTGTTGTCTGATTGCTGTTGCTAGGACTTCAAATACTACGTTGAATAAGAGTGGAGAGAGTGGGCATCCCTGTCATGATCCTTATCTCTAAGGGAAGGCTGTCAGCTTTTACCCATTGAGGATGGTATTCACTGTGGTGTTTTCATAGATACACTTAAGGAAGCTGATGAAGGTTTGCTCTATCCCTACTTTGAAGTGTTTTATTCAGGAACAAAAGCCGGATTTTCTCAAATGTGTTCTTTTCACCAATTGAGATAACCGTGTGGTTTTTCTGTCATCGCTTATTAATTTTATTATGACATTGATTGATTTGCGAATGTTGAACCATCCTTGCAACCCAGGGATAGATCCCACCTGGTCATGGTGGATCATCTTTTGAATATACTGTTGGATCCTATGAGCTTGCATGTTGTTGAGAATCTTAGTATCCATATTCATCAGTGATATTGGTCTGAAATTCTCCTTTTTGGTGAGGTCTTTTCCTGGTTTGGGGATCACGGTAATGCTGGCTACATAAGAAGAGTCTGGAAGTTTTCTTCTGCTTCAATTTTTGGAAAGATCTTCACGTGAATAGGTGTTATTTCTACTCTGAAAGTTTGGTAGAGATGTCCAGGGAAGCTGTCTGTTCCTGAGCTCTTGTTTCTTGGGAGGTTTTTGATCACTACTTCAATCTCGTTACTGGATAATGGTCTATTCAGGTTCTACATTGCTTACTGGTTCAATTTTGGAATTTTATACTTTCCTAGGAATGCAGCCATTTCACCTAGGTTGCTTAGCTTATTAGCATACAACTGTTCTTTTTTTTTTTTCTTTTTAATTTCTTTTAAGTGTAACACTATTCTTTGTTTTTCCACCACAGTCAGTGATCTATCTAATCCCTGCCCTCTCTCTTATACATACCAATCGCTTCTGCCAACCTCTCACCCCCCGCTCTTTCAAAGTCCTCATATTGTTTTTCAGAGTCCATAGTCTGATAGTATCATAGTCTTATAGAGGGCACGGATTGCATGAAGCACTGGGCGTGGTGAAAAAATAATGAATACTTTTTTTCTGAGAAAATAAATTAACTAATTAAAAAAAAAAGATATGTCTCCAAAGGCAAAGGAAACAAAGCGAAAATGATCTTTGGAAATTTATCAAAATCAAAAGCTTCTGCACAGCAAAGGAAACATTCAAGGAAACAATGGTAAACGATGGAATGGGAGAAAATATTTTCAAACCATTTTTTAACTGGATTATTTGTATTTTGGGGTGTTAAATTGTAGCCATTCCACATATTTTGGACACTATCCCCATACTGCATAGTGCTTTTTTTAATGAATATATTCTCCCTTTCAGTATGTTGTCTTTTTAAAAATTAAATATATTTATTTTCAGCATAACAGTATTCAATATTTTTTTACCACACCCAGTGCTCCATGCAGTCCGTGCCCTCTACAGTACCTACCACCTGGTACCAAACCTCCCACACCCTTATTAATTTTTCCTTGCTCTTCTGCTGTGTGGAAACTTTATTATGTTACAGTCCCAGTTGTTTATTTTTGACTTTATTTCCTTGCCTCAGGAGACAGTCTAGAAAATGTTTGCTTTGGTCCATGTCAGGAAGTTACGGTCTGTGCCCTCTTGGATTTTTATGGTTTCAGGTCTCCCACTGAGGTCTTGAAACTGTTTGGAACTTCTATGTCTGTTTGGCATAATGAAGCAGAGTAATTGCATTCTTCTGTGCATAGCTGTCCAGTTTTCCCAGCAATATAGAGACTGTTCTTTTCCTTTCTATATTCTTGCCTGCTTTGTGGAAGACTAATAGGCCACAGAATTGCGGGTTTATATCTGAGCTTCTATCCTGTTCCCTAGGTCACTGTGTGTATTTTTGTGCCAGTGCCATAGTTAGGATGACCACAGCTATGTAGTATAACCTGAAATCTGGAATTGTGATTCCTCCAGCATTGTTTTTCTTCTCAACTTTGCATTGGCTGTTCAGTATCTTTGGTGGCTCCATACAAATTTTTAGGAGTGTTTGCTTGACTTCTTTTTGTTTAACTTAATTCAATGAGCCAACTTATAGGACACCATTAGTGTTATTGGACACTATAACACTTATAGGACAACTTATAGGACACCAACTTATAGGACACCTGTAGTGTTCAATAATAGATCAAATGTGTATACTGCCCAGTACTAATTGCATCATGGGTCCTCTTTAAGGCCTACCACCCAGTTGCCCCATCCCCCACGCCACTGCCCTCCAGCAATCCTGAGTTCGTTTCTGTAATGAAGTGTCTCTCGTGGTTTTTCTCCCTATCTGACGACTTCACATTCAGTTCCCCCATTCCCCTATGATCCTCTGTGGTGTTTCTTCCATTTTACATAGGTGGACCAATGTGATGCTTGCTTTTCTCTGATAGCCTTATTTCACTCAGCGTAATACCCACCAGTTCCTTCCAGGTGGATGCAATGGTTAGCCTTCATCCTCTATGTTGGATGAATAATATTCTGTTGTAGATATGAACCACATCTTCTTTATCCATTCATCTGTCCATGGACATCAGCGCTCTGTCCATAGTTTGCCTAGAGTGGATAATGCTATAATGAACACTGGGTGGGGGGGCGGGATGTCACTATTTTTCACTCAATCTGTATTTTCTTTCGATTTTATTTATTGACTTGACGGAGATAGAGAGAAATCACAAGCAGGCAGATAGGCAGGCGGGGGGGGAGGGGGAAGCAGACTCCCTTCTGAGCAGACAGCCTTATGTGGAGCTTGATCCCAGGACCCTGAGATCCTGGAGGCTTGAACCACTGAGCCACCCAGATGCCCCACAATCTGTATCTTTGGGTTAAATACCAAGCAGTGCAATTGCTGTGTTGTCTATTTTTAAGTTTGGGATGAAACTCGATAACATGTGGCAGAGTGGTTGTACGAGTGTGCATTGCCACCAGCAGTGTAAGAGTGTTCCCCTCTCACCATGTCCTCGCCAGCATTTTTTTCCCCTGCTTTGATCATTTTAGCCATGCCAGCTGCTGTAAGGTGGTATCTCACTGTGGTTTTAATTTGTATTTTCCTGATGACTATTGCTGTAGAACACTTTTTTGTGTGTCTCTTGGTCACTTGTATGTCCTCTTAGTAGAAAGGTATGTTCGTGTTTTTGCCTATGTCTTCAGCTAGATTAGGGGTAGTCCCAGGATCATGGAAGGTGTGATCTGCTTAGGAATGGAGACCTTCAGAGACATCTGAATTGAAGGCCAGAGTTAAGGAGAGTATCAGGCCCTGGCTCTGTGTTCAGTCTGGTATGAAAATATAAATAAGCAGGGAGTGGTTCAATATGTCATTCAGATTTCTCCTGCTCTAAGTCCTTTCTGCAGCTCCAAAGGGCATGATTTCTGACTTTGTTGTAGGATGAGACTGTACTTCGCTCAGGTGTCCCCATTCCCTGGGGATTTGGAGCCAGGCCTCTGGGTATGGTCCTTTAGGAACCAAACCTAGGGTTAGGATTGGGGCCTAGGATCATGGCAGGTTCAACCTTCCAGCTGTGTGGAAAGACTCCCAGAGGGCTGAGTTGAGGGTGTGGTTTGTATCCAACAGGCCATGGAATGTGGGGGTGGCCTCAGGTGGCCATGAATATTTCTCCTGCTCTGAATCATTTTCGGGGTTCCAAATGCCATGGTTTCCTTCTGGGAGGCAGGCGGATTCCTCTGAAATTGTTCAGGTTTCCCCAATCCCTGGGACTGTGGCGCCAGCCAGGTCTCTGAGGAAATACCCCTGGTACACCACCCGAGGGTCAGGGTTAGGTTCAGGATTTAGGGTCATGGGTTAGGGTTAGGGTAGGGGGTTTTCTAGGGTTAATATGTTTGACTTTAACACAAGATGCCCATGCTTAAATAAGACATTTTCTGAGAGTATTTTACATTGAGTAAATTTAGCATGTAGCCCAAATAGTTATGGAGAAGAACGGAATGTTCCAAAGCAACATTTAAGACAATATTTCCTGACATTTATGTTTTATCATCAAAATAATTAAAAATTGAATTGCTCTGTGACTCTTCTCACAGATGAATTTGCTGGCCATGTCTTTCCGGTCTTGGCCAAAAGCATCTTCTCATTGGGCTTCCTTAATGGGCGCCTCTGAATGGAATGGTTCTCTTAGCCCTTAGCCTGCATTCCTTCCTATTGTTGGTTCATTGATTATATCCTACACTCATTGGAAGCTCCCAGGTGGGACTAGAGCTATACATTTGCACTAAGTAGATACTCCATACATACTTACTAATTCAACAAGTATGGTTTTCTTTTTAATCAAAAATATCCATGTTTTATCAATGATTTTTTTAAACCATTTCAGAATATATTTGGAGAGAGCTATTGCTCCATGACTATACATCTGTCAAGGCTGTGGCTTCATTATGTTCTGCGTCATGCTTCCATGAGCTAACCAGAATGCTCATGACCCATGTATGAAGCTCAACTTCAAACCGTAGGGGTGATTTCTGTGAAACCACTGGGAGGTGTTTGGGGGGCTTACACTGCTGAACACCACATATCATGCAGGGCCAGATGGGTCGTGAGCAACCTTTCTTTCCCCAGCTTTTACATCTTCCTCCACCTTCTGTCACCATGTTGCTTTCCCACCAACTGTATCTTTGCAGACAAACTCTGAGATGGCCTATGGCTTGGGACTCCATTGACAACGCAGAGTCTCATTAGAACCAGTGTCAGAGGTTTCTGTGGCACTGACATGACCCTTGTTCCCAGAATAGGTCCCATGAAGAGTCCCATGAGAATCAGTGAGTCCAGCAGAAATATATAGGTGATTGCATCTCTAGCTGAAACTGCTCTGGGGGAACCTGCTGGAGGCCATCTCCAGGCTCAATCTGGCTCTTTCATTGATTTCCCTTATGACCTAGGAGAGTCATTTTATCGGAGTTTGAGGATCATCATTTCTTTTTCTTTTAAGATATTTTTACTAATTAGAGATTGAAACAGAGTGATCACAGGCAGATAGAATGGCAGGCAGAGGCAGAGGGAGAGTCAGGCTCCTTGTCGAGCAAGTAGCCCATTGTGGGACTCGATCCCTGATGCTGGGAAGGCAGCGACTTAAACAAATGAACCACCTAGGCATCCTGAGACTCATCATTTCTAAAATGAGGAAATGTATTTAGATGAATTGATTCATGCAAGACAATTGGATGAACTCCTAGGAAGTTCTGGGCAGTCCTCAAGGTGGGTTGTCTCTCAGGAGTTCCGACTCCCATCGTCCCCACTCCTATTAATTTCCCCCTTTTGACACAATGGCTACTCCTTGTAAATTTCCCAGGGTGACACTGGACTAGCAAGTGTCTTCAGGGTGTGCCCCCATACCATCCGAAGTGGTTGAGAGGCCATGAGCCATTGTGATCCAAAACCCAGGTTTTGGCCCTGCTGCCTTACTTGCACAAAAACAGCAGAGCCTGCGTCAGGCCTTCACTGAGCCATCTGGGTTGGCTTAGTGAGGACCTTGCCCTGGACACTAGCCCCATGACACTGGGAGGGCACTCAGAATCCACAGTTCAGTCATGCAAAGCAACAAGTGATTCTACATCAGGATAAATGATGCAAGGTTTAGTTTTAGAGCAACTATGATAAAATTAGATTTAAATGACAGAACAGAAAGTAGTTCAACTGTACTCTGTATTATGGCCGTGATGGGAAAAGTGAACGATGGAGTCAAAAAGGGGAATGGGAGTTCCAAGAAGCAGGCTGGGGTCGTCCAGGGATAGGGGGTGTCTCGCGGAGGAAGGGACCAGGAGGCTTGTCATGGGTTCCAACAGTGCAGCATCAGGGTGTGCGCCGGGCCTGACCCACGATCCCCAGGGGCACTGGGGGCAGTCTAGCTCCAGAAGACCTACAGAAATGCAAACTGTCCTGTGCAGAGCCTTTCTGGTCTGTCTTCTTGGTTCCTGGGTGTGGCTCTTTCTCTGCTTCTGGAGGCTGTTGATTGTCCTTAGATACCTAAGGGGCTTTTAAAAAAATATAGTCACCAAAGCACTGAGCACATTCCCTGTCCCCAGAAATAGGTCACTAAACATAAATATTGTTTCATCTTAGCTGAGGATCAGGAGCTGGTGCTATATAGGTCCTCAGGACGTAGCATCTGTTGCCCACTGGCCATCACCGCATGACACCCACACCAAGCTCAGCCCATCCTCTGCTCTGCTCAAGGGCAGCAGACAGATGGACCAGGTGCAGGTGGGATTCCCTCCAGGCAGGCATGGCTTGCTTTCGGACAGGTAGAGAAGTGGGCCAGTTCACATGCACAAGATGTGTATTCTTTTGTTTCCTTGGTGTTTGCCTCCCCTGTCCATCATGTTGGTCATGAAGATTTAGCTCCTGGGAGAACTTGGGTTTTCAGATTTCTGTTGACATGTCGAAGTGTAGACCTGAGTTTCCTTTGTTTCCTGTGCTTGTGTTGGAGATGAAGGCGGGAAAAGTCATCATACTCTGAAAGTAGAGTATGAAATATCCAGTGTGCTCTGACTCCCACCCCTCAGGCTTGAAATCCACAGTCAACTACATACTTCATGTTCTACACAATCAGCTTTAGGGTCTCCCAGACACATGTGACATGAAATCGTACTGAAAGATGATTCCCGAACCTTTGCCTTGCAGTTTAGGGAGAGATTAGGGACACTGCCCCTCGCCTGCACTGTTTTTTCTGGTCTAGCAAATGCCCAGTCACACTGCCACATGTAGCCACCCAAGGGCACAGCTGCCACATCCTCCCAGAGGTTCTCCTGACCTCCATTCTGGCCAACCCAGCACACCCACAGTCCTCCTGAGTGTCCCATGTCATGGTACATGTCACACAAGGCTGTCAGTTTTTGTCTCTCGGTCTGTTCTTCATGCTTGGAATAGATTTCTCTCCCAGGTGCCTGGCTGGATAGCAGGCCCATTAATTATTTCAGAATCTTTTGTCCTGGAACAGCAGGCGTCCTTTAAATCCGGACGGGCAGGGGGAATCTCTGTCCCTCTGTGTGACCCCAGCCTCAGAGGGATCTATTGTCCAGGACAAGGGATTTGGGAGTCCTCCCAGATGAAGTTTTTTCTGTGAAGGCGGCTTCCTTCCAGGATCATTATGGAACCACATGGCATGGACATTCTGGGAGACAAAAAGCATGCTTCTGTATTGTATTCTCTTTGTACGCTGTAGCTACCAGAGAGGATACTTGTGGTAAAGGATACTGGGGATGAAAGTCTGAAAACCCAAGCTAGGGTTAGGGTTAGGGTTAGGGTTAGGGTTAGGGTTAGGGCGTAAGGCATGGCATGCCCAACCTATAGAGCTTGAAATGATCTCCCCAGTACCTGAAGTTAGGGGGGAGTTTCACGTGGTCACTCAAGCTGTAGATTATGTCCACAGAAGCCGCTGAATGTGGGGGTAGCCTCATTGGTCCATGGATTCTTTTTTTCCCACTGTAGGGTTTTAGCACATGTAAAAATAGCAAGGTTTTATTCTGGGGGTCAGGAGGACTCCTAGTTTATGGCTCAGGGGCCCTCCATATGGAGGCATTCAAGAGCAGGGCTCTGGGTATGGATGCCTGAAAACCAAATCTTGGGTTAAGATTAGGGCCTAGGTACATGCAAACCTGATCTGCAAGCTCTGCAGTGAGCTCTCCAAGGGACTGAATTGAAAAGGGGGCTCAGACTGAGGGTCACAATATGGGTTTATGTCCAGGTCAGACTCTGAAGTGCGTGGCCTCAGGGACCATAAAGGTTTCTCCTACTCTGAGGGTTTTACACAGCTCCAAATTACAAGATTTCCTCCTGGGGGACATGGGTCAGGACGAGTTGTGTTTTGTGGCTCAGAGGTCCTCCACATGGAGGGATTCTAGACCAGGTCTCCGGGGACAGATGTCTGAAAATCCAAGCTAGGATTAGGATTAGGGCCGAGGCACATGCCAAATCCAAACTGCTGGCTCTGGGGCTAGCTACCTGGGTGGATGACTATTGGTTGCGGCTGTACCAGAATGTATTAGGTCCAATGCTGGCTTCCATAAATGGGGGTGGCCTCGGCAGCCACGCAGGTTTCTTTTAATCTGTGCACTTGTGCAGCTCTATAGAACACAGTTTTCTCTGGAGGGCAGGCAGAGTCCCTTGGTGTGGCTCTGGAGTCCCCAATCTGGAGGGCTTGTGGGGCATGACTCTGGGGACGGAAGTTGGAAAATGCAAGCTAGGGTTTCGGTTGGGGCCTAAGGCATGGCAGACCTGATCTTAAAATTCTGAGGAGAGCTCCTTGGGATCTGAATATAGAGGACTAGTCAGGCGGTCGATCAGGCTGAAATTTGTATCCATGAGGGTTTCAGAATGTGGGGCTTGCCTCATGGAGCCATAGATGTTTATCCCGCTCTGGCGGTTTTAAGCAGGGACAAAGAGCAAGGTATCCTTCTAGAGGACAGTAGGAGTCCCATTTTATGGCTCAGGGGTTCTCCATATGGAAGGATTGGAGACTAGGCCTATGGGTATGGATGCCTGAAAGCCAATTTAGACCTAGGATTAAGGCCTAGCGGCATGCCAGGACCAATCTGCTGGCTCTGTTGCAAGCTACCCAGGGGGCTGAATTGAAAATGGGGCCCAGGCTCAGGGTCACAATATGGATTTGTGTCCAATGTGGCCTCTGAACTAGGGGACAACCTCAGGGGCCATGCATATTTCTCCTAATCTGGGCTTTTTTTGCAGCTCCATAGGACATAGTTTCCTTTTGGATGGCAGGCAGAATCTAGTGGTGCGGCTCCAGAGTCCCCATTCTTAAGGCCTTGTGGGCCAAGAGTTTGGAGACAGAAGTCTGAAAACCCAAACTAACGTTTGAGTTAGGGCGTAGGGCATGACTCTCTGATCTGCAGATGCTGAGGCAAGCTCCCGGGGTTCTGATATAGGGGCAAGTGTGAGCCTGGAGTTTGTGTCTATGAGGTCTGCTGAATGTTGGGGTGGCCTCATGGGGCCATATAGTTTTCTCCTTCTCTGGGGTTTATGTTCACCTGCAAAAAGCAAGGTCCCTTCTGGTGTACAGGAGTCCTGTTTTATGGTTCAGGTGTGTGCCATATGGAGGGATATGAGGTGGGCTCTGGGTATGGATGCCTGCATCCCCAATCTAGGTTTAGGATTAAGGTCTAGGGGCATTGCAGGTCCTATCTGCTGTCTCTGGGACCAGCTACCTGGGTGACTGACTGGAGGTCAGGGCTCAAGGTAAATGTCAGAATGTGTTTTACTGTCGAGGGATGGCCTCCTTAAATGGGGTTAGAATCAGGAGCGTTCAGGTTTCTCCTAAACTGGGATTCTGTGCAGTTCCATATGCCATGGTTTCCTTCTGGAGGGCAGGAAGAGTCCTGTGGTGTGGCTCCAGAGATCCCAAACTAGAGTGCTTGTGGTTCAGGACTCTGGGGACGGAAGTTTGAAACCCAAGCTAAGATTATGATTAGGGCCTAGGACATTGCAGTCCCAATCTGCAGAAGCTGAGGCGAGGTCCCAGAATCTCAAATAGGGCAAGTGTCAAGCAGTTGCTCAGGCTGAAATTTGTTTCTATGAGGGCTGAAAAATGTGAGGGTGGTCTCATAGGGCCATGGAGGTTTCTCCTGCTCTAGAGGGTTTTGTGCAGCTGCAAAGAGGAAGCACTCCTTCTGGGGTACAGGCAAAGTCCTCTTTTATGGCTCAGGGGTTCCCACTATGGAGGGATTTGAGAGCAGGGCTCTGGATATAGATGCTGGAAAATCCAACCTAGGGTTAGGATTAAGGCATAGGGACATGGCAGGCCTGATCTGTTGGTTCTGTAGCAAGCTAACCAGGGTTCGGGGCCCTGAGTTGAGAATGAAGCTCAGGCTGAGGGTCACAATGCGGGTATGTGCCCAGTACGGCCTCTGAATGTGAAGGTCACCTCAGGGTCATGCAGGATTCCTCTATTCTGAGGGATTTACATGGCTCCTAATAGCAAGGTTTCCTTTTGTGGGGGCAGGAGGAGTTCTGTTTTGTGGCCCATGGGCCGCCTGTATGGAGGGAATCAAGACCAGGCCTCTAGGGACAGATGCCTGATAACAAAAGATAGGGTTAGGATTAGGCCCCAGGGGCATGACAGGTAGGATCTGCTGACTCTGGGGCCAGCTACCTGGGTGGCTGACTGGAGTTCAGGTCTCAAGCTGAGTGTAAGAATGTGCATTACTATCCAGGGATGGCCTCCATAGATGAGGGTGGTCTCAGAGTTTGTGCAGTTTTTTCCTAATCTGTGGGCTTTTTCAGCTTCTTCGGGCTTTGTTTCCCTCAAGAGGGAAGGCAGAAGTTCTTTGGTGTTGCTACACAATCCCCAATGTCGAGGGTTTGTCAGTCAGGACTCTGGTGATGGAAGACTGAAAACTCAAGGTAGGGTGAGAGTTAGGGCCTAGGGCATGGCAGGCCTGATCTGTACATGCTGACATGAGCTCCCCAGGACCTGGAGTTGGGGCAAGTGTCAGGTGGTTGCTCAGGGTAGCGTTTGTGAACATGAGGGCCACCGAATGTGGGGCTGGCCTCATGGACCCATGAAGGTTCCTCCCCCTCTGGGCATTTTGTGCAGCTCCAAATACCGAGGTTTCCTTCTGGGGGACAGGAGCAGTCCTGTTTTATGGCTCAAGGGATATACAATTTGGAGGGATTCGAGACCAGCTCTCTGGGTATGGATGCCTGAAAACCCAACGGAGGGTTAGCTTTAGGGTCTAGGGACATGTAAGGCTCAATCTGCTGGCTCTGGTGAGAGCTACCAAGGAAAGCAGCTCAGATGAGGGTCACAGTGTGGTTTTGTGTCCAGGATGGTATCCAAAAGTAGGGGTGCCCTCAGGAGCCATGCAGCTTTCTTTTCCTCTGAGGGTTTTACACAGCTCCAAATAGCAAGGTTTCTTTCTGGATGGCAGGAGGAGTTTTGTGTTGTGACTCAGGGGTCCTCCATATGGATGGATTCGAGACCAGCCATCTGAGTATGAATGCTTGAAAACCCAATAGCTTTAGGGTTTAGGAGCATGGCAGATCTGATTGGCTGGTTATGGGGCCAGCTACCAGGGACACTGAGTGGAGGTCAATGCTCAAGCTGAGTGTCAGAATGCGTATCATGGTCCAGGGATGGTCTCTGTATATGGGGTGGCCTCGGGAGCCGTGCGGTTTTCTTTTAATATGGGGGGTTTGTGCAACTCCATTGGGCATGGTTTCCTTCTGGATGGCAGGCAGAGTCCTGTTTTGTGGCTCCAGACTCCCCGGTCTGGAGGCCATGTGGGCCAGGACTCTGGGGACGGAAGATTGAAAACCAAAGCCAGGGTGAAGGTCAGGTCCTCGGGCATGGACGGCTCGGTCTGCAGAAGCTGAGGCAAACTGCACAGGATGTGCAGTTAGGATGCATGGACGGCAGTCACTTAGGCTGCTGTTTGGGTCCATGAGGGACGCCGAAAGTGAGGGCTGCCTCATGAAGCCAAGGATGTTTCTCCCACTCTGGGGGTTCTGTGCAGCTCCAAATAGCAAGGTTTCCTCCTGGGGGACAGAGGAGTCCTGTTTTATAGCTCGGGGGTCCCACAATTCAGGGATTTGAGACCATGGCGCTAGGTATGGATGCCTGAAAACCCAACCGAGGTTTAGATTTAGGGCCTAGAGGCATGGCAGACCTGATCTGCTTGCTCTGGGGTGAGCTACCCATGGGAATGAGTTGAATACTGGGCTTAGGTTGAGAGTCACAATGTGGATTTGTGCCCAGGGCAGCCTCTGAATGTGGGGGTGACCTCAGGGGACATGTAGGTTTCTCCTACGCTGAGGGTTTTACACAGCTCTAAATGTTAAGGTTTCCTTTGGGGGGGGGCAGGGCGAGCTCTGATTTGTGGCTCAGGCATTCCCATATGGAGGGATTGGAGACTAGGGCTCTAGGGACAGATGCCCGAAAACACGTGCTAGGGTTAGGGTTTGGGCATTGGGCATGGCAGGCGTGATCTTCAGATGCTGAGGTGAGCCCCCTGGGATGTGAAGTTAGGGAGAATGTCAGGTGTTTGCTCAGGCTATAGTTTGTGTTCATGAAAGGCACTGAATGTGGGGTTGTGTTAATGGGGTCTTGGAGAAATCTCCCACTCTGGGTTTTTGTTTTGTTTTGTTTTTTGTTTTTGTTTTTGTTTTGTAGCTCCAAATAGCAAAGTTTCATTCTGGGAGACAGGATATGTCCTGAATTCTGGCTCAATTATCCCCCATGTGGATATACTGAGAACAGGGCTCTGGGTATGGATAACTGAATTCCCAACTTAGGGTTAAGTAAGGCCTATGGTCATGGCAGCCTTGATCTACTGGTTCTAGGGTGAGCTACAGAAAGGGTTGATTTGATGGGCGCATCCCAGGCTGTGCCAGACTGTATTAGTGACAGTGGTGGCCTACAAATGTGGGGTGGAATTGGAGGTAGTGCATGTTTCTCCTAATCTGGGGGCAGTGCATCTTCATATGGCAGGGTTTCCTTCTGGAGGGCAGGCAAAGTCTTGTGGTGTGGCTCAGAGTCCCCAGTCTGGAGGGCTTGTGGATCAGGACTCTGGGGAAGAAGTCTGAAAATCCAAGCGAGGGATAGGGTTAAGGCTTAGGGATGGCAGGCCTGATATGTAGATGCTGAGGTTAGCTCCCTGGGATCTGAAATTAGGTCACATGTCAGGTGGTCACTCAGGCTTGAGTTTATGTCCATATGGAACTGGCCAAATGGGGCCATGGAAATTTCTCCCGTTCTATGGGTTTTGTGTAGTTCCAAATAGCACGGTTTCATTCTGGAGGAAAGAAGGAGTAGTGTTTATGTCTCAGCGGTCCCCTGTATGGAAGTATTTGAGAGACGAGCACTGGGTATGAATGCCTAAAAATCCCATGGACGCCTGAAAACCCTGGAGTTAGAATTGCAGCCTAGAGGTATGGCAGACCTGATCTGCTGTCTCTGAGGTGAGATACCCAAGAGGATAATTTGAGGAGCACAGGCTGTGCCAGACTGCACGTTAGTGTCCAGGTTGGCTTAAAATCGAGGGTTGGAATTGAGAGCCTTGCAGCTTTCTCCTAAACAGGAGTTTCTGTGCAATTCCATAGGACATGGTATCCTTCTGCAGGGCAGGCAGAGTCCTGTGGTGTTTCTCCAGGGTCCCAAATCTGGAGAGCTTTTGGGCAAAACTCTTGGGATAAAAGTCTGAATACCCAACCTAGGTTTAGGGTTAGGGACTAGGGCATGGCAGGCCTGACATGCAGATGCTTAGAAGCGCTCCCGGGATTTCAACTTAAGGCGAGTGTCAGGTGGTCACTCAGGCGGGAGTTGATGTCCATGAGGGACACCAAATACTGGGGCTGGCCTCATGGGGCCATGGATGTTCCTCCTGCTCCAGGGAGTTTGCACAGCTCCAAATAGCAAGATTTCCTTCTGGGGGACAGGAGGAGCCGTGTTTTCAGCATCAGGGGTACACCATGTTGAGGGATTCGAGTGCAGGGTTCCAGGTATGGATGCCGGAAAACCCAGCCTATTGCTGGCTTAGAGCCTAGGGCATTGGCAGGCCAGATATGTTGGCTTTCAGGCGAGCTCCTCAGAGGGATGAGTTGACAACCAGGCTTAGGCTGAGGGTCACAATGCGGGTTTGTGTCCAGAACCGGCTCTGAAAGTGGGGGTGGCCTCAGGAGCTATGTTAGTTTCCCTTCTCTGAGGGTTCTGCACAACTCCAAATAGGAAGGTTTCCTTCTGGGAAACAGGAGGAGTTCTGTTTTATGGCTAAGGGGGTCCCACATGTGGACGTATTTGAGACCAGGCCTTGGGGACAGATGCCTGAAAACAGAAGCTAGGGTAAGGATAGGACTAGTGGCATGAAAGGTCTAATCTTCTGGCTCTGGGACAAGCTACTTGGGTGGCTGACTGGAGGACGAGGCTCAAACTCTGTGTCCGAATGTGAATCACTATCCAGGGATGACCTCCATAAATGGGGGTGGCCTTGGGGACCATGCAGGTTTCTCCTAAACTGGGAGTTTTGTGCAGATCCATAGGGCATGGTTAACTTATGGAAGGCATTGCTGAGTGCTGTGATGTGGCTCCAGAGTCCCCAGTCTGGAGGGCTTGGAGGCCGGGCATCTTGGGATGGAAGCCTGAAAACCCAAGCTAGGGTTAGGGTTGGGGCCTAGAGACATGGCATGACTGATCTCTCAGAACTGAGGAGGGCTCCCTGAAGGGCGGAGTTGAGGGCGGGAATCAGGCGGCAGATCAGAGTCTTGAGGTTTTGGGTCCATGGGGTTAGATGCTGGTATTGGCGTCTGGGGGTATGCATGTTTCTCCCGCTCTTAGGTTTCTGTACAGCTCTAAATGGCACCATTTCTCCCTAGGTGGCCAGCGGAGTGCCCGCATGAGTCTCAGGCATCTGCAATATGCAGGAATTTGGTGCTTACCCTCTGCACAACACGCCTAGGTTAAGGATTAGGGCCTGCAGCGTTACAGGCCCAATCTGCCAGCACTGAGTCTGGCTCCTCTCAGGGCTGAGTGGAGGCCATTTCTCCAGCCCTGTGGCGGAATCCAGCTTTATGGCTGGGGACTGCTGATGGTTGGGGGACATGGAGATTGCTCCTGCTCTGAGAGTTATACACATCTCCTATGGGAACTGTTTACTCCTGGGAAGCAGCCAGAGTCCTGGTGTGTGGCTCAGGTGTCCCCAATCTGAAGGGCTTGGGGGCCAGTTCTGTGGGGACAGAATTCTGAAAAGTCAACATAGGGTTACGGCATGGGGCATGGCTGATCCAATCTGCTGGTGCTGAGGCAGGTTCCCTGAGTTGAGGATGGGGGTCAAGCGGCATGTCAGACTCTGGATTTTTTTGTTGTGTGGGCCATCTGCGGTGAGGGTGGCCTCAGGAATCCATGCGGGTCTCTCACGGTCTGAGGGTTCAGGAAAGCTCCAAATGAAAGGGTTTCCCTTCGATGCCAGACAGAGTCCTTAGGTGTGGCTCATGGTTCCTAATCTGGAGTGCTTGTTGGCAAGGTCTCTGGGCACGGAAGCCTGAAAACACAAACTGGGGTTTGGCTTAGGACTTAGGAGTATCCAAGCCTCATCTTCCAGCCCTGAGGTGAGAACCCTGGGGTTTGAGTCAAGCCCAGGAATCCGGAAACACGTCAGGCTGTGAGTTTGTGACTGGGGGTTGGTGCTGTGGTTGGGGATGTCCTCAGGGAGGCATGCAGGTTGCTCCATGTGGGTTGTTCCTAGGGTTCTGCATAGCTTAGAATGGCACGCTTTTCTTCTGGATTGCAGACAGACTCGTTGGGTGTGATCTAGAGTTCCTAAACTGGAGGGGCAGTGCCAATGTGGCTTTAGACCTGTGGAGGGTTTGGGAGCTGCATTATTAGTTCCTGGAAGGCTCAGCAGTGCCAATAACGCCACTGGAGTGAGAGGTGAGCTGTGGTGCGAGAGAGCGTAGTAAGGGTGGCAATGCTGCTTGCCATCACTGGAGGCACTGGAGGCACTGGAGGCAGTGCCGAGCTGCTGTGGGAAACACACCAGAAGAAGAGTCTGTGCAGCTTGCTGGCTCTGAGGGCAGTGGTGAGGTGCTGGGTGAGAAACCCTGAAACTTGAGGCACTGCAGCTTGTTTTTATAGGATGTAGTGCTGAGCTGAAGACTCTCTGTTTCCCCAGTCTCAAGAGTGGTGGTAACAACCGCTGGAGCCGGGCCCCCACTCAGCATTGTGAAACATTGCCCCAGGTTTGATGGTAATGTGCTGTCAGGATAGTTCCGGAGGGTCCTCCTGGTGGGTGTCTGCAGCCAGGGAGAGCCAAACCCGTTTCATGGTGCCTTTGGAACCGAGGAATTGAGTGTCTACTTAGAAGAGTCTATTTGCTTCTCTAAAAAGGACAAGGGCATTGGCCGGCTTGAGAAGGAAGTGAAAGAACACTTAAGGATCAAGCATGTGTCTCTCCTTCCTCCTCCCAGGAATCAGAGCAGGTGTGTAGGCTTTAGGTGGGAGGTGCCTATTTATCCGCACCTGACGACCCTTCTTCACTCTTGTTCCATGAGACGTGAAGTTTGGAAATCAACGTCTGAATCCATCATGCAGCTTGTCCCAGGACGTCAGCATTCAGAGAAAAGAGCAGGCCGGTGGGGCACACTGGCACATCCATGCCACCATGGGAGGTTAAATTTCTCTTTCACCCCAAACATCCTGGATTTTCACTCCTCTCCAATGGAGCCAAAAAGTCACATGAGCGCAGCTGTCAGAAATGGAGAGTGGGTGCTAGGGTTCCTGAGTTTCCTTGCAGGGAGCACCTGGCAGGGGATCTCATTTTCTCTGTTGGCTTCTGGCTTACACGGTATTTGGAACATCTCTTTATAATCAAATCCCCTGGATTCAAAGTGGGAAGATGAGATGAAGTTGGTGTGTGTTTGAAACATAGACCTCATTCCTTCATCTAACTGTGTTGATTCCATGGGTCCTAGGCTGTGGTGGAATGGCCAGCATCTAGAGTTAGGTGAATGTTTGTGGTCAGAGAGAAGCTTGGATGATGGCTTCTCCTTTGTCCATCATGATGTATCCTAAGGGATTCATGTTTTTTATCCAAAGAGTTCCAAGGAGGGCAGAGGGAAAATTCAAAAGGATTCCAAGGAGCCTTGGATGATTGAAAAGAGAAGCTTGGCTGTCTAGTTTCACTCGGTGGACCATTTAGAGAGTTGGACATGGCATCCTTTCTCTGCAGTTTCATGGGTGGTGAAGTCAGGAGAGTCTTTGGTAATTCCCCTGGATAGAGGCATTCTGATGGCCTCACAGGGCATGGCATCAGGAACCCTGGGTTGAATTTCTGGGGTTGCTTGCTGGACGCTGGGTGAGTCATGTTATCCCCAAGGTTTTTTGTTTCCTCCTTAGGAAATTTCTGGCAGGGAATGTTCTGCTTCCAGCAAAACCCTCCTGTACTGTCAGTGGGCATGCGGGTTGTTGAAGCCATTCTAGAAAAGAGCATCATGGTTCCTTTGAAAGCTAAGAACTGAACAACCCTAGAATCCAGCAGTTGCCCTCCTAGGTATCTCCCTATAAGGGAGGGTACACACTGTGATGAGCTCTGGGTGTTCTGTGCAGGTGAGGAATCACAAAATCCTACCGCTGAAGCAAAGGAATGAACACTGCATGGAAACATATTGGAACTGAAATAAAGGAAGGAAAGAAGAAGACCATGTTCTACTTCATGAAGAGCGAGGTAAAAATGGAGTGATTTTTCTTCTCCTTTTCTGCCAATAATCATTTTCAAAAACACTGTGGTGGGATACACTAGTTTCTGATTGCATAAGGAGCCCTCAGAAAGCTGCCAGGAAAAATTTAGACCTCAGAACATGTCCATGTTCCATTGATATGTTCCTTCCAGTTTGCAGGTACAATGGTAAGTGGAGAGAAATAGGGCAGAAAAGGAAAGGAGGTGCTTAACATTCAGGAGGCTTTCCCCTGTTTCTTTCTTTATTAAAAGATTTTATTTTTATATATTTGGCAGAGATCACAAATAGGCAGAGAGAGGGGGGGGAGGGAAGGAGGCTCTAGACTGATCAGAGAACCCGAAGCAGGGCTCGATCCCAGGACCTTGGGATCATGACCTGAGCTTAAGTCAGAGGCTTTAACCCACTGAGTCACCCAGGCTCCCCATCCTTCCCCCTTTCTCAAGAAAGCCCTGGGCCAGTTTATGTTGAGAAGATGGAGAGGGGATCCCAGCTTTGCAGCAGGCAGGGTAGTTCCAGGTCTTCCTAGAGCTGACAGGGTTCACTGAGGAGAGCTGAGCTGTGGGTGTGACAGGTCCGAACTGCTGGTCCAGAGGCGGGATCTCTGAGGAGCTGCGTTGAAGATGGGGTTCAGGTGGCGTTCGAGGCTAGGGGGGGCTGAAGATCATAGGGGATTACTCATGGGGACACACAGGTTTCTCTCTTTCTGACAGTTCCTTGCAGGTCCAAACAGACTGGTTACCTTCTAGGTGGCAGGTGGACTCCTATGGTGTGACTCTAGGGTTCCCAAACCAGAGTGCTTGCTGACCAGACCCCTGTAGAAGGAAGCCTGAAAACGCAACTTAGGGTTAGGGTAATGGCCTTGGGGAATTGCAGCTCTGATCCACCAGCGCTGATTCAGATTCCCCTCAGGGTTGAGTTGAGGGAGCTCATCCTGCAGTGTGGCAGAATCGGGTTTCTGGCCAGGGGAGCTACTGATGTTGAGAGTATTTTAGAAGGGTGTGCATGTTTCTTCCTCTCTGAGGGCACTTCAGAGCTCCAGATGGCACAGTCTCCCCCCGCATGGCAGTCGGATTCTTGGGTTTTCACAGCGGGGTCCTTAATCTGGGGAGTTTGGGGGCCAGGCCTCTTGAATTGGAAGCCTGAAAACAGAAACTAGAGCTATGGTAGGGCCTCAGGGCAAGGCAGGCTTGAACTGCTGGTGCTGAGGCAGGCTTTCCAGTGGGCTGACGTCAGGCTGGGCATCAGGCATATCAGATTCCAAGTTTGTGTCTAGGGAGGCTATAGAAACTGGGAGCATCCTCAGAGTTGCATGCAAGTTTCTCCCAGTCTGAGGGTTCTGCTAAGCTCCAAAGGGCAGAGTTTCCTCATGAGTGTGGGGCGCAGCCCTTGGGTGTCACTGAGGCATGCTTTATGCCACTGTGAGTCTCACAGGTGCCCATCATCAGGCTTAGGGAAAAGACCTCTGGACATGGAAGCCTGTACACCCACATAGGGTTAGTGTTAGGGCCTTTGGGCACGGCAGGCCCAATGTACTGGTGCTGATCCGGGCTCTCCACATGGCTGAGTCCAGGCCATACATCTGGAGGCACAGCAGAATCTGGTTTTATGGCCATAAGGCCTCTCATGTTGAGGGAGGCTTTAGGGGGGCTTGCAGGTTTCTCCCTGTCTGAGAGTTTGGAGCAGCCCCAAACCACAAGAAGTCTGCCCACGTGGTCAGTGGAGTCACATGGTGTCACTCTGCTGTCCTTAATCTTGGGGATATGGGAGCCAGGTCTCTTTGGATAGAAACCTAAAAACCCAAATTAGGGTTATGGTAAGGGCCTAGGGTCATGGCAGGTCTGAACTTTTCTTGCTGAGGTTGGGTCCCTGGTGTGCTGAGTTGAGAACAGGCACCAGGCAGGGTGTTCGATTCCGGGTTTGAGTCCAGGGGTTGAACAATGCTGGGTGTGGCCTTGGGGGGGCATGCAGGTTTCATAGCTCTGAAGAATGTGTGCACCTCCCAATGGCACTACTGTACCCTAGGAACCAGGGGAGTGCCAGAGTGAGTCTCAGGCATCCCCAATCTGGGGGGTGTGGGTGCCAGGCCTCAGGGTAGGGAAGTTTGTATACCCCACCTAGTGTTCGGGTTAGAACCTAGGGACATGGCAGGCCCAATTTGGCAATGCTGAAATTGGCTCCCATCGAGGCAGAGTTTAGGACATTCATCTGGCCACCTAAAGAATCAGGGTTTGTCTCTGGGGGGCCACTGATTGTAGGAGTGGCTTTAGGGGGACATGCAGGTTTCTGCCCCTCTGAAGGTTCAGCGCAGCTCCAAGTGGCATGGGTTCCATCCATGTGGAGGGCGGATTCCTGAGGTGTTGCTCAGGGGTCCTTAATTCAGGGGGCCTGGGGGTCAGGCCCCTTGGAATGGAAGCCCGAAAACCCAAAGAAAGGTTCGAGTTAGGGCCTTGGAACATTGCAGGCCATATATACTGAATCTGATGGGGCCTGCCCACAGGGATGAATTGGGGACACACCTCTTCCATCACAAGTATATGCCTTTATGGCCGAGGGGGGGCATGATGGTCAGGGAAGCTTTATGGGTGCAAGCAGGTTTCACCCCCTTGGAGGGCTTGACACAACTCCAATCAGCATGAATCCCTACCACGTGGCAGGTGGAGTGGTGGGGTGTCACTCAGACCTCCTTTATCTGAGGGGATTAGGGGCCAGGAGCCTTAGAATTGAAGCATGAATAATGAAACTACAGTTTATTTAGAGCCTAGGGGCATGGTATGTCAGATCTTCTGGGACCAAGGCAGTCACCCAGGGCTCAGTAGGGAGAGTCATTGGCCTTGCATCCGCTGGCTTGTGGAGGGCTTTCCCCGAGTTCTTGCCAAGCTCACTGAGGACAGGACTCTAGAAAAGGCCATGTTCAGGCAGACATGAGCTGCACAAAGTGAGGTCTCCAGGGAATTTCCTGCCAATTCTCATGAGCATTCTACCTAAACCCATATGGTGAGAATAGGCTGGCATTAATGGGTTATTTGGACCACCCGTCTCTGGTGGACTATAGTTGTTTCTTGCACAGTGCATGCGTAGCCATCAGGAAAACATGCAGAGACTATGCTGCTGATGGTGTGGAAAGGCCTTGTTGAGGGGAGGGCAGGCATGGGTCTCCACATACAATGGTTGACTCAGGCTCCAAAAGCCACGGTTTGCAAATAGGTGGCAAGAGGACTAATGGGGTGGGTTTCAGATTTCCTGCAGTGGAGGGTTCGAGAGACAGGACCCTGCGAAGGTAAGACTGAAAACTAGGTGAGGGTTGGGACCAAGGAATAGGGGCATGGCAGACCCCAACTCCCAGCTCCAGGGAGGGAATCCACGGTTGCCAAGGAGCAGGAGGCATTGGCCTCATCTCCCACTGATTCATGGAGGGCTTTTTGGCAGGGTCCGAGTCATGACAATATGGGATCCTGGGCGAGGCCCAACAGGCGGCCCTGCAGACATGTGTCACCCGAATCGAGAATGCAGGGTGTTTTCCGGCCAAATATCAAGAACGTTTTGCCCAAATCTGGATCAATTTGGACAGAACACTCATCAGAATTGCCCGGGATGGGCAGCCCTGAGGACCGCCCTGTCCCCATGACCGTGGGCCCTTCCTCAGGCGGGGCATGTCGCAGTCATCCAGTAAAGGCAGTGAGACGATGAGGGCCACTCAGGGGCCCTAGTGCAGGGGACATTTCCCGGAGCAGAATGAGATAGAGGTTGTGGCATCCACCTCTGACTTTTCCAGCCACTGGGGCACCGATGCTTGGGAGTGGCCTCAGTGGGGGCATGAAGATTTCTCTGCCCCCAAGGCATTTCCAAAGTTCTAAAAGGCACTATTTCCACCTGGGTGGCAGGTGGATATGTGGCATGGAACTCAGGGTTTTCCAATTGGAGGGCCCGAGGGAGAGGATCCTGGAAACAGAAGGCCAAGAAAGCAGGCAAGGGTTAATTCCTGGGCCACGGGGCTGTACCAGTCGAATTGGACAGTGCAGTGGAGGGAACCCCCAGAGGTTAAGGAGCAGGAGGTGTCAGACTCAACTGAACCGGACTCACGGATGGCTTTCTGGCCGGGTTCAGACGTAACATTCAGGATCACAGGCCAGGCCCAGGCGACAGCCCTGCAGACGTGTGGTGCCCAAAGCTTGTTTGCCCGGCATTTTCCAGCCAGTTCTCTTGAGCATTCTGCTCTAATTGGGATCGAATTGGGCAGAATATTCGTGAGAATTGGCCGGCGATAGGCAACCCTACACATTGCCCCGTTTCCCATGGCTGAGGGCCCTTTCTCGCTCAGGGCATGTCGCAGCCACCCAGAAAACGCGCCGAGACATAGCGACCCACCCGGGGACCCCGGCGGAGGGGAGTGTTACAGGAGTAAAGTTGAGGGAGTGTTTGTGGCGGGGCGTCTGCACCCGACTCTTTGGGTGACTTGGGAGCCCAAGGATGGGTCTGGCGTCAGTGGAGGCAGGAATGTATGTCTCACTCAGAGGCTTGTCTGCAGCTCTGAAAGGCACCTTGACATAGGATCTTAGGATTCTCGTGGTGCAGGACTCAGGCTTTCCCAGTTGGGGTACCGAGGGACAGGACCCAGGAAACAGAAGGTTGAGCAAGCAGGCGAGGTCTTGTGCTTGGGCATCAGGGCTGTCCCAGACCCATGGGCCAGCGCAAGGGAGGGTACCCCTGGAGGCTGAGGAGCAGGAGGCATCTTCTTGGCCTGTGCCAGACTCAGAAGACGTTTCAGCAGAGTTCGACGTGACGACTGGGGATGACGGCCGATACCTACAGGGCTGCACTGCAGACTTTCTGCGCCAAAAGTGACTTAGCCAGGCCTTTTCCATCCAATACTCACGAGCGTTCTGCCCAAACCAATCCCGGTTGGTCAGAACGCTCATGAGGATTGGCTGGTGTTGGATTGCCCTCTGGACCACCCTTCTCCCCGTGGCTGAGGGCCCTTTCTCGCTGGGGGCATGTCACAGCTACCAGGAAAATGCGCCGAGACAAGGCCCACCTGGGGGCCTTGGTGTAGGGGAGCGTTCCTGAAGCAGAGTTGAGGGACGGGTGGTGGCTGGGCTCATGATGCCAGGCCATGCCCAGGGAGCTGCCGTGCAGATGCGCGGTGCCCGAAGTGAGTTGGCCTGGCGTTTTGGGGCCAATTCTCACGAGCGTTCTGCCCAAACCGGGATGGGTTTGGACAGAACGCTCGTGAGAATTGGCTGGCATTGGGCAGCCCTGCGGACCACTCTACTCCACATGGCCGAGGGCCCTTTCTTGCTCGGGGCATGTCACAGTGACCCAGAAAACTTGCCGAGACGATGTGTCCCATCCAGGGGCACTGGCCCATGGGAGCATTCCTGGAGTAGAGTTGAGGGTTGTGGAGGCATGGCACGGGACTCCTTGTTCCCCAGGTGGAGGCCCGGAGGGACATGCCCCTGGAAACCAAATGCAGGGAAAGCAGGTGAGGTTTCATGTCCGGGCCTAGTGGCAGGAGTAGCCCCATCGACAGCTCCAGGGAGGGTACCCCCGGAAGCTGAGGAGCAAGAGGCATCAGCGTCGCTGGAGCCTGCCATCTGGAGGGTTTTCTGGCGGGGTTCTGACACGACTGCTCGTGGTGCCCGGCAAGACCCAGGGGGGGTGGCCTTGCCAACGTGTGGCGCCCAAAGTGATTTTGCCTGGTGTTTTCCAGCCAGTTCTCACAAGCGTTCTCTTGCTCTGAGGCTTGTCCAAAGAGCGGAAAGGCACCGTGTATGCTGAGGTGGGATAGGGAGGCGTGGCAGGAGACTTAGGGTTCCCCAGTTGGAGGCACCAAAGGACAGGTCCCTTGAAATGGAAGACAGAGGAAGCAGGCCAGGGTTCTTTTCCAGGCCTCTGCACAGGCCGAGCCCCAACGGACAGTATCAGGGATGGGATGCTCGGAGGTGAGGAGCAGGAGGCGATCGCTTCACCACAGACTGACTACCAGATGGCTTTCTGGCATGTTTCAGACAGGACGGGTTGCCATGCCAGGCCAGGACCAGGGGGAGGCCCTGCAGCTGTGCTGCACCTGATGCCAGTTCGCTGGCATGTTTCAGCCAATTCTCAGGAGCATTCTGCCTAAACTGACCCCGGCGTTGGGCAGCCCTGCGTAGTGAACCGCTCTCCAAGACCCAGGGCCCTTTATCACCCAGGGCATGTTGCGGCCGCCCCGAAATGGCACGGAAAATATGCAGCCCACCCGCGGGCGACGGCACAGTGGAGCGGTCCGGGAGCAGAGTTGAAGGACGGATGGCGGCCGGGCGTGTTCCTCCGTCTTTCGGGAAGATGGGGGGCCAAGGATGGGGATAACCTCATATTGGGCATGCAGGTTTATCTCATTCCGAGGGTTGTCCAAAGCTCCGGGAGGCGCCGTTTGTGCCTGCGTGTTCGGGAGTTGCGTGGCGGCAAGACTCAGGGTTCCCGATATGGAGGCCACGAGGAACAGGACCCCAGAAGCAGAAGGCTGTGGATGCGAGCGAGCGTTCGAGCCCGGCTTCGTGATGGGACCGGACCCATGGTATAGTGCCAGGGACGGGACCCCGCAGGCCGAGGATCCCCAGGCGTTGTCCTAGCCACAGTCCGTCTCACAGAGTGCCTCTTGGCGTGTTGCGGGAGCGGCACTCACAATGCCCAGCCATGTCCTGGGGGGGCGGCCCTGCAGACGTGCGGCTCCCGAGATGACTTCGCTGGGCGTTTTCTGGCCAATTCTCACGAGCATTCTACCCAAATCGAGATCGGTTTGGGCAGAACGCTCGTGAGAATTGGCCGGCCTTGGGCAGCCCTGCAGACCGCCCTGCTCTCCTGGTCCCAGGGCCCTTTCTCACCCAGGGCATGTTGCAGCTGCCCAGAAATCGCACGGGGTAGATGCGGCCCACACGGGGGCGCCGGCACAGTGGAGCGTTCCGGGAGCAGAGTTGAAGGACTGATGGCGACGGGGCATGTGCCTCCGTCTTTCGGGATGATGGGGCACCCAAAGATGGGGATGACCTCATTTTGGGCACGCAGGATTCTCTCACTCCGAGGGTTGTCCGTAGCGTCTGGAGGCGCCGTTGGCGTTTGCGTGGTTGGGAGATGCGTGGCGGCAAGACTCACGGTTCCTGATATGGAGGCCACGAGGAACAGGACCCCGGAAGCAGAAAGCTGGGGATGCGAGTGAGCGTTCAAGCCCGGGTTTCGTGATGGGCCCAGACCCATTGTATAGCGCCAGGGATGGGACCCCCGCAGGCGGAGGATCAGCAGGCGTTGGCCTTGCCGCAGTCCTCACGGAGTGTCTCTTGGCATGGTGCGGGAACGGGCACACACAATGCCCGGCCAGGCCCTGGGGTTGGGCCCTGCAGATGTGCGGCACCCGAAGAGACTTCGCTGGGCGTTTTCCTGCCAATTCTCAACGAGCATTCTGCCCAAACCAGGATCGTTTTAGGCAGAACGCTCGTGAGAATTGGCCAGCGTTTGGTGGCCCTGCGGACCGCCCTGCTCTCCATGTCCCAGGGCCCTTTGTCGCCCCGGGCATGTGCGGCCGCCCGGTAATCGCATGGAAATGACGCGGCCCAGCCGGTGGCTCTGGGGCAGTAGAGCGTTCCGGGAGAGAGATGAAAGACGGGGGGCGGAAGTGCGTGCACCTCTGTCTTTGGAGAAGATGGTGTGCCCAAGGATTTGGATGACCTCATTATGGGCATGCAGGTTTATCTCACTCCGAGGGTTGTCCGAAGCGCAGGAAGGTGCCGTTCCCGCCTGCGTGGCTGGGAGATGCGTGTCTGCATGGCTCAGAGTGCCCGATAAGGAGGCCACGAGGGTCAGGACCAAGGAAGCAGAAGGCAGGGGAAGCGAGTGAGCGTTCGAGACCGAGCTTCGTAATGGCCCAGCCCTTTGGTATAGAGCCAGAGACAGGGCCCCCGCAGGCCGAGGATCCCCAGGTGTTGTCCTCGCCAAAGTCCGTCTCACGGAGTGCCTCTTGGAGGGGTGCGGGAGCGGGCACTCACAATGCCCAGCCAGTCCCCGGGGGGGCGGCCCTGCAGAAGTGCGGCCACCAAGGCTAATACGGCGGGTGTTTTCCAGCCAATTCTCACGAGCGTTCTGCCCAAAACGGAATCGGTTTGGGCTGAACGTTCAAGAGAATTGGCCGGCGTTGGGCAGCCCTGCAGACAGCCCTGATCTCCAGGGCTTAGGGTCCTTTCTCACCCACTGCATGTTGCGGCCGCACGAATATCGCATGGAAATGACGCAGCCCACACGGGAGTGCCCCCGCAGTGGAGCGTTCTGGGAACAGAGTGGAAGGACGGAAGGCGGCCGTGCGTGTGCCTCCGTCTTTCAGAAAGATGGGGCGCCAAATGATGGGCATGACCTCATTTAGGGCACGCAGGTTTTTCTCACTCCGAGGGTTGTCCGACGCACCGGGAGGCGCCGTTGGCGCCTTCGTGGTTGGGACATGCGAGGCTGTGGGACTCCGGGATCCCGATATGGAGGCCACGAGGAACAGTACCCGGAATGCAGAAGGCTGGGGAAGCGAGAGAGCGCTCGATCCCTGGCTTCGTGATGGGCCCAGACCCATGGAATATCGCCAGGGACGGGACCCCACAGGCCGAGGATCCGAATGCGTTGTCCTTGCCACAGTCCGACTCACAGAAAGCCTCTTGGCGGGGTGAGTCAGCGGGTACTCACGATGCCCAGCCAGGCCCCGGGGGGACGGCTCTGCAGACGTGCAGCACCCGAGGTGACTTTGCCGTGCGTTTTCCGGCCAATTCTCACGAGCGTTCTGCCGAAACCAGGATTGGTTTTGGTTGAACGCTCGTGAGAATTGGCGAACGATGGGCAGCCCTGCGGACCACCCTGCTCTCCATGGCCCAGGTTACTTTCTCGCCCAGGGCATGTTGCAGGTGCCTGGAAATCGCACGGAAAACACGCGGCCCACCCGGTGTCGACGGAGCAGTGGAGCGTACCTGGAGCAGATTTCAAGGACAGCTGGCGCCCGGTGTGCGCCTCCGTCTTTCGGGAAATGGGGCGTCCAAGGATGAGGATGACCTCATTTTGCGCACTCAGGTTTATCTCATTCCGAGGGTTGTCCGAAGGGCCGGGAGACGCCGTTGGCGCTTGCGTGGTTGGGAGATGTGTGGTTGCCGGACACAGGGTTCCCTATATGGAGGCCACGAGGAACAGAAACCTGGAAGGAGAAGGCTGGGGTAACAAGCGAGCGTTCGAGCCCGGGCTTCGTAATGGGCCCGGCCCCATGGTTAGCACCAGGGATGGGACCACCACAGGCAGAAGATCTGCAGGCCTTGTACTCCCAACAGTCGGTCTCACGAAGTGCCTCTTGGCGTGTTGCGGGAGCGGGCACTCACAATGCCCAGCCAGGACCCGGGGGGTGGGTAGCTCTGCAGACGTGCCAGCCCGAGGTGATGTCTCTGGGCGTTTTCCGGCCAATTCTCACAAGCATTCTGCCCAAACCGGGATCGGTTTGGCCAGAACGCTCGTGAGAATTGGCCGGCATTATGCAGCCCTGCAGACGGCCCTGCTCTCCAAGGCCTAGGGCCCTACATGCCCAGGGCATATTGCGGCCGCCCGAAATCTCACGGAAAAGATGCAGCCAACCCGGGTGCGGCAGCGCAGTGGAGTGTTCCGGGAGCGGAGTTGAAGGAAGGATGGCGGCCGAGCGTGGTCCTCCGTCTTTCGGAAAGATGGGGCTCCCAAGTATGGGATAACCTCATATTTGGCACGCAGTTTTATCTCACTCCGAGGGTTTTCAGATGCGATGGAGGCGCCGATTGTGCCTGCGTAGTTGGGAATGTGTGGCTGAGGACTCAGGGTTCCCGATATGGAGGCCACGAGGAACAGGACCACGGAAGCAGAAGGCTGGTGAAGTGAGCGAGCGTTCGAGCCCGTGCCTCGTGATGGGCCCGGACCCATGGTATAGCGCCAGGGACGGGACCCCCGCAGGCCGAGGTTCTGCAGGCCTTGTCCTCGCTGCAGTCCATTTCACGGAGTGCCTCTTGGCAGGGTACGGGAGCAGGCACTCACAATGCCCACCCTGGCCCAGGGGGGCGGCCCTGCACATGTGCGGACCCGAGGTGACTTTGCCGGGCGTTTTCCGGCCAACTCTCACGAGCATTCTGCACCATCCGGTATCAGTTAGGGCAGAACGCTCATGAGAATTGGCCGGCGTTGGACCGCAAAGTGGACCACCCTGCTCTCCAGGGCCCAGGGCCAATTCTCGCCCAGGGTATGAGTCGGCACCCGGAAATCGCAGGGAAATGACGTGGACCACCCAGAGGCACCGGCACACTGGAGCGTTCCGGGAGCTGAGTTGAAGGACCGATGGCGCCGGGCATTTGCCTCCGTCTTTCGGGAAGATGGGGCGCCCAAGTATTGGGATGAACTCATTTTGGGCACGAAGGTTTATCTCACTCCGAGGGTTGTCCGTAGCGCTGGGAGTTGCTATTGGCGCCTTCGTTGTTGAGAGATGTGTGGCTGCGGGACTCAAGGTTCCCGATATGGAGGCCACGAGGAACAGGACCTCGGACGCAGACGGATGAGGAAGCGAGCGAGCCTTTGAGCTTCGGCTTCGTGTCGGCCCAGACCCATGGTATAGGGCCAGGGATGGGGCCCCCACAGGCCGAGGAACCGCAGGCTTTGTCCTCGCCACAGTCCGTCTCAAAGAGTGCCTCTTTTCGGGGTTCCGGTACGGGCACTCCCAATGCCCGGCCAGGCCCCGGGGTTCGGCCCTGAAGACGTGCAGCGTCCGAGGTGTCTTCGCCGGGCGTTTTCCGGCCAATTCTCACGAGCGTTCTGCCCAAACCGGGATCGGTTTGGGCAGAACGCTCGTGAGAATTGGCCGGCGTTGGGCAGTCCTGCGGACTTCCCTGCTCTCCAGGGCCCAGGGTCCTTTCTCGCCCAGGGCATGTTGCGGCCGCCTGGAAATCGCACGGAAAAGACGCGGCCCACCCGGGGGCGCCAACGCAGAGGAGCATTCCCGGAGCAGAGTTGAAGGACGGATGGCGGCCTGGCATGCGCCTTCGTCTTTCGGGAGGATGGGGCGCCCAAGGATGGGGTTGACCTCATTTTGGCATGAAGGTTTATCTCACTCCGAGGGTTTTCGAAGCGCCGGGAGTCGCGGTTGGCGCCTTCGTGGTTGGGAGATGCGTGGCTGCGGGACTCAGGTTTCCCGATATGGAGGCCACGAGGATAAGGACCCCAGAAGCAGAAGGCTGGGGAATCGAGCGAGCGTTCGAGCCCGGGCTTCGTGATGGGCCCGGACCCATGGGATAGCGCCAGGGACGGGACCCCCGCTGGCCGAGGATCCGCAGGCATTCACCTCGCACCAGTCCATCTCAGGGCATGCCTCTTGGATATGTTCGGGAGCGGGCACTCACAATGCGCGGCCAGGCCCCGGGGTGTAGCCCTGAAGACGTGCGGCACCCGAGGTGTGTTCGCCAGGCGTTTTCCGGCCAATCCTCACGAGCGTTCTGCCCAAACCGGGATCGGTTTGGGCAGAACGCTCGTGAGGATTGGCCGGCGTTGGGCAGCCCTTCGGACTGCCCTGCTGTCCAGGGCCTAGGGTCCTTTCTCACCCAGGACATGTTTCGGCCACCCGGAAATTGCATGGAAAAGACGCAGCCCACCCGGGGGCGCCGGCGCAGTGAAGCGTTCCCGGAGCAGAGTTGAAGGACTGATGGCGTCCGGGCATTCGCCCCCGACTTTTGGGAAGATGTCACGCCCAAGAAAAGGGGATGACCTCAATTTCGCCACGAAATTTTATCTCACTCCGAGGGTTTTTCGATGCGCCGCGAGTCTCAGTTGTCGCCTTCGTGTTTCGCAGATGGGTGGCTGCAGGACTCAGTATTCCCGATATGGAGGCCACGAGGATCTGGACCCTGGAAGCAGAAGGCTGGGGAAGCGAGCGAGCATTGGAACCCAGGCTTCGTGATGGGTGGGGACCCATGGTATAGCGCCAGGGACGGGACCCCCGCAGGCCGAGGTTCTGCAGGCGTTGTCCTCGCTGCAGTCCATTTCACGGAGTGCCTCTTGGCAGGGTAAGGGAGCGGGCACTCACAATGCCCACCCAAGCCCAGGGGGGCGGCCCTGCACATGTGCGGACCCGAGGTGACTTCGCCGGGCGTTTTCCAGCCAACTCTCACGAGCATTCTGCACCATCCGTGATCAGTTAGGGCAGAACGCTCGTGAGAATTGGCCGGCGTTGGACCGCCAAGTGGACCACCCTGCTCTCCAGGGCCCAGGGCCATTTCTCGCCCAGGGTATGTGTCGGCCACCCGGAAATCGCAGGGAAATGACGTGGCCCACCCGGAGGCACCGGCGCACTGGAGCGTTCCGGGAGCTGAGTTGAAGGACCGATGGCGCCGGGCATTTGCCTCCGTCTTTCGGGAAGATGGGGCGCCCAAGTATTGGGATGAACTCATTTTGGGCACGAAGGTTTATCTCACTCCGAGGGTTGTCCGTAGCGCTGGGAGTTGCTATTGGCGCCTCGTTGTTGGGAGATGTGTGGCTGCGGGACTCAAGGTTCCCGATATGGAGGCCACGAGGAACAGGACCTCGGACGCAGACGGATGAGGAAGCGAGCGAGCCTTTGAGCTTCGGCTTCGTGTCGGCCCAGACCCATGGTATAGGGCCAGGGATGGGGCCCCCACAGGCCGAGGAACCGCAGGCTTTGTCCTCGCCACAGTCCGTCTCAAAGAGTGCCTCTTTTCGGGGTTCCGGTACGGGCACTCCCAATGCCCGGCCAGGCCGCGGCGTTCGGCCCTGAAGACGTGCCGCGTCTGAGGTGTCTTCGCCGGGCGTTTTCCGGCCAATTCTCTACGAGCGTTCTGCCCAAACAGGGATCGGTTTGGGCAGAACGCTCCTGAGAATTGGCCGGCGTTGGGCAGTCCTGCGGACTTCCCTGCTCTCCAGGGCCCAGGGTCCTTTCTCGCCCAGGGCATGTTGCGGCCGCCTGGAAATTGCACGGAAAAGCCGCGGCCCACCCGGGGCGCCAACGCAGTGGAGCATTCCGGGAAGAGTGGAAGGACGGATGGCGGCCGGGCATGCGCCTTCGTCTTTCGGGAGGATGGGGCGCCCAAGGATGGGTTGACCTCATTTTGGCATGAAGGTTTATCTCACTCCGAGGGTTGTCCGTAGCGCTGGGAGTTGCTATTGGCGCCTCGTTGTTGGGAGATGTGTGGCTGCGGGACTCAAGGTTCCCGATATGGAGGCCACGAGGAACAGGACTTCGGACGCAGACGGATGAGGAAGCGAGCGAGCCTTTGAGCTTGGGCTTCGTGTCGGCCCAGACCCATGGTATAGGGCCAGGGATGGGGCCCCCACAGGCCGAGGAACCGCAGGCTTTGTCCTCGCCACAGTCCGTCTCAAAGAGTGCCTCTTTTCGGGGTTCCGGTACGGGCACTCCCAATGCCCGGCCAGGCCGCGGCGTTCGGCCCTGAAGACGTGCCGCGTCTGAGGTGTCTTCGCCGGGCGTTTTCCGGCCAATTCTCACGAGCGTTCTGCCCAAACAGGGATCGGTTTGGGCAAACGCTCCTGAGAATTGGCCGGCGTTGGGCAGTCCTGCGGACTTCCCTGCTCTCCAGGGCCCAGGGTCCTTTCTCGCCCAGGGCATGTTGCGGCCGCCTGGAAATCGCACGGAAAAGCCGCGGCCCACCCGGGGCGCCAACGCAGTGGAGCATTCCGGGAAGAGTTGAAGGACGGATGGCGGCCGGGCATGCGCCTTCGTCTTTCGGGAGGATGGGGCGCCGAAGGATGGGTTGACCTCATTTTGGCATGAAGGTTTATCTCACTCCGAGGGTTTTCCGAAGCGCCAGGAGTCGCGGTTGGCGCCTTCGTGGTTGGGAGATGCGTGGCTGCGGGACTCAGGTTTCCCGATATGGAGGCCACGAGGATCAGGACCCCGGAGGCAGAAGGCTGGGGAATCGAGGGAGCGTTCGAGCCCGGGCTTCGTGATGGGCCCGAACCCATGGGATAGCGCCAGGGACGGGACCTCCGCTGGCCGAGAATCCACAGGAGTTCACCTCGCACCAGTCCATCTCAAGGCATGCCTCTTGGATGTGTTCGGGAGCGGGCACTCACAATGCACGGCCAGGCCCCTGGGTGTAGCCCTGAAGACGTGCGGCACCCGAGGTGAGTTCGCCGGGCGTTTTCCGGCCAATTCTCACGAGCGTTCTGCCCAAACCGGGATCGGTTTGGGCAGAACGCTCGTGAGAATTGGCAGGCGTTGGGCAGCCCTTCGGACCGCCCTGCTGTCCAGGGCCTACGGTCCTTTCTCACCCAGGGCATGTTTCAGCCACCCGGAAATTGCATGGAAAAGATGCAGACCACCCGGGGGCGCCGGCACAGTGAAGCGTTCCCGGAGCAGAGTTGAAGGACTGAAGGCGTCCGGGCGTTCGCCCCCGACTTTCTGGAAGATGGCACGCCCAATAAAGGGGATGACCTCATTTTCGCCACGAAATTTTATCTCACTCCGAGGGTTTTTCGATGCGCCGCGAGTCTCAGTTGTGGCCTTCTTGTTTGGGAGATGCGTGGATGCAGGACTCAAGTTTCCCGATATGGAGGCCACGAGGATCTGGACCCTGGAAGCAGAAGGCTGGGGAAGCGAGCGAGCATTGGAACCCAGGCTTCGTGATGGGTGGGGACCCATGGTATAGCGCCAGGGACGGGACCTTCGCAGGCCGAGGTTCTGCAGGCGTTGTCCTCGCTGCAGTCCATTTCACGGAGTGCCTCTTGGCAGGGTAAGGGAGCGGGCACTCACAATGCCCACCCAAGCCCGGGGGGCGGCCCTGCACATGTGCGGACCCGAGGTGACTTCGCCGGGCGTTTTCCGGCCAACTCTCACGAGCATTCTGCACCATCCGGGATCAGTTAGGGCAGAACGCTCGTGAGAATTGGCCGGCGTTGGACCGCCAAGTGGACCACCCTGATCTCCAGGGCCCAGGGCCATTTCTCGCCCAGGGTATGTGTCGGCCACCCGGAAATCGCAGGGAAATGACGTGGCCCACCCGGAGGCACCGGCGCACTGGAGCGTTCCGGGAGCTGAGTTGAAGGACCGATGGCGCCGGGCATTTGCCTCCGTCTTTCGGGAAGATGGGGCTCCCAAGTATTGTGATGTACTCATTTTGGGCATGAAGGTTTATCTCACTCCGAGGGTTGTCCGTAGCGCTGGGAGTTGCTATTGGCGTCTCGTTGTTGGGAGATGTGTGGCTGCGGGACTCAAGGTTCCCGATATGGAGGCCACGAGGAACAGGACCTCGGACGCAGACGGATGAGGAAGCGAGCGAGCCTTTGAGCTTGGGCTTCGTGTCGGCCCAGACCCATGGTATAGGGCCAGGGATGGGGCCCCCACAGGCCGAGGAACTGCAGGCTTTGTCCTCGCCACAGTCCGTCTCAAAGAGTGCCTCTTTTCGGGGTTCCGGTACGGGCACTCCCAATGCCCGGCCAGGCCCCGGGGTTCGGTCCTGAAGATGTGCCGCGTCCGAGGTGTCTTCGCCGGGCGTTTTCCGGCCAATTCTCACGAGCGTTCTGCCCAAACAGGGATCGGTTTGGGCAGAACGCTCCTGAGAATTGGCCGGCGTTGGGCAGTCCTGCGGACTTCCCTGCTCTCCAGGGCCCAGGGTCTTTTCTCGCCCAGGGCATGTTGCGGCCGCCTGGAAATCGCACGTAAAAGCCGCGGCCCACCCGGGGGCGCCAACGCAGTGGAGCATTCCGGGAGCAGATTTGAAGGACGGATGGCGGCCGGGCATTCGCCTTCGTCTTTCGGGAAGATGGGGCGCCCAAGGATGGGGTTGACCTCATTTTGGCATGAAGGTTTATCTCACTCCGAGGGTTTTCTGAAGTGCCGGGAATCACTGTTGGCGCCTTCGTGGTTGGGAGATGCGTGGCTGCGGGACTCAGGTTTCCC